>NC_084481.1:219809168-220112198 GCF_030035675.1 Rhineura floridana
AGAACCTTCCATATCTGCAGGGCCAGAGCCTGGACCCTTATGGGCATCTTCCCCTGGGAACCCTATGTCTCCCACTGCATTTCACCTATCCAGAGATTCAGGGAGTGCACCAGGAGGGAAGGCCTAATGTTATCCACAAGGGATGGAGTCTGGGAGAGGTAGCCTGGGGACAGATAGTTAAAAAGGCTCCCTCTGCTCTCATCTTTTGTCGTAACTAGCCATAGTCCTGCAGCCTCTCACCTGTCTTGCTGCTGCCTTGTCTGTGGGATCCAGCATTAGACCAGAACTCCACAAAAATGGTGGATTCTCTTCATGGTGCATGAATCGGCCAACCCGTTCCCCATCAACAGAAAAGGAAGAGGGGAATATTAGCAGCTTCCACAATCTGGCAGATGTGTGTAGCAGCCTTGAGACACTAATGTATGAAACATGTTTGCCTCATTTGGAGCAGTGAATTTCTGATGACAATCCACCTGCCAGTTTTAACATTGGTTAAGTTCTGTTCAGTATAATAAGTTGTAAAGGCCTTGGCTGTTTCCATGTACGCTTATGTCACAGTCATGCTACGTCATGGGTTTTGTACTTTTAAGGCTGCATGAACAGCTACTCTGTGCTCTGTGCTTGTTTTAGTTATAAAAGGATGATGAATTGATGCTAATGGGCTACCTTAAAATGCCATTGTGTGTGGGGGGGAAGGGATGCATTCAACGTAGTGCTAATATGAACGTTCCATCAGCACAAGGATTTCTCCTGGCCTAATGGAACGTTCTCCCCCTCTCTTCCCCTGTGCACCCCCTAAATCTGTTCTGGGTTTCCTTCAACCTTCCTGAGCAGATTTGGGGCCATTGCAGGGGGATGGGGGAAAGTCCTACTGCGCTAGCAGTAATCCTTGCGCTCACACAGTTATTTAGTTGAATACTGCCCAAAATTTCTTATGCAGATATGACTCATAAGTGCACTTCCCAAGGATTTTGAAAGGGCCACCCAAATGTCAGTTCAGAATTGGGAACTGCACTGTTTAGCCCTAATTTAAATAAAACAAATAGTCTGCAAGCCACAGATCTCCCAGTTAGCTTTTTGTGTGCCCTTTCGCAGCAGAGGCTGGTCCATTAAGGAGAAAAGGACACTGCCACACCAATCTCATTCTGCCCCCAGACGGTCTATACCTCCCTGCCTCCTTGCAGCTAGTCCAGGAGGTGCCCCTGGCTGTCAGCTTCCTCTTCCTTAGCCTCAGTTTTGCCTTTGTAGGACTCAACAGGGAAGAGGATGGAGACAAACCTAGAACTACAGGAATACCCCGCATTAATGTACGCAATGGGTCCAGAGCGAGTACATAAACCGAAAATGTACTTAAAGTGAAGCACTACATTTTTTCACTTATTGATGCATATACTGCACTGCAGTCGTCATATACGGGCATAACTGATGTAAATAACGCATTTATAACTAAAATAAACACAGTAGGCCTTATTTTAAGAAAAAGTTTGTAGTTGGAAACTGATCAGGCGGTGGCGTCATGCCGTTAAGTGTCCGTTCTTGCGAAGCGAGCGTACATAAACAGGGGAATGGTGCTACTGTAAATATGTCCATACTCGCGAGTGTCTGTAAAGTGAAGGTCCGTATAGCGGGGTATTCCTGTAGTTGGCTCCATCTGTCATTGATTCAGGCTCCACCTACTGTTGGGCTCCCTGACTTCCACCCTACCAGTCCCAACGGGCAGCAACGACCACGGCCCTTTGGGAGTTATTTAAAAAAACACTTGTGCTGTAATCCGACACAAGAGGTAAGATGTGCATAAGCCCATTGATTTCAATATATTTAAACATCCCTACCTTTCTGTTGCATGATGGCTCTGGTTTTTATGGCAGATCTTCCACCTTTATAGGTGTACTTGACCTACGTTTTTCATTCGCTGATCCCCTTGTGTATGCTAAACGTATCTGGCTATTAACACTCAGCCTGGGTGTCTGAATAAACATTGGATGTGTAAATTCAATCTTGGCATCCTTTCCT
Source organism: Rhineura floridana (assembly GCF_030035675.1). Lineage (NCBI taxonomy): Eukaryota > Metazoa > Chordata > Lepidosauria > Squamata > Rhineuridae > Rhineura > Rhineura floridana. The sequence goes on from NC_084481.1 coordinate 219,811,182, forward strand.
CTTTTATGTATTTCTCCCAAGGGGACTCCATCTGCAGACTGTATTGAAGCAATCATTAATCTATCAGGATTTCGTGTATCCCTTCATAGAGCTTTGAAAAGATTCTCTAGAGCTGTTCCCCCCCCATTTGTTATTTCCCTGTTACAGCACATAATAGAAGCCAAGATATGCATAATATTCCCTATTAATCAAAAATATCTGAAGTGTCATTTATAAAGCAGGAAACATTTTGAGACTGAGTGTTAGGCCATAGAGAACGAGGACCAAAGATGCAGCAGTATAATCCCAGAATTGCAAGATATTGTCATGACAGTTGTCAGTCATGTTTATGTAAACATTATGTAAATTAAATTGTGCCATTAAAATGGAGCTGTGTGCTGTGGCCCCTCGGTTCCTGCAGCATTTCAGTCTTACTTTTGGTGCTGACTCTTCCCTTGTGCTAAAGAGAAGTTGCTTCAGATTCTGCAAATTTTCTAGGAGGCAAATGCTCTCTTAATTTTGGTAGAATTGCCGCCCTGGGCTCCTGCTGGGAGGAAGGGCGGGATATAAATCAAATAGTAAATAAATAAATAGAATGAGGGCTCAGGTTTGGTGATGTCAGCAGCTCATGGATTTATACACACTTCCTTGTAAGTCCATTGTTCATTTCTTAGCAGACATGTATAGGATTGTACAGGTACTTGCTTAATATATTTATATGACACCTTTCTTCAAGTGCATTTGTATATTTTAGATGAACTATAAAAGGAAAGAGGGATGAGGAGCGAAATGGAAAATAAGCAAATTCAGATGCAAAGTCTTTCATAATTCTTATTGTGACTAGGTAGAATGGTCACTGAGGGCGACAGTTCTGTGGCAGCTTGTCCCAGCTGAGCTAATGGAGCTGCTTTTGCTGTATTGTCTCAGATTCAGTCAGGTGACATTGCTGCTGTTGTGAGACAGTTCTGGGAGGGAAGGAGCCACATGGCAATTGGTCCCAGCTGCTCTGCTTGTGACTCTGTATCCGGAGATGTTATTTTTCTCAGTCTAAGCAAAATATGCATTCTATACATGCCGCTTGTGCTGTATTTATTTATTAAATTTATATCCCGCCCTTCCTCCCAGGCTGCGTTGTAGGATAAGTTCTCATTGTGGAGGTAAACCTGTGGTCTGGGCTGAACCAGATCAAATTGCAGGCAGGAACACTCATGACTGAATGCTCCTCCATGCAAAAACTTTATCTGCCCCTGGAAAATTAGAGATCTGGAATTTGATCCAGTTTCTGTTCTCCAAGAACCAAGCTAAATTCTCCCATGAGCTCTCACCTTTTTGTGCTTGAAAATTCAACATTTTAACAGTGGTATTGCTGTTGTTTGGCACATTAAAAAGCATCCCTTCAGTTGGTCTTCCCACTTCACCTAGGAGAATGAAGTTAGATGCATTTTACAATCCTGCACATACTTAAGCTGCTTAAATTCCAGTTGGCTGCTGCAGCCACCTAACCCTGCGTATGATTGCAGCCTGAAAGACTTTTGTTTAAAAGGAGTTCCATCATCTTTATGCTCTTTAAATGCAGCTGGTTTTTTTTTCCTGGGGGTGTGGGGGCTCACAACTGGCTTATGCTATAGCTCGAAGCCACTTTCCCCTTGTCTCTTAACTTGCTAGGTACAAAATATAACTCCTGTGTAAACTATAGCCAGAAGTCATTTCCCCTTGTCTCTTAAATTGTTAGGTACAAAATATAACTTCTGTGTAAATGTTCACAGCAGCAAAGCCCATCTGGGCCTGCAAGTGACAAGGGGATGATTTCAGCATTTTATGATGTGAGACTTTGGCACCTTTGATTCTTCTTCTAAGCTCTTGCCAAAAGTGGGATTTTTTGTTTTGTTGTTTTGGTTCAAGAGGATATAATTGAAAGTCTGCTGGAGAGAAAAAATTCACAAATGTCTTGCCAGCCCTATTTTGGCCCCTATGTCCTTCTGTTAACCTCCTGGTGAAAGGTTCTTACAAAATCTGATTGCAAAAAGAAATGGCTTGATTTGTTCAACAGGCAGGGATGGCACCAAACATCTGGTTTACTGGTCTAAAATCGTTGATAATAACGCTGTCCTTCCCCCCCCCCCTTTTCTTGGTATTACTTTATTCAGAGCCGCCCAGAAACTTAACCTGTCCTCGAAGAGAAAGAAGCATCATGCGCCTTTGCTACACTCCCATGACTTCTCAGTCTATGCCACTAATTTTAGTGGCATCCTGCGGATGTGTCCTCCTCCAGCACCACCATGCCTTTTAAGAGCTGTGTCGAAAGTCAAAGAAAATCCAGGGATTGGGAAGGTATTTGAAGATCTCCATCTCTTTGTTGTCTCTTAATTAGCTTTTTTTTAAAAAAGGAGAAACCGTTTAAATGTATCTATAATTGAGACCGGATAGCAATGATGTTCCTGTCCTTTAGGAGGCTGATCCAATAACTGTTTGACAAATGTGTAGCCCACATAACTAAGCTGTGGGTGGTTCCAATTCAGGTCACAAGATATGGGTTTCAGTTTGCTGTTGACATCCTTATGCTAAATGATCCTGCATGTCGCAGAAATTTTTTTGGGGGTGGGGGGGATTTTCAGATAGGCTTTCTGTGTCTTTGAAAAGACATGGTAAATTTCCCATTGCAAAAAGGTGATGCATAGATGTATCTGTTAGGACTTGACTAGAGCTCTATGGGCAGCTGTGCCCAAATCTATGTTGCTGCTGCTGGTGGTTGTGATGGTGTGTTCTCCAGCTCAGGATCTCTAATGTCAGTTGCTAGAATTGGAGCTGAGAACAGCTGGAAAGCTAAAATGTGAAGTACAAAAGGAAGAAGAACTTCTTGCTGGTGTGAGCCATCCAGCAGTGGAACAGACTGCTTTAGACGTTGGTGGACTCTCCCTTGTTAGAGGTTTTTGAACAGAGACAGGATGGCCACCTATCAGTGAGGCTGTAGTGATGGGTTTCGTGGGCAAGATGACCTTTGAGATCCCTTCTATCTGGATGCTTCCAGACTTTTGCTATATTTTGTTTGTGTGTGTGGGGGGGGAGGAATTCAATAACATATTGGCAAATTCAGGTTGTGCAATGATAGTTGATTGGAAGGTCTTGTGCAACAAACCCACTTCCCCTGAAAATAAAACTTTTTTCAATAAGGAAAGTGACCAGAAAATGCATTGGAAAGTGTGCTTTAACATCTGCTTCGATGCAATGTCATCTAACCTCCCCGCAAACAAATCAGAACCAATGCTCAATAAGCAGGTTGTCTAGAAGTGCCATCTGTGATACTGTAAGATACTAGAGCTGGTCCAAAGCATGAAACCTAACTTTTTTCAACAGTGTTGGGAGAAGGGGGTAGTAAAGAGCACAGCCGAAGCCTGGCTTTTCTTTAGGAGTGAGGAGGTGAATTTGATACATTTTTGGGAGGGGGAACCTTATCTGTGTAATCAGAGGTGGCAGAGGGTTTCCTTAAGCTTTTCTTCCTTTTGAAAAAGTTTTGCTGCCACTTGAAGTGGCACAAGAACTCCAGTAAGCAGCCCATTGGTTGTCTCTGCCCTATAAATGGGCACTATATTATTGTTGGTAAAAGAAAAGGTGGCTGCCTTTGCTGGAGAATTTTGTATTTCTCCTTTGGTTCTTTTGCTGGGGATCCTTGAATAAAAATTTTGAAGACACAGGCTTGGAGCAAAAAGGTAGGCCTTTATTGGATGACAAGTGTACACTTGGTCAGTCTCCCTCCTAGTGAGTGGAGAACTGCAACTTGGCACTCTTTGCCTGGGGTTTTTATACATTTCAGGACAAAGACTTTATCTACCAATCAGGATTTAACACATCAGAATGACACAGACATGATAGTATTACACAGGCATTTTGCATAGGCATTGCATAGGTACTGTACTTCTCTGCATTGTGTTCTAGTGAATTTGGCAATGTTCAGTATTTCACATGAAAGTACAGTTTCACAGTGAGCTAAGCACTCCAGCTAGTGAGCAAGCAATTTAGTTACGCATTTTATTACTGCAATTCTTTCTTTCCACATCTCAGGGATACTGAGATGTTCTGCACAGTGTTATCTATTATTTTGAGTACAAATAGTGCCAAACAAACCAGTACAGTAAAGGGAGACAGCTCCAAAGAGAAAAGGCTCTGGCTTCCTAAAGGTAAAGGTGTCCCCGCACTTATAGTGCGAGTCGTTTCCGACTCTTAGGGTGACATCTTGCGACATTTACTAGGCAGACCGTATATATGGGGTGGGATTGCCAGTTCCTTCCCCGGCCTTTCTTTACCCCCCAGCGTATGCCGGGTACTCATTTTACCGACCACGGATGGATGGAAGGCTGAGTGGACCTCGACCCCTTTTACCGGAGATTCGACTTCCTCCCGTTGGAATCGAACTCCGGCCGTGAGCAGAGCTTCGGCTGCGTTACCGCCTCTTACCACTCTGCACCACAGAAGGACTGGCTTCCTAATAAACTATTAAAATGTTATGAACCTTTATAGCTTTATGAAATAATATATTTTGCTTATTGTTTGTGTATATTGAATTCCCCATTAGCCATACATGTATGTATATATAAAATTCCCCATCACCTTTACTGGCCAGCAGCCACAGCAGTGGTGTGGAACAGGCCACAGCTTACTGCCTAGTCAGTAACTAAGAATGGTCCATGTAGGAGTAAAGAAGGGAAGGATCTAACATCCTCCCTGGTTCCCTGGATTTTCAAATGACTGCAAGAGCTTGGTAGCAAGTATCAGCCCTGCAGTGACACCCATTTAAGCTTCATTTGAGGCATTCTGGCTTGTCTTCTGTGAGAGAGAAGATGCCCGATGAAATGGGTCATTGGTCTGTATCAGTAAGGGATCCCTGTATGATCTTTAGTTAAGGAAGGAAGTGATGTTTCCAGGTTGCTTTCTTAGAGAAAGGGCTCTTGCAGATTGTGCTCAGTGTTGAAGATTTTGCTAGCCACACCAATCTGAGGCCCAGTTACTTTTCTCTTGAAGGGCTGAGATACAGTATGTCCAGCTGCCAAATACCCCCTATTGCATGTCTTTATTTGGTCCTGCCCCAGTTGGAAAATCCCATGGGAATTCCCTTTCAAGAGCCCAGATGTGGGCCACAGTCCCATTCTTTCACACTTGGAGGACCTTCTGCTCTAAAGCTGCTTTCTAATCTACCTTCACCTGTCCTCTGTCCTCTGCTGGACATCTGATGAGTTGGGATCCTCAGTCCCTGTTTGTTGGAGCTGACTACAGGTTTTCAGTATTGTAAAAGATCTCAAAAAGAATAGGCACAAGAGTTGCTCCACTGACAAGAGGCACTAATTTTGACTTGTCATTTGTTAATTTGATTACATAATTTATGTCCCACACCTTCAACATAAATTTATGTTCCAGGGTGGCTAACCGAGTAGCAAGAAAAAAAAAGTATGACGATGATGAAAGCAAAAAAGTATGATGATGATAATGGTAATAGCTAATCAAGCATATTATATGTATATACATTATTTATCATATTTATATCCTACCTTGCCTCCAAGGTTCTCAGGGCAGTGTACACAGGGTTTTTCTAATTTTTATCATTACAACCCCCTTCATAGGAACATAAGAAGAGCCGTGCTGGATCAAGCCAAGAGCCCACCTAGTCCAAAATCCTGTTTTTACAGTGGCCAACCAAATACTCACAAGCAAAACATAAGTGTAATAGCAAGCTCACCCACTTATGATTCCCAGTAACCGGTACACAGAGGCATACTGCTTCCAACAGTGATGGTAGGACATAGTAGTCACTGATAGCCTTATCCTCCACTAATTTGTCCCTTCTTTGAGGGAGGTTAGACTTAAAGACAGTCGTCATCCTCAAGTGAGTTTCATTGCTAAACAGAGATTTAAACCCAGTCCCCACATTCAGCACTACTTCAATTTCTCTCTCTCTCTCTCTCTCTCTCTCTCTCTCTCTCTCTCTCTCGTGGGGTTGGGGACAGTATTATGCAGTTCCATTCTTTGAAGGTTTTTAAAATTCCTTGAAGGCCTGTCACCAGCACGGTATACTTTACTGGTTGAAATACTGCCTCAGGGTTTGGGGGCTAAACCAGGTGATCCACTGGATTCCTCCGAGCTCTCTGTTACCATGACCCCATGCTTTGTGTTTTTGCTATGGAAGAGACTTGCAGGAGCACTCCTAGGTCCTCAAAATATAGTACAAAATACAGTAAATAGACTAATGGTGGAAAATATGGATGATTTTGTCCTGTGAGATGGATTAGGATTCTGGAGGACAGAAGAGAAAATTAACATTGGCTTATTTCCATATTCTTGAAACATGTTTAGATATATTTTTTTTGCCTAACTGCAAGGGGGAGGTGGTAAAACACATCCTGTAGCAATGCATGTTCAAGTGTTCTACACACCCCTCTCCCTTTTTGGAGTGTTTATAGGACAGAGTTGGAGGGTGTTCAAGAATTATACTTCGAAGGATGGGCTTCCTTTTCTCTTTGCTTACTTATACGAAGTGCTTTGTCCTTGCAACCCCATTTTGCAGAAGACGAATTAATTTGGGTTGATATGAGAAGCACTGCAGCAAGGCACCTGTAAATGCACTGAGAGCTCAAGTGTTATGCATCTTCCTTTTATATTTCTTTGGTTCTCCTAACTGCTGAGTCTTCATTGTTTGTGCAGAGTATGTGCCCCTTGAAGCTAAGCACCCCTTCGCTAAGGTTTCCATCAGCAAGTTTCTATGTGTTTCTTGCTAGTTCTCAAGATACGGGAGCAGAATGATGTGATACCATACCGCACATCTATCTTATGAGCTCAGGGCAGCATCCTTGATATACATGACCTGTGTTCCTCGCCTGGATCTTACACATTTCTGGTGCTGTGGTGTTATTAATTAGTTAATTAGTTAGAATCCTACCCTTTATTTGGGCTATGGTATAGAGGGGGAGACAGTAATCTTGGGCTCTCTATTGACTTTCTGCTTGCACCACCTCTTTTGCTAGAATCACGTTATGCCATCATCAACAGCTCTTCCCATTCCATGGGTAGAGCTCTACCCAGATTTTTCTTCATACTGGCAATTTGCCACTAGCATAAGGGTTTTACTGCTGTTGCAGTGATGTTGTTAACATTGGTGCTGATTTCCTACATTAGCATCTTTGAGCTTCACCGACACAGGGGGGATTGGGAATAATCCTGTCACTGCCCAGGAACATAAATCGGAGATAGGATTGCACAGCTTCTTGATTTTCACTGCGTCCTCAGTTCTTCTTTGCAATACATTTTGCCATGAAGACTCTGAGAGATTATTGTTGATTACATAAACATACATACAGAAAAGCCAGTCTTGGGGGTTTCTTTGATTTGAGTACAGAATCTAAGCATGTGTTATTCTTTAGCAGATTAGGCCCCTATTGATTAGATTACTGTCATTCATTGGATTTGTCCCCTCTTGTGAAATAGCTTCTTTTTTTAAAAAAAAAAAACACTAATAAAAGAGCACAAGAACGAAAGAAACATTACAGCTTGCAAGAATTTTCCCCCAGTGTGTGTATCTCTAAATTACCTTGTCAGATGAAAGCTTGCTCTATGATTGAGCTAGAGAAAAGGTTACTGCTTTAAACTTCAGAACTGTGGGCATTTCTGGAGAGCTGAAAAAGGACTTCGACTTGTGTTAACATTTTAAGCACAGTTATGACAGAATTAATTCATGGAACCATAGAGCTGGAAAGAGCTAATTTAGTGCTGTTGTCAGCAGCTAGATTTGCCGTAAGACTACTTTGAGAAAGGCCAAGTTCTCCATCTCCAGCAACCTCCAAAGTGACATTCCAGTAAGCCCCATTGCCATAGCTGCCACTCCCTCCGCACCTTCTAGGTTGATAACTGTGAGGCTCTGTAGTCCCCAATCTACTGCAAGTCATTCACACGTCAAAAATGTATGCTATCATAATGCAGTTGAAAAGTTTGCTGTTGTTGTTATGTGCCTTCAAGTCGATTACGACTTATGGTGACCCTATGAATCAATGACCTCCAATAGCATCTGTCATGAACCACCCTATTCAGATCTTGTAAGTTCAGGTCTGTGACTTCCTTTATGGAATCAATCCATCTGTTGTTTGGTCTTCCTCTTTTTCTACTTCCTTCTGTTTTTCCCAGCATTATTGTCTTTTCTAGTGAATCGTTTCTTCTCATGATGTGTCCAAAGAATGATAACCTCAGTTTCATCATTTTAGGTTCGAGTGACAGTTCTGGTTTAATTTGTTCTGACACCCAATTATTTGTCTTTTTCACAGTCCATGGTATGCTCAAAGCTCTCCTCCAACACCACATTTCAAATGAGTTGATTTTTCTCTTACCCACTTTTTTCACTATCCAACTTTCACATTCATACATAGAGATCGGAAATACCATGGTCTGAATGTTCCTGACTTTAGTGTTCAGTGATACATTTTGCATTTGAGGAGTTTTTCTAGTTCTCTCATAGCTGCCCTCCCCAGTCCTAGCCTTCTTTTGGACTATTGTCTCCATTTTCGTTAATGACTGTGCCGAAGTATTGATAATCCTTGACAAGTTCAATGTCCTCATTGTCACCTTTAAAATTACATAAATCTTCTGTTGTCAGCTTTTGTGCTTTCCTCTTTAACTTTCATCAGCATTTGTTTCAAATAATTTCTGGTTTCTGCTAGTAGCACGGTATCGCCTGCATATCTTATATTATTGATATTTCTCCCTCCAGTTTTCACACCTCCTTCATCTTGGTCCAGTCCCGCTTTCCGTATCATATAGATTAAACAAATAGGGTGATAAAATACACCCCTGTCTCACACCCTTTCCGATTGGGAACCAATTGGTTTCTCCATATTCTCTTGTCCAGAATATAGGTTGCGCATCAGGACAATCAGATGCCGTGGCACCCCCATTTCTTTTAAAGCATTCCATAGTTTTTCATGATCTACACAATCAAAGACTTTGCTGTAATCTATAAAGCACAGGGTGATTTTCTTCTGAAATTCCTTGGTCCGTTCCATTATCCAACGTATGTTTGCGATATGATCTCTGGTGCCTTTTCCCTTTCTAAATCCAGCTTGGGTGTCTAGCATTTCTCGCTCCATATAAGGTAAGAGCTTTTGTTGTAGAATCTTGAGCATTCCTTTACTTACATGGGATATTAAGGGAATAGTTCGATAATGACTGCATTCCCTGGGATCCCCTTTCTTTGGAATTGAGATATATTGAACACTTCCGGTCTGTGGGCCATTGTTTAGTTTTCCATATTTCTTGATAAATTTTTGTCAAAATTTGGACAGATTCAGTCACAGTAGCTTGTAGCAACTCTATTGGTATGCCATCTATTCCTGGTGATTTGTTTCTTCCAAGTATTTTAAGAGCAGCTTTCACCTCGCATTCTAACATTTCTGGTTCTTCATCATACAGTTCCTCCATGAATGAATCTGTCGTCCTTGCATCTCTTTTATAGAGTTCTTCAGTGTATTGCTTCTATTTTCCTTTTATTTCATTTCGTTCAGTCAGTGTGTTCCCCTGTTGATTATTCAACATCCCTATTCTTGGTTTAAATTTCCCTTTCATTTCTCTAATCTTTTGGAATAGAGCTCTTGTTCTACTCTTTTTGTTGTCCTCTTCTATTTTTATACAGTAGCTATTGTAATAATTCTCTTTGTCCCTACATACTAGTTGCTGTATTGTTGCATTTAGGGTTCTGACATGTTTCTGTCTCCTTTTGCTTTTGCTTTCCTTCTCTCTTTAACCATTTTAAGAGTTTCTTCAGTCATCCATTGAGGACTTTCTATCTTTTTAACTAGAGGTATTGTCTTTTTGCATTCTTCCCTGATAATGTCTCTGACTTCAGTCCATAGTTCTTCTGGTTCTCTGTAAACTAAGTTTAAAGCCTCAAACCTGTTCCTTATTTGATCTCTATATTCTTCTGGGATGTTATTTAAATTGTATTTTGGCATTATGATTGCTTTGTTGGTCTTCTTTAGCTTTACTCTGATTTTTGATATGACCAGTTCATGATCTGTACCGCAGTCTGCTCCTGGTCTTGTTTTTGCAGAAAGTATGGAACTTCTCCATCTTCTGATACCAATTATATAATCAGTTTGATTCCTATATTGACCATTTGATGATGTCCATGTGTACAGTCGTTTCAGTGGCTCAAAAAATGTGTTTGCAATAAACAAATTACTGGCTTCACAAAATAGTCTTTCTCCTGCTTCATTTCTATCTCCTAAGCCCCATTTCCCCACAATTCGTAGTTCTTCTCTGTTCCCTACTTTTGCATTCCAGTCCCCCATGATTTTCAGCACATCTTGTTTGAGCGTGTGATCAATTTCTTCCTGTACTTCTGTGTAAAATCTCTCCAATTCTTCTTCTGAGTTTGCCGTCAGAGCAGAGACTTGGATGATGGTTATGTTAATAGATTTCCCGTTTAATCTCATTGATATGACTTGCTCAGACCTTGCGTTGTAGCTCCTAATTGCTTTTGCTACATCACTTCTCATTATGAAAGCAACTCCATTTCTTCTTAATTTCTCATTTTCTGCATAAAATATTTTGTAGTTGCCTGATTGAAAATGTCCCATTCCCATCCATTTTAAATCACTCACCACAAGTATTGTAGAATCATAGAATAGTAGTAGAGTTGGAAGGGGCCTATAAGGCCATCAAGTCCAACCCCCTGCTCAATACAGGAATCCAAATCAAGGTATTCCCGACAGATGGCTGTCCAGCTGCCTCTTGAATGCCTCCAGTGTTGGAGAGCCCACTACCTCTCTAGGTAATTGGTTCCATTGTCGTATGGCTCTGACAGTTAGGACGTTTTTCCTGATGTCCAGTCAAAATCTGGCTTCCTGCAACTTGAGCTCATTATTCCGTGTTCTGTACTCTGGGATGATTGAGAAGAGATCCCGGCCCTCCTCTGTGTGACAACCTTTCATGTACTTGAAGAGTGCTATCATATCTCCCCTCAGTCTTCTCTTCTCCAGGCTAAACATGCCCAGTTCTTTCAGTCTCTCCTCACAGGGCTTAGTTTCTAGACCCCTGATCATCCTTGTTGCCCTCCTCTGAACCTGTTCCAGTTTGTCTGCATCCTTCTTGAAGTGCGGAGACCAGAACTGGACACAGTATTCAAGATGAGGCATAACCAGTGCTGAATAGAGGGCAACTAATACTTCACACGATTTGGAAACTATACTTCTGTTAATGCAGCCTAATATAGCGTTTGCCTTTTTTGCAGCCACATCACACTGTTCGCTCATATTCAGCTTGTGATCAACGACAATTCCAAGATCCTTCTCACATGTCGTATGGCTGAGCCAAGTATCCCCCATCTTTATATCTGTGCATTTGGTTTCTTTTTCCTAAGTGTAGAACTTTGCATTTATCCCTGTTGAATTTCATTCTGTTATTTTCAGCCCAATGTTCCAGCCTATCAAGGTCCCTTTGAGTTTTCTTTCTATCTTCCATGGTATTAGCTATGCCCCCCGAACTTTGTATCATCTGCATATTTGATAAGCATGCTCTGTATCTCCGAATCCAAGTCATTAATAAAAATGTTGAAGAGCACTGGGCCCAGGACCTCGTTACTTCCACCCAGTTTGAGAATGAACCATTGATAAGCACTCTTTGAGTACTATTCTGGAGCATACTGTGGATCCACCTGACAGGTGTCCCATTCAGCCCACATTTGGCTAGCTTGCTAATCAGAATATCATGGGGCACTTTGTCAAAAGCTTTGCTGAAGTCAAGATATATTATGTCCCCTGCATTCCCACAGTCTACAAGGGGGGTTACCTGATCAAAAAAAGATATAAGATTAGTTTGGCAGGATTTGTTCTTCATAAATCCATGTTGGCTCCTAGTAATCACTGCATTGTTTTCAAGGTGCTTGCAGATTGACTGCTTCATAATCTGCTCCAGAGTTTTTCCAGGGATTGATGTTAGGCTGACTGGTCTGTAGTTCCCCAGTTCCTCCTTTTTGAAGATAGGGACAACATTAGCTCTCCTCCAGTCATCTGGCACTTCACCAGTCCTCCACGATTTCGCAAAGATAATAGAGAGCGGTTCTGAGAGTTCTTCAGCCAGGTCCTTTACTACTCTAGGATGCAGTTTATCGGGCCCTGCCAATTTGAACTCATTCAAAGTGATTAGATATTCCTTGACCGTTTGTCTGTCAAGCTCCAGCTCCAATCCTGGCCCTTCTAGTTCATGTTTCCCGGGAGGATCATAGACCCTTTTTTGGGAGAAGACTGAGCCAAAGTAGGAATTGAGCACTTCTGCCTTTTCTTTGTCATCTGTTATCATTTTGCCTTCCTCATTGAGCAGCTGTGCCACCATTTCTTTTCTCTGAAATTTACTATGGATGTACCTGAAGAAAGCTTTTTTGTTGCTTTTAGCATCTCTTGCTAACCTCAGCTCATTCTCAGCTTTAGCCTTCCTGACACCATCCCTGCAATTCCGTGATACCTGCCTGTACTCTTCTTTTGTGGCCTGGACTTCTTTCCACTTCCTGTATGCATCCTTTTTTTGTTTTTTGTTGATACGTTCCATTTCTTGCTTGACAATTTCTAATTTTCCCTGGTTCATGCTTCTCACATTCCATGTTTCAATTGTGTGCGTCGTACAACTCCAGACTCTCTTTTTGCATCTGTGCGCATCAGCCTCTGGGCTTCCTTTCGGCTTTGACCCAGCTGCGTCAGTCACAGCGCTACTCGTACTTGTCCTTTGTTCTTCCCCAGTAGCTGGGTGAGTGCCTTCTGACCTGGGGGTCTCATCTTCCAATACTATCTCGTGTTGCATTTTGGATACTCTGTTCATAGGGTTTTCGTGGTAAGAGATATTGAGAGGTGGTTTACCATTGCCTTCCTCTGAGTTTGGATACATCTTAGTCTGGTGTCTCAGCTTTGACCATTCCTCCTTGGGTGCCCCTGCTAGGAGTCTAGCCTCTTGGTGTAGACTCCTGACAGCATTGCTCTCAGTTTCTTCAACACTCTCAAACCCCCTCACCACGTTAAGGTGTGCATCCTAGAGTTGGAAAGTACCCAGCCACATACTCCAGAGCTGGGGAACCTGTGGCCCTTCAGTTGTTGTTGGGCTCTAGCTCTCATCAGCCTCAGCCAGCATGTCCAACAGTCAGGGATGATATACTCCAACAACATCTAGAGGGGCGCAGGTTCCCCATCCCTGATCTAGTCCATCACATGGCAAGATGTTTTATGCCTGATAAAAAATCCTAAAGAGGTGCCAGCTAGCTTATTTTGACTCTCTCCAAAGAAGGGGATTTTATCTATTTATATATATTCCGCTGTTCCTCCCAGAAGGAGCCCAGGGCAGCAATCAAAAACATTAAGCACAGTTTAAAACATCGTAAAAACTAAAGAGGTTAAAACATCTTAAAACAAAACATCTTAAAAACATCTTCGAAAAACAATGTTAAAAACATCTTTAAAAGCAGTTCCAGCACAGATGCAGACTGGGATAAGGTCTCTACTTAAAAGGCTTGTTGAAAGAGGAAGGTCTTCAGTAGGCGCTGAAAAGATAACAGAGATGGTGCCTGTCTAATATTTAAGGGGAGGGAATGCCAAAAGGTCGGTGCTACATGTCCACTTCCTATGTTGTGTGGAACAGGCCTACTGATAAGATGGTATCTGCAGAAGGCCCTCACCAGCAGAGCATAGTGATCGACTGGGTATATAATTGTCTAGACAATTTGCTTTGTTGGTGGACTACTCTCTTTATCATATGCATAACATAAATTTCATAGCTTCCTCGTGAATTACTGTAGCAAAAGATGGATTTCTAGGTCTCTACGTCTTTTCTGTTGCATATTGAACAGAACATTAATCAGGTTATAAAGAACTTAGAGCCAGACAGCTTGCCCACCTAGCCAAGTATTATCTGTTCAGATTGGCAGTTACTTTCCAAGCTGGTCTTCTCCTTGAAATCCTTTAACTGACGGTGCCAGCAATTTTACCCTGGATAATCTGTATGCTTTTAACTTGGATTGTTGCATTGAGCAGGGGGTTGCACTCAGTGGCCTTATAGCCCCCTTCAGAGCTTTGAAGATTACTTTTAAAAAGTAATAAATTACAGTTACAGTTACATGGCCCAAAAAAGTAGTAATTATGGTTATAATTGCAATTGCTCTGAAAGTAACTGCTTACTTTACTTTTCCTCCAAAGTAATACAATTACATTTCAGTTACTTAAAAAAAAACGCCTACAAGATGCTGGCCTTGGCTGCTACACATCTAAGTAGCCTAAAACAACATTAAAAATAAACAAATGCATACAGAGGTAGTAGAATAATTATTTTTATTCATAAGATAGCAATGGTGGTCTCTCCGCTGATAAGGGTGGTGGGGAGGGAGACTGAGGCCACTACTCAGATCTTTGCACGCCAAACCAAGTGCAACCCCCCACTCAGCCAGCCAGCATAATCTCTCTCACTTAACCAGCTCCCAGACCCTGCCCTGCCACCAACTAAGGGACTCACTCAAGGAAACATTTTCCCTTGAGATGCAAAAAAGTAAAAAAAAAATGTAAATGCAGCACAGTAGCCAGAGAGGGTGGTGGAGGCCACTTTGTGTGCCAAGTGCAAACACAGTATACACACACACACACATTGTCATCTTTCACCTCCACAGTTCTTTATCTCCATTCTGCTGCTGCCTCCTTCTCCTCCTTTATCCATGTTCTTGACCTCCGGATCCTTTTTCCCTCCACTCCATTCTTCACCACCACTATCCATTTTTTAAATAATTGTTTTCTCCACTCCACCCCGTCTCACTCTCCGCCTCCTCCCTCGTCGCCTCCTGCCCATCCACAGAGCATGAGGAAAGAGCGACACTGCACAGAAGCCCAGTTTGAGGCACATGATTTTCATCCACAAATCAGAGGAGCAGAAGACTTCCCCTGCTCCCCCCCAAGTAATGCCCAAAAGTAATTCTGGAAACGTTACAATTACTCTACAAAAGTAGTAAAATTACTCCTAGTTCTATTACAATCAAACTGTAGGAATTACCCATTCGTTACTCAAAAAAGTAATGAATTACGTTACTTGTAGCTAGTTACTTCCAAGCTCAGGGCCCCTTCCAAATCTACTACTCTATAATTCCATGATCTGCAAGCAAATCATGGAATTGAGTTGAGTTGAGCCACTGCAAGACTCCCAAAACTGTATTCTGTAACTCCCTGCTGCTGCTAAATGGGCAAAGGCAAGCACCCCTCGTGCACTGCTGCTTTGCTCCATTCCTTTGGGATTAAGTCGTTAGAATGCAAGAGATACAAAGAAGATGACTGGCTGTGGGCAAAACAAGATTAAAAGGAGACACCAGTCATCCTCTTTCAAGAGGTTCACAATATACATTTTGAAAAATTAACCCTCCATTGCAGTTTGTAATTGTAAAGGATTTCAAAATGCAGGAGAGTATGTTAGGAATATATTTAGAAGTATATTGGGGGTGAGGAGATATTCAGGTAACAAAGGGCTGAACTACATGGGATGTGAGAAAAAATTCTAAATGGATTTCCTGACATTTTATTCTTTGGCAAGAAGCAACCATGTAGGAGCCTGATTTGGATTTGGGCCGTATTGAGGAACAGCAGTTAATCCTTTCCTGTGATTCCAACTTTCTCTCCAGTTCAGATTCCATTCCCTCCCGCAGTGGCTAGTAGCAGCTTCTGGGGGAACGTTTCAATCAGAGAAACAGCACACAGGAAAAGATTAATTTAGGCCCCCATTTGACTTGAAAGAAAAAGATGTCAGGGGCTCTTATTAAGGATTTTCCTTTACCTTGCTTTGTTTGCTTCAAAAGCACCTAGGAAGTGACATATATATCTCATTCATTCGTTCATTCATTCATTCATTCATTCATAACTACTTGATATTTTTTTAAAAGTAAGTGGAGTACAGACAATACAAATCAACATAAAAACAGTAAAAAATATCATAAAAGCAGAGATAAAAACAGAAATTCAGTGGCACAGGTTCTTATGGATCAGGGGAAGCCTGCGAAAAAGATATGTCATAAGATATCTGAAGCAAATAATTGATGAATCTTCATGTGTCAGTGAAATTGTGCCCACTTTTTCAGTGGATGTTTCCAGTGGAAGTAAGGGGCTGGAAGAATATATTCAGGAATTGTTTAAAGACTGCAAGATAAATGCAAGTACACATAATCATAATCTCTCAGTGGCATTTGATACCATTGACCATGGTATCCTTCTGGGCCGACTTGGTAAGATGGAGGAACTGTTTTACAGTGGTTCCGATCCTATCTCCAGGGTCGCTCTCAGAGAATAGCATTGGGTGACTGTCTTTCAGCCCCCTGGCAGTTGTTCTGTGGGGTGCCGCAGGGTACCATCTTGTTCCCCATGCTGTTTAACATCTATATGAAGCCCTTGGGTGCGGTCATCAGGAGCTTTGGGGTGAGGTGTCAGCAGTATGCTGACGATACCCAGCTCTATTTCTCCATAACATCTGAATTGGGAGAGGCCATGCAAGCCCTGGACCTCTGCCTGGATTGGGTAGTGGGCTGGATGAAGGCCAATCAACTGAGTCTGAATCCTAGCAAGACAGAGGCTGTGTGGGTTGGTGGTTCCCGAGTTCGAATAATTGGTCAGTTGCCTGCTTTGGACAGGGTCGTACTCCCTCTGAAAGAGCAGTTCCGTAGTCTGGGGGTGCTCCTGGATCCATCTTTGTCACTAGAGGCCCATGTGATTTCCGTGGTTAGGAGTGCCTTTTACCAGCTTTGGCTGATAAGACAGCTGCTGCCGTTTCTGGACCGGGATAGCCTGACCACTGTTGTCCACGCTCTGGTAACCTCCAGGCTGGATTACTGTAAGCTCTATGTGGGGCTGTCCTTGAGGTTGGTTCAGAAGCTGCAGCTGGTGCAAAATGTGGCGGCAAGACTGCTCACTGGGGCAGGGTATCACCAACATGTCACCCCTCTGCTGAAAGAATTGCACTGGCTGCCCATTTGCTACCGGGCCAAGTTCGAGGTTCTAGTTTTGGTGTACAAAGTCCTATACAGCTCTGGACCAGGATACCTGAAAGACCGTCTTATCCCTTATAAACCCAATCGATCACTGCGCTCTGCAGGTGAGGGCCTGTTGCAGATACCATCTTATCAGGAGGTTCGTTCTGCACAATATAGGACACAGACCTTTAGTGTGGTGGTACCTACCCTGTGGAATTCCCTCCCCTTAGATATTAGGCAGGCGCCATCTCTGTTATCTTTTTGGCGCCTTTTGAAGACTTTCCTCTTTCAACAAGCCTTTTAAGTTGAGACCTTATCCCAGTCTGTCTCTATGTTGGAATTGCTTTTTAATATATATATTAACAATATGTTTTAACCCTTTTTTAAAAGATATTCTTAAAGCTCTTTTTAATGTATTTTTTAATGTTTTGTTTTAATGTATTTTAAGGTCTGTTTGTTTTGTTTTAATGTATTTTAAGGTCTGTTTGTTTTGTTTTAATGTATTTTAAGGTCTGTTTTTATGAAGTTTTAAAGTGTTTTTAGCACTTCTGTTTGCCTCTCTGGGCTCCTGCTGGGAGGAAGGGTGGGATATAAATCAAATAATAAATCAAATAATAAATAAATAAAATAACAGAACCCCAAGAAAGCTTTCTTTTCATAAAAACAAGCTTCAGAAGGGAGCAGTGTTTCCTACCCTCTCCCCCCAGGGTTCCAAACAAATGTACCCTGCATCTTTTCCTTTCTGGCATAAATTCTGTTTCCTTTTCTCTTCTTGACTTTAACTATAGTTTATTACGACATTTATACCGTTTCAATCCAGTTTTAGGCCCGGTTTTGGCACCGAAACAGCCTTGGTCGCCCTGTATGATGACCTATGTCGGGAGAGGGACAGGGGGAGTGTAACTCTGTTGATTCTCCTTGATCTCTCAGCTGCTTTTGATACCATCGACCATGGTATCCTTCTGGGGAGACTCATGGAGTTGGGAGTTGGAGGTACTGCTTGGCAGTGGCTCCGCTCCTACTTGGTGGACCGCCTCCAGAAGGTAGGGCTTGGGGAGCATTGTTCAATACCCTGGACTCTCCATTGTGGAGTCCCGCAAGGATCGGTTCTGTCCCCTATGCTTTTTAACATCTACATGAAGCCGCTGGGTGCGGTCATCAGGAGTTTTGGAGTGCGTTGTCACCAGTATGCTGATGACACGCAACTCTATTTCTCCTTTTCATCTTCATCAGGTGAGGCTGTTAATGTGCTGAACTGTTGCCTGGCCGCGATAATGGACTGGATGAGAGCTAATAAACTGAGGCTCAATCCTGACAAGACTGAGACGCTGTTGGTGAGTGCCTTCTCCGCCCAGATGGTGGATGTTCAACCTGTTCTGGATGGGGTTACACTCCCCCTGAAGGAACAGGTTCATAGCTTGGGGGTTCTTTTCGATCCATTCCTGTCTCTCGAGGCTCAGGTGCCCTCGGTGGCACGGAATGCGTTCTACCACCTTCGTTTGGTAGCCCAGCTACGCCCCTATCTGGAAAGTGATGACCTCACTTCAGTCGTGCGTGCTTTGGTAACCTCTAGATTGGATTACTGCAATGCACTCTACGTGGGGCTGCCTTTGAAGACAGTTCGGAAAATACAGCTAGTGCAAAACGCAGCTGCTAGACTGTTGCCGAGGACCAGGCGGTCCGCACATATAACACCTGTCCTGGCTCGTTTGCACTGGCTTCCTATTTGTTTCCGGGCTAAATTCGAAGTGCTAGTTTTGACTTATAAAGCCTTACACGGCACGGGACCACAATACCTAGTGGAACGCCTCTCCCGATATGAACCTACCCGTTCACTACGTTCAACATCAAAGGCCCTCCTATGAGTCCCGACCCACAGAGAGGCTCGGAGGGTTGTAACAAGATCCAGGGCCTTTTCAGTAGTGGCCCCCGAATTATGGAACAGTCTCCCCGATGAGGTACGCCTGGCGCCTACACTTTTATCTTTTCGGCGCCAGGTTAAAACCTTTTTATTCTCCCAGGCATTTTAACTTAATTTATTTTTTAGCTTTCAATTTATACCAGGCTGTTTTACTGTTTAATATGTATGCTTTTTACTGACCTTTGTAATTTTATTGTATTTTACTCTATGTTGTACACCGCCCTGAGAGCCTTTTGGCTGTGGGCGGTATAGAAATCGAAATAAATAAATAAATAAAATAAATATACAAACCAGGGGTTCTGTGCATCTAAGATTGAAGTAGGTTTCCATACTGGTTAATAGTGCACCCAGTTAAGGTTAACCATGTACATGCAAATATAATGCTAAACAATTTGAAGCTGACAAATGAAGGATAATAATAATAATAATAAAATTTTATTTATGAGTCGCCTATCTGGCCGAATTAACAGCCACTCTAGGCGACGTACATCAATACAATAAAATACAATATAAAACAATGAGGGCCACAATCAATAATTAGACTAAACAGTACAATTCTGATTAATAACAGTATTAAAAGCTAACCCACCCCAGGGATCCCATAGGCCTGCCTGAACAGCCAGGTCTTCAAGGCTCGGCGGAAACCTATCAGGGAGGGGGCATGGCGAAGGTCGAAAGGAAGGGAATTCCAGAGGGTGGGGGAATTCCAGAAGGAAGTGGTGAATTCATACTGCAGAGGAGAGGAGGGAATGCACAAATCCATAGCTCAGCCCTAGCCCCTTAGTCATGACTGGGAGGTTGGTTCTGCCTTGAACCTATAGTTAAATTGATATGGCATTGCTAGTACAAACATCTGAAAGCCCCAAACTCAGATACTATATTCTGTACCTCTGATGTAAGCTACAGCCAAAGCCAACAAGTCATGCTGTGGTTGTTCCTATTTGTTAAATTTGAATCCCAGCTAGGGATGGGAGAGAAATTAGATTCAGTTGGCATTTAAAGCTGGATTTAATCAAATTTGCACTTTCCAAAACAATATGAGAAACAAAACACAGACATCTTTTGAAATTCACACTTATCTATATTTTGCAGTGCAGTTCTCCAACCAAGCAATGCTTACAAAAATGCATCTATTAGAGGAAAGTGCACAAGATGGACATATTAGTGAAAACACCACACAAAAATGCATATGAGGATAAAGTGCTTGCAAAAATGTGTACATTAGTCAAAACTGCATAGAAATATGTATTCTTAGGAGAAATTTGCACTAAAATGCTGAAGAATTTTCATGAGGGTTTTTTTTTAAATCCAGAAATTGCTGCAGAAATGTTGAGAACTGAATTTAAGATTAGAAAGAGATAACCAAAATGGACAGGTCATTCTATCCCTAATCCCAACACAAATGTCCACCAAACGGTGCTCAAGTGCCATCCTAGGCTCCTACTTGAAGGAAGGGCAGGATATAAATAAAATAAATATGCGAGGGGTGAATTTGTACTATAGAAGATAGGAGAGGGAGAGAATGTACAACAGGCCTGCTCCCATTCTGTTAACTGTGCTTGAGAGATTTCTCTGCGCTAGGCTACACACACATAGTATAGAATGCTTTTAGCCCTTTAGATTTGATTCATGTTACATATCAAATTACTTACCTTGTTCCCTAGAAGTGCCAATAACCTCAGAATTCACATCATGTTAGATGGATTTCAGTTAAAAGGCAATGATCCAGCGCTATAGGATTTTTTAAAAAATAAAACCTGAACCATTTCTTCACGTGGTCTTTTTGGGTGCTATTAAACTTAATGTCAGACTAGTAGGAAAGATGTTTGAAAGCCATTTAATATTGCCACCAAAGAAGTTAGATTATGCTCAATTTGTGACGTTAATGTGCTACTTAAGATAATTTATCAGATTGTGGTATTAAAAAAAAGACATTCTTTTTACAACGGCTGCTGCATTGCATTCTAATTCGATTCTCGCACCCATTTGTAGATTAATAAGAAGCTTCCCCCGCCCCATGAAAAATGTTGCTTTTCTTGGGGTTCTATTCAGCACACGCTTTAAAATACAGCATCACTTACCAGAGTAACTGTAAGTGCTTGTCTTATTCCTAAACTCCTGTCAGATTTTCTTTTTTTAAAAAAAAATAATTATTGGAATGACAGAATCCTTTGACGTTAGACATGTGAAGGGTGTGTGTGCGCGCATGCATGCACATGAGTGCATGAAAGAAGGGGAGAGAGAGAGAGAAAAAACTTGAATAATCTAAGAAGGTACTTGGAAAAATCATGTGTATTATCTTTTATCATTTCTTAAATTGACATTTGTGTTGTTTTTATTTTTTATTCCTCTCCCCAAGCCATAACCAAGTTCCGCTAACATGATTTACTGATCCTGTAGATTTTTTCTTAAGCTGCTTGTATACCCTAATCACTTATCCTTATGATAGTTGTTTGATGGATAACAAATAGCTACTTAATTTTGTCATCTTTATTGCCGCTTGTTTCCTAATGACTGGAATGCAGCTTCCAATATAAATCATTTTCCTCACCGAGAAGATTTCAGTCTATGCCTCCAGTTTGGTGAAAGGCATCTCTCTCTCTCTCTCTCTCTCTCTCTCTCTCTCTCCCCCCCTGCTTTGAATGCTGAAGATCCTCAGTAGCACCCCATAAAATGAAAATAATAGTGATCTCCCTCACAGGATTGTTGTGAATCAAAATGAGAGAGAATGATAATAAAACCAACCTAAAATCACTTTGTGTGCATTGTGCTGTATGAATCATTAACCTACATAGTAGAACATAGTCTTGTCAGTTAATACATTTAATGGATGAAACCAAAGGTGGGAAATTGCATAGAAATGAGGGGCCCCCAATTAGTGTAGTGACGGGCAGAGGGAGGTATGGTGTTGTGCGAAGGACATGCCAGGTAAGGGGAACGCGGCCCAGACATGTAGCGGCTGTGCCTTGTTCCGGTCCTTCTCACATCCGCAGGGTTGTTGGTTGTCCTCTCAGCCAGCCCTCGGATCTCTAGTTGCTGCTTTTAAATGCCAGATCGGTACATAATAAAACCTCCCTCGTCCATGATTTAATTGTGGATGAGGCAGCCGATCTGGCATGCATTACCGAGACCTGGGTGGGTGAACAGGGAGGAGTTAGCGTTTCCCAGCTTTGCCCACCAGGGTACTCGGTCCAGCATCATGGTAGATCCGAGGGTCGGGGAGGTGGGGTCGCTGTGGTCTACAAGAGTTCCATCTCACTCATCAAGCACCATGTCCATGTAGCTACTGGTCTGGAGTGTCTGCACCTGGTGTTGGGTCAGAGGGACAGACTGGGAATCTTGTTGGTGTACCGCCCACCTTGCTGCCCAACGGCTTCCCTAACTGAGCTGACGGAAGTGGTCTCGGAGGTGTTGCTGAGATCCCCTAGACTATTGGTACTGGGGGATATCAACATCCATGCCGAGGCTACTTTATCTGGGGCGGCTCAGGACTTCATGGATTCCATGACAACCATGGGGCTGTCCCAATATGTTAGTGGCCCAACACATACATCAGGGCATACTCTAGAACTTATTTTTGCTACTGGGTATGAGGGTGGTGATCTGGATGTGGGGAGTTTTACATCTCTCCCTTTGTCATGGACAGATCACCTCTTGCTGAAGTTCAGACTTTCAGTGGCTTTTCCCCTCTGCAAGGGTGGGGGACCTATTAAATTGGTCCGCCTCCGGAGACTAATGGACCCTGAAGGTTTCCAAAGGGCTCTGGGGGTTTTTCCGGCTGATAAGACTGGTGCTCCTGTCGAAGCCCTGGTCAAACTGTGGAACGCGGAGATGACCAGAGCTGTTGACACGATCGCTCCTGCGCGCCCTCTCCTGTGTAGAGTTCATACAGCTCCATGGTATACTCTGGAGCTGAGAACGATGAAACAAGATAGGAGACGGCTTGAGCGGAAGTGGAGGCGAACTCCCGATGGATGCAATTATGAGTTGGTAAGTGCTTCCAACAGACTGTATTCAAAGGCGGTGAGGGCGGCAAAAAAACAACATTTCGCAGCCACTATAAAGTCATCTCTCTGCCGCCCAGCGGAACTCTTTAGAGTTGTCCGAGGCCTACTCCATTCTGGCCCTCAGGACATGTCAGAGTCATCGGTGGCCCGCTGTGATGAGTTTGCTGGACACTTCCAAAATAAGATCTCATGCATCCGTCGGGACTTAAACTCCCAGTTTATAGCAGTTGATCCTAATGAGGTATCTGGAGCACAGTCTTGTCATGTTTTATTGGATGAGTTTCAGTTCGTTCAGCTCGACGACGTGGACAAGGTGCTTGGACAGGTATGTGCAACCACTTCGATACTCGATCCTTGCCCCTCTTGGCTAATAAAAACTAGCAGGGATGGAACAGCTAGTTGGGCCAGGGAGGTGATAAATGCCTCTTTTCGAGAGGGAGTGGTCCCTGCCCCTCTGAAAGAGGCGGCAGTGAGACCACTTCTGAAAAAACCTTCCTTGGACCCAGATAATTTCAACAGCTACAGACCAGTAGTGCATGTTCCATTCCTGGGCAAGATCCTGGAGCGAGTGGTTGCTGGACAGCTCCAGGCACTGTTGGATGAAACTGATTATCTAGATCCATTTCAATCGGGTTTCAGGCCTGGTTTCGGCACCGAGACAGCCTTGGTCGCCCTGTATGATGACCTGTGTCGGGAGAGGGACAGAGGGAGTGTAACTCTGTTGATTCTCCTTGATCTCTCAGCGGCTTTTGATACCATCGACCATGGTATCCTTCTGGAGAGGCTCGCGGAGCTGGGAGTTGGTGGTACTGTTTGGCAGTGGTTCCACTCCTACTTGGCAGGTCGTCTCCAGAAGGTAGTGCTTGGGGAACATTGCTCGACACTGTGGGCTCTCCAATGTGGAGTCCCGCAGGGGTCGGTCTTGTCTCCCATGCTTTTTAACATCTACATGAAGCCGTTGGGTGCGGTCATCAGGAGTTTTGGAGTGCGTTGACATCAGTATGCTGATGACACGCAACTCTACTTCTCCTTTTCATCCTCCTCAGGTGAGGCTGTCAATGTGCTGAACCGCTGCCTGGCCTCGGTAATGGACTGGATGAGAGCTAACAAACTGAGACTCAATCCAGACAAGACTGAGATGCTGTTGGTGCGGGGTTTCTCTGATCAGACGGTGGATATATACCCTGTCCTGGACGGGGTTACACTCCCCCTAAAGGAGCGGGTTCGTAGCCTGGGAGTTCTTTTAGATCCTTCCTTGTCACTGGAGGCTCAAGTAGCCTCGGTGGCACGGAATGCGTTCTACCATCTTCGGTTGGTAGCCCAGCTACGTCCCTATCTGAGCAGGGAGGACCTTACATCAGTGGTACATGCTCTGGTAACCTCGCGATTGGATTACTGCAATGCGCTCTACGTAGGGCTGCCTCTGAAGACAGTTCGGAAGCTACAGCGAGTGCAAAATGCGGCTGCCAGATTGATAACAAGGACCAAGCGGTCCGAACACATAACACCTGTTCTGGCCCGCTTGCACTGGCTTCCAATTTGCTTCCGGGCCAGATTCAAAGTGCTGGTTCTGACCTATAAAGCCCTATACGGCGTGGGACCACAATACCTGTTGGAACGCCTCTCCCAATATGAACCTGCCCGTACACTACGTTCTACATCGAAGGCCCTCCTCCGAGCTCCAACCCACAGAGAAGCTCGGAGAGTGGTAACAAGAACTAGGGCCTTCTCTGTGGTGGCCCCTGAACTGTGGAATAGTCTCCCTGATGAGGTGTGCCTGGCGCCGACGCTGCTGTCGTTTCGGCGCCAGGTTAAAACCTTCCTCTTTTCTAGGGCTTTTAATTTAACTTAATTTAATTTAAAATGTGCTGTAATTGTTTTTAGATCTTTTATTCTCTGTACTTTGCTGTATGTTTTATTGGATTTTATTGTATATTGTACTGATCTGTTGTTCACCGCCCAGAGAGCTATGCTAGTCTGGCGGTATATAAATTTAATAAATAATAAATAAATTCATTTCTTTTGTTGTAGGCCCACTTTGAAAAAGAAAATGGGTTTTGCACACCTTTGGGGAAACAGGGAATCAATTCTTGCTTAATAGAGACAACTTTCTAAAAATGACAATATGAAAGTGCTTCTTTGAGATTCTCCCATGAGAGTTTAATGGGCTCCTGCTGGGAGGAAGGGCGGGATATAAATCAAATAATAAATAAATAAATAGTCTCTCCTAGCATAGCCACTTTTACATATAAATTTGCCATATGCTATCAGAAGCAGTACATGGAGGGTGTCTAAGAACTACACACAGTAAACCAATTTTGCAAAGGTTATATATCTGTCAGTTGCAATTAAATCCATGGAACACTTTTAACTCTGAACTAAGGATCTAACATGTCGGCACAACCCACTGGTTAGAATGCAGGTGGTTTCGAGTGGAGGCAGTGCGAAAGCACAGAAACAGGCAGGAAGGGGAATGCTAAATCCTGTCCTTCTCCACCCCACTCTTTTGAAGTGTGGCTGAGGAGAGGGCTAAGCACCCCCTCCCACCCCTTGTATCAACCTTCACCTTCCTACTTCAAAGGAATATGTTGGTGCCCCAGTTCTGAACATGTGGCTCTACTGCCATCATATCTAGTTTTAAGAACATAGAAGGATCCCTGCTGGATCAGACCAAAGGTCCATCTAGTCCAGCATCCTGTTCTCACAGTGGCTAGCCAGATGCCCCAATGAGAAGCTAACAGGCAAGTCTTTAGCATTATCAGTTTGTGTCCAAAACATGAGCAGCATGAACATAGGATGGCAGTAGTGATGCAGCTAGGTAATTTTACACCTTTGACTTAGTGGTCTTGCTGGGGGTGAGTGGGGAGACATAGACATAGGAAGCTGCCTTGTAGCAAGTCAGATTATTGGTCCATCTATTTCAGTATTGCCTACACTCACTGGCAGCAGCTGTCCAGGGTCTCAGACAGGAGACATTCCCAGCTGTGCTTGGAGATGCCATGGATTGAACCTGGGACATTCCCCATGCAAAGCAGCTGCTCTACCACTGTGCTATTATCCTTCAGTTGTATATTATATTATTGTATTACGAATATAATATTGTGCGTTACGATAGCGGTTAGAGCATTGGACTAGGACCTGGGAGACCAGGGTTCAAATCCCCATTCAGCCATGAAGCTCACTGGACGATCTTGGGCCAGTCCCAGGCTCTCAGCCTAACCTGCCTAACAGGGTTGTTGTGATGATAAAATGGGAGGGAGAGAACCATGTTCACCACCTTGAGCTCTTTGGGGAAAAGGTGGGATATAAATGTAATAAATAAAATAAAACAAAAATTCAGTTGTGATGTTTCTCTTCTCCCCCCACTTTCCCATTCCATGCTTTTCAACTGCGTCTACATTCCTGGTATGTTCGAGCAAAAAACTAACTTAACACAGACTGCTTTGCCAACACTGATGTTTGAAAGAGAGAGAAATACTCTGAGCATGTTTTAAACTCACTGAAAACATAGCAGCATGTCGCATATAGGAACAAAACAGAGCTTGCTCCTGATGCTAAACACATACACCTGGGAATTAGCAGTGCTTTGCTGTTGAAAGGGATAATATATTTTAAAAGTAAAAATAATAAAATGAGCATTTGTAAACATGTATGTTCCTGGCCAAGGAAAAGGTGCTCTGGCTTGACAAGGCCATGCCAGCCCAGGTCCTGATGTTGGGACTGTTGGCTGCTGCCCCCATCAACTGCTGTATTCTGGATGATCATTGGGGACTCTTCAAGTACATGAAAGGTTGTCACACAGAGGAGGGCCAGGATCTCTTCTCGATCGTCCCAGAGTGCAGGACACGGAATAATGGGCTCAAGTTGCAGGAAGCCAGATTTCGACTGGACATCAGAAAAAACTTCCTAACTGTTAGAGCCGTATGACAATGGAACCAATGACCTAGAGAGGTAGTGGGCTCTCCAACACTGGAGGCATTCAAGAGGCAGCTGGACAGCCATCTGTCGGGAATGCTTTGATTTGGATTCCTGCATTGAGCAGGGGGTTGGACGTGATGGCCCCTTCTAACTCTACTATTCTATGATTCTATGACCCTGGACTTAGGCCTTGAAGTCCAGTCCTATCTGCACCACTGGATGGCAAGAATCAACTCACTGAGTTTTGTGATTCCCCCCCGCAGAGGCCATGTGGGGAAGGGCATAGGTAAGCAGTAGAGCACATGCTTTGCATGCAGAAGGCCTCAGGTTTAGTCCTCAGCATTCCCAGTAGTGAAAGGCTGGTTAGGGCAAACAAATTTACTGCCCCACCAAACTCAGTCTGTCCTCAGCCAGCCCATACCTGTATGCCTTCTTACTTGCTGTGGATTCCTCTGCTTTAGTCTCAGTGTTGCCTAGAACTTAGCGGAAAGGAGAATGGGGGCAGAACTAGAATTAGTTGGCTCCACCTGTCATTGGCTATTGTGAATTGGCACTGATTACACATTGGCCTCTCTTCCTTCCTCTCCACCAGTCTCAATGGGCACCAGCCGCCACTGATCTCCAGGTAGAACTGGGAAAGATTTCTGACTGTAATCCTGAACAGTTGTTGCTAGTAGCTTCTTTTCACATTAAATGGGTTGAATCCAACTAAGCAATACTTACAATAGACCCATTGAAATCATTGGACATGACTGACTAAAGTCCATTGGTTTCCATGGGTCTGTTCTGAGTATGAGTTCATTGGATACAACTCAGTGCATGTGTTCTGCATATATTTCCCTCCACTGGTCTAATTCCTACAGGAAGGAAAGAATTGTTAAACCAGAATTGTCTTCTTTGTGCTGTTTCCAGGTCTTTTTTAAATGTTTTGCTGCATATGCATAAATATTTGAAAGGAGGGGGAAATCTCTCTCTCTCTCTCTCTCTCTCTCTCTCTCTCTCTCTCTCTCTGCTCACTTCAGCATCTATGCGCTTAATTTGCCCTTAAAATTGCAGGAAAAGGAGGATTTAAACTTGTATACATGTGTGTGTGTTGCTTTTGTAACCTTTCTTTTTCCCTGACTCCTACTAGATGTTGACAACCAGATCAATGAGATAAAAAGACATTCCAGGGATAATTTTCTCCAGTCGATTGCATTGACATTTAAATGAACACCCATTGTTAACACTTACCAGATACACCCTGACCTCCTCCTCATCCATTTCCAGGAACTTTCTGAAATATTTATTTACATGAAAACCCTGTTTCCTCAAGCCTTTTTAGAATATGCAGTTATCTTCTCTCCCTCCCTCCCTTTTCACCAAACAAGTTTGGAATTTAATAGGATTTCCCTTAGTAATTCTGCTGACCCCCCCTGACTCTGGCTGAAATATATAAATCTAGAAAGTTCAGCAGTTTAATGTTAACCTACAGTGTACAAAACCCACATGAATTAAAGAGGCAGTTAATTAGCAAGATACTTGTGTGATTTGCATAATACAGACGGCTTCATGAATAAAGACAAGCATCCATTCTTATGAGGATGCTTAGTGGTGCTGCCGTGGATGCATTTGTTTTAGAATAATTTGCAGAAATTGCAACGTGGTCACAGCTGAAGCCTTCCAGCCTGAAGCTAGTTATAGTTGCACCGTCAACATTGATTAACAGTTTGAAAGGTGTGTCTGCCTTATTGCTCCTTGTCCTGTAGCAAAAAAGAAGTAGTTGCGTTGATGGGTAAGGAACCACTTTTGCACAAAGGGTCAGATTCAAAAGCAGCCAACCACCCATGGGCCCCATTGACAGAGGGCAGGGCTAGAGCTTGGAAAAGTTACTTTTTTGAACTACAACTCCCATCAGCCCCAGCCACCATGGCCACTGGACTGGGCTGGTGGGAGTTGTAGTTCAAAAAAGTAACTTTTCCAAGCTCTGGGCAGGGCTGCCTGCCTGTAAATCACCTGATATCAGCCAAGAATCTGATTCCCGCTGCACTGCAAAAAAAACACTCAAAAGGAATGTGTGAAATTAGACTGTGCTCCCAATTGTTCCTTTGCAGCACAGCTTCTATTTGGTGTTGTTTTGGTTTGACGCCGAATGCAACATTGGTTCCACTTCCGAAATGTCTTCCGAAAGCAATATGGCTTGCTTGCATTTGACACCAAACTGAAAATGACATTGAATGCAAACTGTGGCTGAAAACAATTGGGACACCCTATGCGGCTTCTGATTGCCGCTGTGGCTTTACCTGTCCCACACCTGATGCCTTACGATGTCAAGTGAGTGGCGAATGGGTGTGGCCTGGCCAAAACAGCCACACAGGCAAAATTGGGGAGGCCTGGTGGGCCAAATCAGGCCCATGGGCCAAAGGTTCTCCACCAGTGGTTTAGATATATTGTGTCAACAATATGCATGGTGCTGTACAAAGGAATACAAACAGCAACAACAAAAAGGGCAGGGATCTGCCACAAAGAGTCCGCAAAACTAACTTTCAGTTGCAGGAAAGGGAGCATTGAATACAATACTATGTATCTATTGGTATGGTATGGTTTTTTAATATATTGCTTTTTGATCCAAAACACAGCCATGCTTTGAAATTTGCACTTATCTGAATTTTGTGATGCAGTTCTCTAACCAAACAAGTTTCCAAAAATGCATTATATTAGGTAAAAGTGCACGTAAAAATGAATATATTCGTGAAAATAACATACAAAATGCATTATGTTAGGAGACATTGCTTGCAAAAATGAGTTCATGAATCAAAACTGCATATAAAAATGTGTATGTCAGGAGAAATTTGCAGTAAAATGCAGAAGAATTTTCATGAATTTTTTTTTTTAAAAAGCAAATTGCTGTAGAAATGTGGAGAACTAAATTTTAGACTGGAAAAATCAGAACAGAACCAAAATTGACAGAGCCTTCCATCTGTGGATGCTAGGCTGTCCCAAGTTGTCCTGCACACCTCTCGTGAATCCCCAAATGCAACATAGAGACATGCACAGAGGCATTACTTCTTGATGCCCTGCCCTAAATAACTGCAAGGATCAGGCTGAGGGACGGACAGCTTGCAAACAAGCTCTTTACACAATTTCCCAACTCCCTTCTATTGGTTTTATTGTTTTAATGTATACCACCCTGAAAGTTTTATACCAAAGGACAGTGTAGACATCTAAACAGCTATTTAGAGAGCTGGCTGGTTGTCCACTGGCTTGTGTTCAGCACCTGTTGAACAAGGTAACAGAGCTCTAACTGTAGTATACAGTTACATAGGCTTTGTTTCTGATGGGGATGAGGGCTGGGGGTTAAGCTAAAAGACACATGTGATTTGTTCTATTCGTCTCAAAAAAAAGAGAAAAAGAAAGGAACCAAAAGCCAAGGAACATTCAAGTGTAATAGGAAATGTCACCATATGTTCTTCAGAGTTTTTGTCAAATGTGCAGATGGTGTGATAGATAGATAGATAGATAGATAGATAGATAGATAGATAGATAGATAGATAGATAGATAGATAGATATCATGTAATGTATATAAGTGCATGCTGTGACTGAATTTTGGCAGCCATCTTAGATAGAGCTTGGAAAAGTTACTTTTTTTAAGCTACAACTCCCATCAGCCCCAGCCAGCATGGCCACTGGATTGGGCTGATGGGAGTTGTAGATCAAAAAAGTAACTTTTCCAAGCTCTGATCTTAGATATCTCTCTGGTGACCATGATGGAAAGTGGTGTGAATGAAATCATTCTGTTATGTCCTAGTTTAGGGGTAGCCAACATGGTGCAGTTCCCACCAGCATGGTCAGAGATGGGGGTTGTAGTCCAATAGGGGATTGTATTCCCTTGCCTGAGCTCTTCAAAGGTTGAGGGACCAGCTATGTTAGAGTGACAACGGCATTCTTAGAAGTTACAAATCCATTATGTTCAGACGAGGAAGGGAGGAGTGGAGTTCGAAGGTATGAGAGCAAGGAGTGATTGAAGAGAGTCTCTTAAGGAAGATGGTCAGCCGGAATAATTAATGATATAACCATTAGCTGATCAGTGGTACTTGCCAAAGCAAACGGCTTTGCAGGCACTGTGGATCAGCTTACTGGTGCTGCCTGCAAACCATGCTTTTGGTAAAGAGCGGCATTTTTCAGGTGTAGGGAAGGTGAGCGTAGCTTGTCCAAAACAGCTTGGTGGGCCAAAAGGGGAAGCCTACCAAGCCTACTTGGACCTGTGGGGAGGTTCCCCACTGTTGATATAATGTCTGTTTTTTTGTTTTGCTGGCCCTAATAATAAAGCATAAGTTCTTTTATACTGTAGCTACTTTCTGTTCTACAAATCGGAAGTACATTTTCACCAGTGGCATCACAAACTGGATCAGAAGGCCACAGCAGGGACCCTGGTTACAAAAAAAGTACGGATTTTAGTGAAACCAATTAAGCCACATTCTAATGCAGTTTTGTTCATTCCTTCCTACCCTGACTAACCCTTTTCCCTCATAAATGCTCTTCTCTCACTGTAGATCCTCATTGCATCTTACCCTCTCAGCCTGTTCTCAGTACTTTTTTTTAACTTTCCCTCAACTTAATGGATTTTGAGCAGCCTAGAATGCTGCAGTCACTCTAAAACAGCTCCTCCCACTAGTGGCACCTAGATTCCCCACGAGGGAACTGTGGATTAGAAAATCCACATCATACATGTGAATATTCCAGTAATTCCCAAACAGGTACATTAGGGTTTCCTGTGAGAGAACTGATCGTGCAGCCTTCACCAATTTGGTGCCCACCAGATGTTTTGGATGACAACTCCTGTCAGCCTCAGCCAGCATGTGCGTTGTCTGTTATATACCCAGTAGGTCACTGTGGCCTGCAGGAGAGCTGCTCCTACATGTTCCAAGGATATAAGAAGCCTTCCCCTACAGTAACTGAGAGCAGGGCTTTCAGTGTGGCCACCCCTGTTTTTTAGAACAGCATCCCTGTTGAGATAGGACAGGCACCCGATATCTATATTTTCTGGAAACATTTGATTTCTGTTTCAATAAGCTTTTCCAGCTGGGTAAAAGGTCTCTTTTCATTTTGTGTTGTTTTTTAAATATATCTTCCATTTTTTGTATACTGTTTTAAAAACTATTTTAGCTGCTTTTATGGTAGGGCTGTAAATCACCTAGAGACACATCTAAAAAGGTGATTCGTAAATTCATTTTGTGAACAAATTAATTGAAACTCTTCTGCTTGCTTTTTATGCATCCCATTTTTATGTATAAATAACTAGGGACTCAACCAGAAAGAGTTTCCGCCATCATGCTCACAACCCAGAGCATGTGCACTGCTTACAACCGATCTACACGCAGAGATGAATCATGTGGCACAGTTTTCCTGAGACTGGGCCATTTCAGATTAGTGTGGCTGCAATCCTAACTCCACTTGCCTAGGAATTGAATAGAAATTACTTCTGAGTAAACATGAGTTTAGGATTTGGCTGTATGGTTCTGAATGCTCTGGCATATAAAGACAACTCCCCTGCATATAGAAAGGTAGCATGTCAGTGAGGCTTGACAAGGACTCCCTCCTTGACATGCTCATAGTAGCTGTTGGTGAGATGTTGAAGGTGGAGAGGCATTGCATACATGGCTTTCAGACGCCGAAGATTGCTGCTGCTTACTGAGAGAGGGAGGCAAAGGGAGCGAGGTGCCCCACTGTGCCTCTACACCACCTGCGCCTTCCCCCTCTTCCTCTCAGTAAGCAGCAGCAAGCCTTAGTATCTGGAAGCCAGGTGTGCAACACTGCCTTGCCTTCATTCCTCCACCAACTGCTACTGCATGCTAGTTTATGATGTGCAGGGAGATTCTTATATCAGAAGAGTGTTTCTGCCAGTCCTCTGTGTGTGGCCTGAAATGGTGCAGTCCCAGGAACTGTCCAACATGATGTATCTGCATGTTTATAGGGAAGCACTACATAAGCAGTCATTTCAGAAGGTAATCCTTTTGGTAATATTTTGAGTTTTACATGCATGTATAAGCAAAAAGCTAACTCAGAGTCTTCTAAGTGTTTTTATGCACAGACCTTGTTTCACTCTTGTGTAACACTATATATAGGTGACTAAAGGCATTTGAATGCATGGCAGGTGTTTTATCCCCTTAAATAAAGTTCAGTCATCAGTGTGCATAACTGAGATTGCGTCCTTGTGGGAGGAGAGTGGAAGGAGGGGAGTGAAACAAGGAACAATGAATTATGAAAATTAGGAGCTCAGTGTCAGAACCATGATGCATCCTACTTTTACTCCTCAAAATTGCTAGCTTTGTACCACTGACTTTGCAATTGTAGCTTTTTCTTAGCTCTATTTAATGCGGGGGGTGGTGTCCTTAGGTGCTCAAGTCTGGGCTTTTTCTCTTGTTTTTGTTGACTGGGCAGGTTATGGCCTCCATGAGAATCACCTTTATCCCTAGGGCAATGAATTGTGATTAAGGGACTTTCATCACCCCCATGGGCTTGTAGTGTTTTTTAGAAAAATGTTTTTCCCTTGAGATATCCTTTTGATCTCCTCCTTCCAGCCTTACCTGCTTTAATCCACCCCATCTCATCTCCCTCCAGAGAGCCAGAGGGCATCACAGGAAACAGAGACAGTGTATTCCATCCACAAAACCATGGAATGTGCCTGTCTTTTGTAGTTGTCTGACTTCTTCCATTCTGCTTGTCTGAGAAACACAATAGAAAATTGATAGGATTTGGGGGAGAACAGCAGTTCATAACTTCTGGGTAACATTTTATGTATTTATTTATTGTATTTGTACCCCACTCTTCAGCCAAACAAGGCTCCCAGAGTAGCTTACATAAATCATTCAAACAAGACAGTCCCTGCCCGCAGGTTTGCAATCTAAGAACGACATGACACACAAGGGGAAAAGGGCAGGGAGGGAAGAGGAAAAAAGCAAACTCAGGCACCAGTTCTTAAATCCTTAAAGCTGAATGATGGCAGTTCCCAAAATGTTTCTCTTTCTTGTCTGATCTCCTCAAGGTAAGATGATTCTTAAGAAGCCCGTGATGGAATTTGATTTCACCAAAATGTGATTTTGGTGGCTGAAGCTAGGGATGGATGAATTTCAGTTTTCTTAGTTTCTCAGTTTTACTATCTTAAATTCAATTCTCCACATCTCTGCAGCAATTTGCAATTTAAAAAAATCCTCAAGAAAATTCCTTGACATTTTAGCGCACATTTCTCCTGAGAAACACATTTTTGTGTGCAGTTTTGACAAATACGCATTTTTGCAAGCAGTTTCCACCAATGTAATATATTCTATGTTATTTTCACTAATATATGAATTTATATGCACCCTAATATATGCATTTCTGTACACATTACTTGGCTGGTGAACTGTGTTTCAAAATTTGGAGAAATGTGAATTTCAATGGATGGCTGTAGTTTGGTTTGTGTATTGCTTGAGAAACTGTGAATTATGTAAGTTCACCTTTAAATACAAACTGAATCAAGTTTCTTCCTCATCCCTACTTGAAGCAAAGGACAAGATGGTCCCCCACCCCACCCCAAATTCCATAAATGGAAGCCAACGGGACTGGCATGTGAATATTACTTCAACACCGAGATAGCATGCTCCACTACACCTGAAGATAGTTCAGTAGCTTAGGGATGTAGGACAGATCACATGACACACAGAACTATTTCCTCTCCATGACCCTTAGCATCTGCTACCTGAGGCAGCCGTCTTGCTTTGCCTAATGGGAGGGGTGGCCCTGTGGGTTATGACACATAGGTGATTAACTGGAGACAGCAGTTTGGAAGAAATCACAACATACCAGTAGGCAGAGGCAAGGCTTTAATGCTTCAGTGTTTTCTGTTAATCCTCTTGCAGGAGAACCTGTTAAGGTGCTGAACGTTAGAGTTACAAACTGACAATCATCCACTCTCAAACACACACTGCTCCAAGAAATTGGAATTGGGCTCATTTTGTTTAGGTTGATGCACATCCTGTCAAGGTTTAGAGAGGTCACTTCCTTATTGCATTCATATTCAAGCTCCAGCCCTTAGTTCTACATAGAAGCAGATAGAGCTATAATGAAGAACGAGTATTCTGCATATGCTCAGAGACAGTGTTTTCTTACTGCACACATTTCTAGGGCTGGGTACTGGCAGCACTTGGCTCAAATCAAGCCATGGAGATGTGTCCTTCTTGGTCATTTGCTTGTTGTTATTGTTGTCGTTACAATTTTTGTTTGCTGTGTTCAATCCTAGTATAATGCAGCTAAAATATGTGTACTTTAAAAAAAACACAAAACCTGCTTCCAGAGATTCTTGCCCAAGCCCATAGGCTACATAGTGCTTTCAAGGGTAATGAATTCTATAGGCCAGACTTTCCTATTGTATCATCATTAGAGACCACTTAACAGACTTCCCCAAACTGGTGTCCTCCAGTTGTTATTGGACTACAGTTCCTATCATGCCTATGCTGGCTGTGGCTGAAGCGAGTTGTAGTTCAAAACATCTGGAGGACACCAGGTTGTCAAAGTCTAGACTAGACAAACACTTAAGTTGGTTGAGGGCAGAGGAATACAGTTCCCTAGAGACTAGTTAAGAGCATATGAGCCATTATGGGGAAGTCATACTTTAGTCTGTAGCTGTGAAAAGAGTCAGTCTTGGCTCACATCCTTTTGTAGATCCAAGTTACTGTTTTGAAAACGTGAGAGCAAATTCCTGCTGTTGAAGGTAACATTCTTTTAAGGTCAGGATGAAACCACG
Source organism: Rhineura floridana (assembly GCF_030035675.1). NCBI lineage: Eukaryota > Metazoa > Chordata > Lepidosauria > Squamata > Rhineuridae > Rhineura > Rhineura floridana. The sequence goes on from NC_084481.1 coordinate 219,846,771, forward strand.
ATTATCTTAGTGACCATTCATGCACTAACTGTAAAACACGAGTGCAGATAAGTGCAGATTACTGATGCATTTGGAGACCTATGTGTGCTTACAGGTTCCTTATAATTCAGCACCTTTTTGAAGTGGTGACTTCTTTGTATATTTTTGCACAGAGAAGATTGCTTTCTTGCCCCCTTGGTGATATGTCAAGGTCGGAGGAAGCTCTCTAGCATGCACTGCTAGGAGGTTCACAGAGTTTTTATCGGAAGGCAGCCTTGAATGTGTCACCTACAATACACTTTTTCCCTTTTGAAGCAACTGCCTCTTTTATTTTAAAGCTTGCTTATTTCCTAGGACTGTCTTTTCATATTCATATCAGCATGGGTGGTGGGGGAAGCAGAGGAAGGAGAGAAAGCCAAGCAGAGAAATAAGAAGCCACTTTCTAGAGCTAACATGATTGAACGATGCTGTATTCCTGGCAGCAATGTGTTTTCTAGCCAAAGAGACCAGAGTAGATACTTAACCTCTTTGTTCTTTGGAAGAAAGACGTAGAGCTCTGCATTCTGACAAATATTACCTGAGATGGGTCAAATATACAATAATATTTGGGCATAACATACTCCTTTTAGGAGCATGCATTTATCTAGCCATCACTGCCACATAATGTTGTGAGTACGGTAGCGAGGTATACTTCAACTTGGATTCCTGCATTGAGCAGGAAGTTGGACTACTATTCTACGATTCTATGAGGGATGCATGTGGAATGTATGGGAAATCCTTTTGCACCTAGGAGTGCCAGTTGCACTTTGGAGTTCCTGAATACAGAAGTAAACAGCTGGATCAGAACAATTCTAGAGGAGGTGAGTTAGCGGAGTACTTGATACAGTCTTCAAGTGATAAATAGGTGAACCTGCCCTGCATTCTGTTCTTTTAGGGGAATGGCCATAGGTCAGTGGTAGAGCATATGTTTTGCATGGATACCATCCCAGATTCAGTCTCCGGCATCTCCAGATAAGGATAGGAAAGACTCTTGCCTGGAAAGCTGCTGCCAGATGGAGTAGACAGTACTATGTTAGATGGACCAATGGTCTGACTCAGTATAAGGCAGTGAGGATCCTGTGCGGATGGTGAAATTACTGAGAGACAAAGCAGATGGAGTTTAGTTTTCCTTTGGGATTAAAGACTTAAATCCATGCATTCTTGATGACTTCCAGGTAAAAGTGATGGTGAGAATTTGCCCATCACAAGGAACACACGACACATCCGAATCCATGTCGTTTCTGAAGGTAGACCCGCGGAAAAAGCAGATCACACTTTATGACCCAACTGCAAGTAGTCCTTCCAATGCTGGTCATCGAAGAGGAGCTGTGGCCGTCCCAAAGATGTTTGCCTTTGATGCTGTATTCCCCCAGGATGCTTCCCAGGTACCGGAGCCAAGCATATAATGCTAATCATTTGGGTCGCTGCCATGGCATTTTAATTTTAACAAGAGAATTCTTTGCAGCTTTTAGGGGGATTTTTTTCCTTCTGAATTAGTTGGCTTAATTACTGGGAAGGCATGCTAATTAATAGTCAGTTCGCAAGGTCTCACGCTGTTTTAATTTAGCCCAGATGTGAAATTAAGAAGCAATATCTGTGGAGATAATTCTGCTCCATGAATACTTTCCTGCTGCACTTCCTTGTGTTATTTAAAGCAACACACATGCATACAACCTGTGACTTGCAGTTGCACAGTTCAGAATGATGGGCCCCTCCAAGCTTCAGTTTGGGCAGAGCATTTGTTGGCATGTGATTATCTTGTGTAATTTTGAGAAGTGTTCCACTTCCATTACTTCTTCAGGTGTTTAGCTGAGTTAGGACTGGATAGGGCAGTGTTTTTTATACTGTGTTCTGAGTGGGAACACACAGGTATTCTTAATTGAGAAGATTAGTAATGGCAGACCAGCCTCCCTGAAAGAGAGCTTGACTGGTGTTCCCAAACTTCCTGCCCTTTGACAACACATAGCTGCAAATGAATGATGTATCTAAGACATAATTGCCTTATGCACGTGTTCTAACCCTTGATGCAGTGAGGGAGAGTGGGGCTGATGGCTCCCCCCTCTCCATCACTGTTCCTGTTGCTCTCCACAAGTTGGAGGAGTGATTGAAGCCTGTTCTGCTCATATAGGGGCCCCACGCAATTTAGACCCCTGACCTCTCAGGGTTATTTGCAAGTTATTTTTGTGCAAACCATAGTTTGCCCAGTTCAGATGTAATGGCAAACTATGATTTGTTCAAATCATAAAGTCAGAGCAGGAATTAGAGTGCACAAGGGGAGGGAGCACATGAACCCAAAGAGTCAGATCATGTTTTGCTGTTATGTGTAATCAGACAGTGGCAGCCACTGAGTAAATGGAGGAAGAAAGAGGAATTGAGCCAAGGACTGGTTGGGGTGAGGGACAGAAGTAGGCTTTAAGCTTCCCCTGCAGCTTCCATGTATATGGGTGTCTCTTTTTAGTTGCTGTAGGAAGCAGAAAGGAAGCAAGTATAAACTGGAATTAATTTCTTGAATTTGGGATTTAAACACTGCAAAAAGATTATTATTTGGACTTCTAATTTCACTAAGTTTTAAAGTTCTATCAAAACCTCATTTGGAACCCAAAGCTGACTTTCTTTTTCAAAATATTAAGGATTTAACCAACTTTAGTATTTGACAGGCATCAAAGTAGAATATTTAATATTCTAACACAGAAGTGGAATGGAAATGTGAGGCAACCCAAACTTCCCTCCAGCTTTGATCTAGCGCCCCAGCCCTCTACACATGTGAGCTAATTTAGATTTTGATAGGCTATGGGATAGTGTTTTTGCAGCTACTCCAATAGGTTCACATAGCACCTGCAAATACAGTGGCACAACAGCTGACACTGGATTTTCTGCTGTTTCTGGATAGCTTTTTTTTAAATTAATTAATGGATTTATTTTTAAATGAAAAGTTTATTGGAAAATGTCATGTATACAAAAAAGAAAACCTGACCCCCAAAGATCAAACTGGAACAAAAAGAAGAAGAAAAAGTGGCTCTTTGATATATTCCCTCTACAAACTGCAAGTCCAAATTGTCTGAGACGTCATGAAGACTTAAGAGAGACAAATATTTCTGCAACCAACCAAGACTGCTGGAAGTCCATGGTTGTTGTTATCGCTCATAAATGCAATAGAGCAAAACCAGTCAGTGGTAAATGACTCCTTGCCTTTTTTTCCCCTTTCTGTTTCTGGGTTGTATGGAATGTTGGAGTGTAGGTTCTGGCAGCCTTCCTTAACCTGGTGTCCTCCACCTTTTGCTGGCCTCCAATTCCCATCTTCCATGATGATTGCCCATGCTGGGTAGGGCTGATGGGAGTTGGAATTAGGAATGTAAGGAGGCAGCAATTTCCGTCCCATCCTGTGTTTGTTGCAATCATAGCTGTTTCCATTCCACTACCTTCCACCTTCCTCCAAAGCCTACATTATTTGTTTCGCTATGACCAAAACTAATGTAGTTAATTTCAATAGATTTCCATGGAAGGGAAATATCAACAATGCAGAAAATAACATGATTATTTACATAACATTTGTGGACTGAAAAAATAATGATAGTGAACACGGCTCATACTCATTTGTGAGATTTCCTTTCCTGACCTCAGGCGAACAGCCAAACTGTGGCAATTTCCACTCTTATTTCTGACAGGTTTCTCTGACGTCCCTAGTGGGAGTCCAACAACATCTAGAGAGCACAGGTTGGGGAAGACTGGTTTATGGTGTCCTCTAAAGGTCCACCACTTTGCTGAAACTAAGCAGATCTGGGTTTGGTCAGTGCTTGGATGGGTGGCCGTTGGAAACCACATGTACACTGCTTTAGGTTCCAAGAAGAGAAAGAAAGAAAGAAAGAAAGAAAGAAAGAAAGAAAGAAAGAAAGAAAGAACACAACTAGCTGGCCTGTAATCTCAAACCAGTTAGTTCCAACAGCGTCACATCCCTAGCCACCAAGACTGAGAGGTGAAGTAAGGACTGGCAGTGGGCTTGCAATCCTTCCATATTTTAAACATGTTTTAAGAGGCTGGAGCAGGCAGCAGGATTATGGGCTCCCTCTCCTTGCTCATCTGGTGTGAATTTTCCCTGCCCTTTCACCAATCACCTCAGCACTGTTTAAGGATGACACCTGCACACGCCTAGAAAGAAACCATGTAATTTACTTGTCAGTTTACTTACGAGATCGCCTTACCCCATATGTGCCCACTCAAGCACTTTGCTCTGGGGAACAGGCACTGTGTACAAGTGCCACATAATACTTGTTCCGCACTTGTAAGAAAATAAGGCTGCACCTACTTTTTGGAAATTCCTGCCTATTGACATCAGGCCTATTGACATCATTGCTGTATTCTTTTCAGCACCTGCTTAAAACGTTTCTGTTTAGGCAAGCCTTTCCAGACACATAGATGTGGATCTGTTTTAATCTTTGTAGTTGGTAGCTGTTTCAATTGTTGTAAATATATTTTTAATTACTTGCTTTTAACTGTTTGTGTAAGCCGCTTAGAGATCTTTACATTCAAGCAGTACATACATTTTGTTAAACAAAATAAACAAACAAAATTTCAAAAGCTAAATAAATAACATCATGATTTGAAGTGAGGACTTATAGCTGCTTTACAGACTTCGGTTCTGAAGGAACCTTGGTTAGCTTTAACTGTGGCTATGTTTCCCCTTTGATGTGTTTTATGCTGGTTTTAACAATTAAAATGTGCTAGCCACTCTGTTTTATGCTGATTTTAGTTGGTTGATTTGGGGGGGGTGGGGTGGCCTATTTTATTTTGGTTTTAGTGTTTTTATTGCAATTTGTGTTTTGTGTTATATCGTTTATATAAACTGCTCACAGAACGTGGTTGGATGGGCAGTATCAATGTAATAAGTAAAGAAACTGAGCTGCACTGCTGTTGCAGTGGCTCCCCGACCAGCTAAAGAAAACAATGATGCATACATACATGAGGAAGCCAAAATGCTGCAAGAGAGCAAGTGTGCGTTGACTTGCACTCCCCCCCCCCCATATTTCCATCTCGTTTGAACTGGTGAGATGTGTATTTCCACCATGGGGAAAAGCACACTCTGCCCCCATATTGTCCCCATGTTTTGTAAGTTGCTCTGAGTCCATTTGTGTGTAGCAAGCAGCTAATGTTCAATTAACAAGAGTGAGTGGTATCCAATGTTCTGCGTGTCTAGTTCCTCTGGTGTAACAGGACTTCCATTTCCTTTCCTCTTCCCGCCCCCCACCAAATCTGCTCCAGAGGGTCCCCCAACTCTACAGAGCTGATTTTGAGGGTGCACGGAGGGCTGGAAGGGTCAGGAGAGGAAGCTCTGTTGTACACACAGAAGTCCACTGCAACAGCGGAGCAATAGCATTGGATGTGACGTAATAATAATTCTAGGGGGACAAACATCATCTTCTACAGATGAAATCCAAAAGTGTGGCAAAAGGAATCACAAGTGACTCACGCTTCCTCTGTCACCATTCCTGTGGATTGTACAACATGCCTTTCTCTCAGTTCCAAGGGTTGTAGATTCCATAGCTAAGATGAAACAGAGATCTATCAAAATTTTAATTTGGGGCTCCTGAATTCATCCCCCCCTTCCCTAAGTCAATGTCTGGGGGAGCTCCTTTGCAATGAAGTTGCTGCTATTATTTAGAAGGCATGGATGAGATATTATATTAGCCCTACACTTCATTGGATAGCATTTCCTTTCTTACCACGGTAATAAAATTGATACTCCATGGGAGCCAGGATAATGGGACAGGAAACTATTGTGGGCTTTTATAGTAGCTTTTATTAGAGGGAAAAGATGGGATATAGATACTAAAGTAATACGACTAGTGCCATAAAATGTGCAACACAGTGTGTTTAGAACCTCATGTCTAAGGCATGGTGAAGCACATACCGATACATGCTGTATGATTGGTTTCCGTCCTCTCTTCTAGGCTGAGGTTTGCTCCGGAACAGTTGCAGAAGTAATCCAGTCCGTTGTGAATGGTGCAGATGGCTGCATCTTTTGCTTTGGCCATGTCAAGCTTGGTGAGTTCCCAAATTCATTACAGTTAATTACTATGTCAGTCTGGTAATTACATGCTGTCAGCTCCTGGAACAATAAACCTGGAGTATATGAATAGATTAGAATTTCTTTTTAATTAGCTTTGCAAACTTCTCCTGCTTTATTTTTGCACTGGGACCTTAAGGGTCCACCCCCCTTTTTATCCATTTGTAGGGGAAAGAGAAAATCCAGCTGTGTGTGTAAGTATATATCTACCTATCTTTGTTGGTGTTTCTCACACACAGACACACACAGGGCGATATTCAGTGCTAGTCTTACTTAGAATAGACCCAATGAAGTTAATAGACATGTTAATTAATTTCAGCGGATCTGCTCTGAGTAGGACTTCATTGAATACAACCCATATATATACACAAGTTGCTATAGGAACAGTTTTTTATAGGAACAGGTGTGACAAAATTCAAATGATCCATAAGGGTTTGAGAAATTAATTGGCTTTGGGCAAAAAAGTTAGCTAAGACAGAGAAATATTAATTGAGTTAATACCAAAGGATTAATAATGGCATACGTAAAATACACTTTTTACATCTGTTCTCTCCCATTGTCTGTTAAAGCGTGCAGCGCTAACTATAATCGAAGGGCATGCTCCTGCAGGGAATATTTTTGCAGCATGTCCAATTCCTGTAAGCCAGATGGTATCTTCTCATAGCCTTTTGCTTATTCCCCAGTTGGGGAGAGCCCCATGGAAGATGTAGTTGTGGGTAGTGAGGATTTTTGCCTATTACACATCCACCCTCTGCAAATGGGGAAGGATCCCTTGATAGGGTGTATCAGGACATGGGGGGGAGTGGCTCCAGCCCTCTCATATCTCTGTCCCCTCTTTGCTTGCCCCCTCCCTTGCCAGCTAGCGCACTTATGAACATAAGAGTCCTGCTGGATCAGACCAAAGGCCCAACTAGTCCAGGAACGTGTTTTTGCATAACATTAGTGCAATGGCACTCTCCCCACCTGCAATTCCCAGCTACTGGTATTGAGAGGGATAGGACTGTATTCAGGATAGCGCTATAAGCAGATCATTCTGCCAGTGTAAGCATTTCTTCTTGCACAACAAAATGATCTTCTCTCCTTGCCCCACAAGCTCCCTAAATCTGCTCTGGGGTTTTCTCCAACCCTCCAGAGCAGATTTGGAGGTGGAGGGCTAATGGGGGCATGGGAGAGGAGGGTGGTTATATTTTATTGCACTGCACTAGTACACCTTTTTAATTGAATACTGCTCATACTGTCTCTGACTGGAGGGAAAACATAGCCATCATGGCTAGTAGCCATTCCTTGGCCTCCATGAATTTGTCTAATCCTCTTTTAAAACCACTCATATTGGTGGCATCACTGCATCTTGTAGGAGCAGATTCCACAGTGCTTTCTCTTTTTCTGTCTTGAATCTTCCAACATTCAGCTTCAGTAAATGACCAGGGGTTTGCCTCACGTATTCCCAAATAATCTCCTTGCCACTTGAACTGCACAGAAAGAGCAAAACAGGAACTTACTGAGTTAAACTGGAGTACTCTGTCCTGTCCTTCTTTTCAGTAAAAAGAGCTGTGCTAATACATGCATCCCTCCTGTGTTTCAGGACAACACCGAGACTACTGCTGTGCATTAAGTTTCTCCTTCCTTTCCAGGCAAATCCTACACAATGATTGGAAAAGATAACTCCACCCAAAGCCTCGGTATTGTTCCTTGTGCCATCTCATGGCTCTTCAAACTAATCAATGAGCGGAAGGAGAAGACTGGGACTCGTTTTTCGATTCGAGTGTCTGCTGTGGAGATCAGTGGCAAAGATGAAAACCTTCAGGATTTGTTAGCAGAAGTAGCCACCGGCAGTTTGCAAGACGGGCAGTCCCCGGGGGTCTATCTGCGAGAGGATCCAATATGCGGAACACAGGTATGAGATCTCAGGGCAGGTTTGAAAGTCTGGCTTTCCCTTGTTTCCTGATTTGTTTATTTATTTAAAATCCCTTTTATCTGACAACAATTCTAACCATTTTTAAAGATGATACTTCTAATTGCTTTTTTCATTTTTAATCCCCACTCCCAGAGTGTACATACTTGTTTCAGTTAGCACCCTTGAGGTTTGCTCTGTTCAGAGAGGAGGGATCAGTTACCCCGTCTTAATTAGTTGTTTTCTTGATTATATCCTAGCTTCAAAATCAAAGTGAATTAAGGGCCCCGACAGCAGAGAAAGCTGCTTTTTTCCTTGATGCAGCACTGGCGGCCAGGAGCACTACCAAACCTGAGTGCAACGAAGAGGATCGGAGGAATTCACACATGCTCTTCACCCTCCATATCTATCAGTATCGCATGGAGAAAGGTGGCAAAGGGGGAAGTATGTTGAAATTTGCTCTGTTCTCTCTTCGCGTATTTTACAGAGTAATGTTAATTTGCATTGGAAGGTGATTAATGTTAGCCAAGAAGGCTCCGAGGCAGATTGCAAGTCACCTTTTGAACTTCCATTATGGTATATCCCAATAGATATTACTCATGTCCTACCTCCCCGGAACTCCAAGTGGTACATCTGGTTCCCATCTCCTGCCCGTGACATGAACTAGGCAGAAGGGATGGTGACTGGCCTAAAGTCACCTTGTGAGCACCATGGTTGAGTAAGGATCTGAAGCTAGGTCTCCCCAGTCCTACTGTCAATACTATAAACACCTAATCTCACCCTATTGACCCTAGTCTAGGAGTGGGCAACTAGATACTGGCCCATGCATTCACGTCTGCCTCAGAGGCCTGGCTCATAAGCCCACCTGTAAGGACAGTTCAGTTGGTGGGCACAATATAGAGGGGGTTTTCTGTGATAATTCCCAGAGGATGGAATCTCCCCCCCCCATTCACAGAGGTGTGTACAGCTTCAATACTGCAAACAAACCCGTTTACCTTGGGCCACCTTCTCTTCAATAAAGCCCTTTTAAATTTTGCATTATTTTCATTTTTTTTAGAGAGCTGTCTTAGAATGGATAGGGTTTTTTTATTTCTGCCGTGCTTTATAGTCTTCTATTTGATTTAACTGGCCTATGTTTTTAAATTATTGTGAATGCAGCTGCCTTGGTCATTTCAGTCTGTATGATGTGCAAGTTGCCTTGAGTGGGCTATTTTCCAAAAGGTGGCCTATAAATAATTTTATCAATAAATAATTGGTGGCCCTGGACGGGGATGTGCAGTTCCATGTACATTAAAATGTGCATTCTCATCCACATCTAAAGATACATCTCACCAGTTCATGGGTACCTGGAATGCGGATGGGAATGTGCGTCTCCTACATAAGTGGACAGTTACTTCTGTGTGAGAATTCCTCTTTCTGAATTGGGGCAATCACACACAGCTTCAGACAGTCCACTCTCCCTGGATAACAGGATTTTAAAGGAAGTTCTGTCCCCTTTTGTCAACAAGCCCCTGCTCTTGAAAAGTAAGTGGAGTTCTTTGGGAGTCAAGACTAAACACCAACCGCTCCTACAATTTGGTACAGTGATGGGTTAATGCTACCTATCTTCTGAAATTTACCTCCATCCGTCCATCCGTTCACACATCTCTGTTTAATTTCTCTGCCATTCCAGCTAGGGTTGGATCAGTGAGTGTTGTAAGCTGTGTTGCTCTTGCTTTTTAGTGTCAGGAGGACGCAGCCGTTTACATCTCATTGACCTAGGAAGTTGTGAGAAGGTGTTAAGCAAGAGCCGAGATGGAGGGGGTTCCCTCTGCCTGTCTCTGTCCGCCCTGGGCAGCGTCATCCTGGCCTTAATCAACGATGCCAAACATGTGCCATACAAGTAAGTGAATTGTTCTACTCATGTCAGACTCATGGCCTCTGACCTGATTTTCAGATTGCTTTTCAAAGCCTTATCACATACCTATAGCCAGGGTCAGATAGTGCCTTCAAGGTGTTGTTGCGCCATTGGATGTCATGGCTCCAACTTTATTACTTTCTCCCCCAAGTGCCCAGAAGGGATTCTGCTGTGTCCAAATGAGGCACACGTAGCTGCTTCCTGTAAGGACCTCTTTCATTTCCCCCCGAAGTCTTCCCAAGTTTCTCATAAAGCCAGTGGGCACGGTTTTCCCATTCCTTTTAGTGTGAGAACAGCATAAGTCTAGAATAAGGCATATGCTGTTTTTATTTTACTGTAGGATTAGGGCTGGATTGCTTTCTTCTTTTTGAAGTTCAAACCCAGGTTTTATTTGAGTCTGAGATTTTCAATGTATGGGCCAGTGAACAAACATAAGTAGTGCGCTTAGAAAGCCTAAGGAAACAATAGTAAATATTACAAATATAGGATCATAGGAAGGTGCCTTATTCTGAGTCAGGTCACTGGGTCCATTTAGTTCAGTATTGTCTTCACTGACTGGTAGTGGCTGTCCAAGGTTTGAGCCAGGGGACACTCCCAGCCCTACCTAGAGGTGCCAGAGATCGGGGCCTTCTACACACAAAGCAGATGCTCTACCAGTGAGCTATTGTGCACAGGTCCTGCTTAGAGGCTTCTTATAGGCATCTGGTTAGCGATTGTGAGAACAGGATGTTGGACTAGATGGGCCTTTGGTTGATTCAGCAGGGCTTTTCTTACGTTCTTATATCCCTCACATATACGCTCATGGGGTCTGAACTGGTGGTGACTGACCAGGAGAGAGACCTCGGGTTTGTAGTGGACAGCACGATGAAAATGTCGACCCAGTGTGCGGCAGCTGTGAAAAAGGCAAATTCCATGCTAGCGATAATTAGGAAAGGTATTGAAAATAAAACAGCCGATATCATAATGCCGTTGTATAAATCTATGGTGCGGCCGCATTTGGAATACTGTGTACAGTTCTAGTCGCCTCATCTCAAAAAGGATATTATAGAGTTGGAAAAGGTTCAGAGGAGGGCAACCAGAATGATCAAGGGGATGGAGCGACTCCCTTACGAGGAAAGGTTGCAGCATTTGGGGCTTTTTAGTTTAGAGAAAAGCCGGGTCAGAGGAGACATGATAGAAGTGTATAAAATTATGCATGGCATTGAGAAAGTGGATAGAGAAAAGTTCTTCTCCCTCTCTCATAATACAAGAACTCGTGGACATTCAAAGAAGCTGAATGTTGGAAGATTCAGGACAGACAAAAGGAAGTACTTCTTTACTCAGCGCATAGTTAAACTATGGAATTTGCTCCCACAAGATGCAGTAATGGCCACCAGCTTGGATGGCTTTAAAAGAAGATTAGACAACTTCATGGAGGACAGGGCTATCAATGGCTACTAGCCATGATGGCTGTGCTCTGCCACCCTAGTCAGAGGCAGCATGCTTCTGAAAACCAGTTGCTGGAAGCCTCAGGAGGGGAGAGTGTTCTTGCACTCGGGTCCTGCTTGCGGGCTTCCCCCAGGCACCTGGTTGGCCACTGTGAGAACAGGATGCTGGATGGGCCACTGGCCTGATCCAGCAGGCTCTTCTTATGTTCTTATGTTCTTATGTCTCTGTTGCGCTCCCTAGGGACAACAAACTGACCATGCTGCTGAGAGAATCCCTCGGAAACATCAACTGCAGAACGACCATGCTAGCTCACATATCCGATTCCCCAGCAAATTATGCAGAAAGTCTCACGACAATCCAGCTTGCCTCCCGTATCCACAGGATGAGGAAGAAGAAATCAAAGGTTGGTGTGCAAGAACAATGAAGCAAGAATTCTCCTTCCTCTTTTTGTTCCTGTCCCCCCAATGGGTCCCCAGATGTCAGATTACAAGCACCATCGTCCCTGATCATGGGCTAAGCAGCTGGGGATGATGGGAGCTGTAGTCCAACTCCATCCGGAGTTGAAGAACAGTGTCCTAGACAATAAGTTCATGTCGCCAGTACTTCACCCAGCAACATCTGCTGTTTTACACCTCTAAGGAGAGGGTATGGTGCAACAGCATGCCCTGAGCTAGTGTCACAAGGGTTCATTAATTCATCCATCTTCCTTGCCTAACATGAGCTGAAACACTATGTGGCTTTGGCTCCTTTGGAAAGTGCAGTAACAGGAGAGTACTCTCTGGCTGTCCCATTTGGTCCAGCAATAGGTTCACTGCTTGGAAGGTAGTAGCACAGGAGCAAATCATATTCTGGGGTTGATATACCGGTGTATTGAAGTGCTCCCCTCCCCTCTGCCATCCCTTTTGCGAGCGGTGCGGTGGGAGTGGTCAGGGCTGTTCAAGAGGGATAGGAAGCTGAGGAAATTCACTGGCACGGCTGGTGCTAGGAGACTGCCATTTAGTCCCCAGAAGTCCCCTCAATAGCACACTACATGATGATGTAGCATCATGATCAGAGAACGTCTGGTTATAAAAAAAAAAGTAGCTGTCAGGTGCAGTGCCACTGCCGAGGCAAAACAAAGGTGAGGTCCCTTTCAGTGGTGGGTAGCTACAGTTTCTGTGCTGCTTGAATAGACTAGGTGCTCTAAATCTATCACTGGGACCCAAACAATTTTTATTACACCATTAGTTTATTGCACTGTAGACTGTAATCTTCTAAACATTTCTCATACTTCTAACAGATAATCAGGGGTGGGAATAATAATAATGATGATGATGGGTGGAAATGGAGGAAAATGGGGAGTTATACTAGCCTGCTCCCTATTAATGCATTTAATACTAAAAATGCATTTTTATTCTTTTGTACAATTGACAGTACGCATCCAGCTCATCTGGGGGTGAAAGTTCATGTGAAGAGGGCCACATACGAAGACCTCCTCACCTGAGACCATTTCATCCAAGGACTGTAGCTCTTGATCCTGACATTCCTGTACTGAACCTTTCCAGCGAGCCTGATTATTCCTCAAGCAGTGAACAATCCTGCGACACTGTCATCTATGTGGGTCCCAATGGTACCGCTTTGTCAGACCGGGAGTTGACGGATAATGAAGGTCCCCCAGAGTTTGTCCCCATAATCCCTTCCCTGAACAAGAAAAAAAGCAAGGACAACTTTGGTTTTGCGAAAAGCTCTGACAAAGACCATTTTAAGTGCAACACTTTCGCAGAGTTGCAAGAACGGTTGGAATGCATTGATGGAAGTGAGGAGCCTGCTAAATTTCCTTGCGGGGAAGTCTCCACCATGTCTTCCAGCAGCACCATCCCATTACGTATAGAAAATGGACAGCCCAAACCAAAACCATCCTCTCCTCCTGGAGGATTTAAAAAACCAACCTTGCAGGAAACGGGGCCTCCAAAAAAAGGGCACAACCTTTATTTCCAACGCAGTGGCAACTGCTCCGAGAAGAAGATACCTCCTGTAAAGATGGAACATGCGAAACAGCAAGCCAAGTCTGAAGGCAAGAGAGTGGACTCAGATGGAGAGAAAGAGGCAGTGACTGAATCCTACCAGTTACCAGCTGGTAATGCTGCTAGAGGTCAAGAGCAAAGTCAATCCATTGCTGAACCCGTTGTAAAAGAAAAATCCTTGTATGCAAAGAGGCAGTTGCCCAGCCCTGCACCCCCACCCCCTCAGCAGCAGGGGTCTCCACTGAAGGCCAAACAACCATATGTGAAGTTTGACCACAGTAATGCAATCAGGACACCTCCCATAGGAATGAGTAAGCAAGTGGGTAGTGAAACTGAATCTAACCCAGAAGGGAGCACCTTTTCGGCAACCAAGAACACAGAGCACCAAGGAGACAGTATAGAAGTACATAGGTTCAGGTCATCTTTCCAAGGCAAATGCTTTGACCGGGATATCCTGACGACGACAGTGACTTTGCAGCAGCCTGTGGAGCTCAATGGTGAGGATGAACTTGTCTTTACGGTGGTTGAGGAATTGTCCATCAGCGGGATCTTGGACAATGGAAGGCCTGCCAGCATTATCAGCTTTAACAGTGATTGCTCACTGCAGGCCCTTGCATCTGGCTCTAGGCCCGTTAGTATCATTAGCAGTATAAATGATGAGTTTGATGCTTACACCTCTCAGGCTAGTGCCACCGGTGTCAACATTGATATTGTTGTGCCCTTTGCTGAGGACCCATTCTCAAGCAGTAGCAGACGTTCCTCCATCAGCTCATGGCTAAGCGAAGTGAGCATCTGTACGATTCAAAGCGATGGAAGCCGATGCGGTGATGGTTTTCTTGCACAGTCCTCTTACAGCTGTAGCAAGTCTAAGGAGCCATTTAACATAGGTTCTCCGAGTACTCCTGTTCCCTTGAAAGCCACCCTCAATGACAGTGGCTTTTGCTTTTCAGAGCTGGAGAGCAAGAGCATGATTTCAAGCAAAACATCGCCAGATGTCAACAGAAGTCTTCAAAACTCCGACGTAACCAAAGCATCTCAGACAGAAAGTGCTCTTTGCATCACCGATCAGCCAACAAAAGTTAGGCCTTCCAACTCTCAAAACACACTTGTGATAGAAACAATACACTCCAGTCTTCCTCGTAGAACAAAAGCTACCTCGTCTTCGACTCACAACAACAACACCCTCAGTTATAAAGAACTACAAAAGCCACATGTGATGTTTGAAGATCCTTGGCTAGTTCGAGTAGATGATCATTTGGAACCAAGTACTGTAGACTTGTTGACTTCTCCAAATTCTTACACGTTCAGTACTGAGAAGCAGTCAGTGAAGACCACCACCCAGCAATTTGGTGGCTCGGCTAGGCCAACAAAATCCCAGACAATGCTTGCATGCTCACAGAGGATTGTGGATGGTTGCGAAATGGTTTGCAAACCTTCCAGCGGAGCTGCTAAAAAATCTGAAGCCATCACAAAAATGCCACAGCTCAAAAGAGGCGCCACCACACTGGGTGTGGTTCCTGTGTCATACAGCAGTGGTGCAGCTGCAGAAGGTACAAGCAGGGGAAGTTCTGAAGCTGGTTTTGCCACCGGCAGCCTGAAAAAGAAAACTGGACAGCAAAAATCTAGCATGTTACCCCGACCAAGTGGGACAATACCTCCAGCACCCCCAGTGCGCAAATCAAGCCTTGAGCAGAAAAATGGCAGCATACCAAACAATGGGGGGAAAGTTGCAGGATTGGACCTTGCTAGGGTCACTACAGAAAAGAATGAGGATGAGGTCGATTTGAGACTGAGAGCTGGATCATGTGCTGCCGATAATGTAAGCAGCAGAGGCAATCTCAAGGGAGACCACTCTTTGCCAAAAGCAACCTCAAGTTTGAAAGCAAAGGCATCAAAAAATGAAGCCGTCCATCGGTATGGGAGCCACATGTCCCTGGAAAGGTGTGACAGCCTGATGTCTGTGGGATCCAAGGCCAACCTGAATAGGGAAAATGGCAGTGGCAGTATTAGCAATGGCAGAAATGGTCGGTTGGTCCCAAGGCTGGGAGTTCCTCCTGTCGCATCTAGCCTGACATCGCCTCCGTCATACACACCTTTTCCTAGCAAAAATAGTCAGGCAAAAAGTGCTGCAACCCAGAAGGCTCCAGCCAGTGGGAATAAGAGCCGCAGCCTTTCAGCCAGTGGGTCCAAGTCTTTGAGCTCCTCTGTGAAATCATTAGCTCAGTCTGTTGGGAAGACCTCTAGCATTCCCTTGAGTGGGAAAGCAACCCCACGCTCTGTGCAAGGGGTAAGCAGCAAACCTGGCCGAGGAACCATTATGGGAACTAAGCAGGCCATCAGGGCAGCCAACAGTCGTGTTAATGAGTTGGCATCGGGCAGTTCAGTCAAGGTGAGCCATTTCCGGGTCTCAACAGACTCAGATAGCGGCAATGACAGTGGAATCAATCTGAGTGATGAGAAGTCACAGATCCTGGCGCTGCCATCTCCGTACAGCAAGATAACTGCCCCAAGGCGGCCTCAGCGCTATAGCAGTGGGCATGGGAGCGATAATAGCAGTGTCCTGAGTGGGGAGTTGCCACCAGCAATGGGCCGAACGGCTCTTTTTTATCACAGTGGTGGCAGCAGTGGCT
Source organism: Rhineura floridana (assembly GCF_030035675.1). Taxonomy (NCBI): domain Eukaryota; kingdom Metazoa; phylum Chordata; class Lepidosauria; order Squamata; family Rhineuridae; genus Rhineura; species Rhineura floridana. Next base: position 219,862,699 of record NC_084481.1, read on the forward strand.
ATGAAAGTATGATCCGTGACAGCGAAGCCACTGGCAGTGCATCCTCTGCACGTGATTCCATGAGCGAAAGTGGGATGTCTTCACCAGGTCGCATGAGGAGTTTGAAATCCCCAAAGAAAAGATCAACAGGTAAAAAAACCTAAAAACCCAATCCCCCTAAGAGAAGATTTTCTGTTTCCCTGGATTTAAATGATTCTAAAGGCCAAACTACACATTACTCTGGATGTGTTGCTTGGAGCAGTATCAAGGTTAATTTAAAAAACTAACAAACAAGCATGGGGCAATGGCAATCTTGGTTGGAACCACAGCAGAGTAGGGATGGAAAGATCTGTCAATTTCAGTTTTCTCAGTTTCTCATTTTTCCTATCTTCAGATCTCCACATTTCTGCAGCAATTTGTTTTTTTTTAAATGCTCATGAAAATCCTCCAGAATTTTACTGAGAATTTCTTCTTTAGTGAGAATTCTCATTTAAAGGCCTGAAAGGGGGTAGGGCCGTTGCTCAGTGGTAGAACACCTGCCTTGCATGCAGAAGGTCCCACGTTCAATCCCCAGCACCTCAAGGTATAGAATCATAGAATAGTAGAGTTAGAAGGGGCCATCAAGTCCAACCCCCTGCTCAATGCAGGAATCCAAATCAAAGCATTCCCGACAGATGGCTGTCCAGCTGCCTCTTCTCCAGTGTCTGAGAGCCCACTACCTTTCTAGGTACTTGGTTCCATTGTTGTATGGCTCGAACAGCTTTTCCTGATGTCCAGTTGAAATCTGGCTTCCTGCAACTTGAGCCCATTTTCCTGTGTCCTGCACTCTGGGACGATTGAGAAGATATCCCGGCCCTCCTCTGTGTGATGACCCTTCATGTGCTTGAACAGCGCTATCCTATCTACCCTTAGTCTTCTCTTCTCCAGGCTAAACATGCCCAGTTCTTTCAGTCTCTCCTCATAAGGCTTTGTTTCCAGTCTCCTGATCATCCTTGTTGCCCTCTGAACCCGTTTCAGTTCCAGGTAAGGCTGGGAGAAATCCCTGTCTGAAACCTTGGAGAGCTGCTGCCAGTCAGTGCAGGCCATATCGAGCAGGATAGACCAATGGCCCGACTCAGTATAAGGCAACTTCCTATGTTCCCACTTTCTTCTAATAAACACAGTTTATGACGTTTTAACAAATGTACACATTTTTGCAAGCAATGACTGCAAGCATTTTATGTGTTATTTTCACTAATATATTCATTTTATGCACACTTTCCCCTAATATATGCATTTTGTAAACATTGCTTGGTTGGAGAACTGCATCGCAAGATTCAGATACATGCAAATTTCAAAGGAAGGCTGTGTTTCGGTTGTCATAGTGTTTCAGAAAGTGTGAATATGATAGATTCAGCTGTAAATGAGATTTGAATAGAATTTCTCCCCTATACCTGCTAAGGAGAAGTTTAACATTTTTCTCCCCTGCTGCATCCCTGAAAAAAGATTACCCCTGCACTGCAAATACCGATTGTAAAAAAACCTCTTATTGATGCCGATGGGAGGAGTTTTTGTGTTTTGTTTTTTCACCACCAATATGAATCTTGCAGACTAGCAACGTTTTCATGGTCACAGCAGGGAAGGGGATGGGTTAAATCACCTCTCTCAAAGCACATTGGTCCCAATTCAGATCAGGGCCCTTGTGCTTGGCCAATTAAGAAAAAAGCCACGAGGTTGCTTCAGATTTGTTTTCTTACACCAGCTTGCCATTCCTCCCAATCTAAGACTCTTGACAATCTTTTTGCAGGGTTGGATGGGGAAGAATAATTGAAATTCTTCATATTTGAAAACAATTTCTTTAAGATGCTGTGTTTTATTTGGTAGTTGCAAAATGTCATTCTGGTGGCTTTTTGTAGGAATCTTTGATTGGCAGATCCCCAAGTGAAAATTAAAGAGAGAGAAAAGAATTTGGTAAAAACAGTGCACTAAACTTTGTGATTAATGCTGCTAATTAACTACAAACCTAAGGCTTTCATTAGTTTTACAGTGCATTTAGACAATCAACTGAAATTAGAAATAGATTGGAGATTCAGTAGTGTAATCAGTTCCAAGCGGCTTCGTCTCATATAAGTGTTTACTAAGTCTAGCATGCCTTCCATCTTATGGCAGAAATGATTAAGGGATTATCTAGTTCTTAGATACTGGACAAGCCAAGTTTGGAGAGCAATCCCATTTGAGGCTTGTCTTGCTAAAGTAGCATTTTTGAGGCATGACTTGCTAATGTAGCTTTTCCCCAACATTTTATTGATTTTTTTGGAGAGGAAGAGGTATGCTTATTAACAGAAAAGGAACATTATGACTATAATAATGACAGTAATAACAATATCGACCATCTCCCCATCCAGCCCCTCCAATGGCTTACAGGTCATGAGACAATTTACTATAGCCCATTATGCATTGTTAAAATAAACACCTTTACTCTTTAAAGTATATCAGACTTCCCCAAACTCCAGACATTGTTGAACTAGAGCTCCAATCATCCCTGACCATTGGCTATGCTGGCTAGTTTTAAAAAAACACCTCTGGAGGGAGCACCAGATTGGGGAAAGTTGCAATGTAGAAATGGCTTCATGCTACTCCGGTTTAAACCGTTCTTTTCCCATCAGCTTCAGTACAGCAACAAATTTTCCAGGTGTTTTCGACAAACAGATGGGGTACATGTTTGCATAAGTTAAAAAATGCCTGGATTGTGTCTTTTTGCTCATGAAAAGCTATTCAATTTTCACAAATCCCCCCTTTTCCTGCTTCCTTCTACACTACCTCCCATGTTATCCAATAAAGGCATTGAAAATTAAACAGCCAATATCATAATGCCGTTGTATAAATCTATGGTGCGGCTGCATTTGGAATACTGTGTACAGTTCTGGTCGCCTCCCCTCAAAAAGGATATTGTAGAGTTGGAAAAGGTTCAGAAAAAGGCAGTGGAGCAACTCCCCTATGAGGAAAGATTGCAGCATTTGGGGCTTTTTAGTTTAGAGAAAAGGGAAGTAAGAGGTTACATAATAGAAGTGTATAAAATTATGCATGGCATAGGGAAAGTGGATAGAGAAAAGAGAAAGGTTTTTTTCCCTCGCTCATAACAGTAGAACTCATAGACGTGGTTTTTAAAGAGGAGTAGACAAATTCGTGGAGGATAAGGCTACCAGTTGTTACTATCTATGATGGCTATGCTCTGCCTCCACAGTCAGAGGCAGTGTGCATCTGAATATCAGTTGCTGCAAAGCGCAAGAGGGGACAGTGCTCTTGCACTCAGGTCCTGCTTGTGGGCTTCCCTTGGGCATCTGGTTGGCCACTGTGAACAAGATGCTGCACTAGATGGGCCAGTAGCCTGATCTAGCACGCACTTCTTGTGTTCTGATCCCAAAGGCTCCACCAACTATTTGGAGCCAATTTTGGAGGGGCACAAGGTCCTGCAGAGAGAAGGGGAACCAGTAAAAATCCCCTTCCACCTTTTCCCCCATTCACAGAAGTCTCCACTGGAGCAAACCACCTTCCATAAGTGGAGGGATGCATTTGAATGCAACATTGAGAGCGGTATCCAATTACATTTTTGCACTAGCACAAGGATTAACTCAAGGGGATTTCCCCCTGCACCATCCCCAAATCTGCTCTGTAGGGTTGGGGTGAAACCCAGGACAGATTTTAGGGGGTACCTGATGGTAGAGAGGGGTAAAAAGTTCCATTGTGGAAGGAACAATCTGCTTACAGTCCCATGTATGTAATGTAAATGTATGTAAATGCTTATATTGTCATAAAACATCATATGCTAGTATTTTCAGAAATCTCTCACATTGCATTAAGGCAGCTGTGAGATCTGTTCCCTATTTGTGTCTACTCAGAGATAATGCCCATTGAATTCAAGGGATTGCATTATCAAAATAACAAGGAGTCCTGTGTCACCTCAAAGAATTGTACCTATCACTCTTAGCTGTGTTTGCTACAGCAGATTAACATAGCTATCTTTCTGAAAATTGTCAGTGTAAACACCTTCACTCCTTAAAACAAGAAAATACCTTTTGTACTACTGAGGTTTACATGGACAGCATTGTGACAAGAGAGAGTTGTGGTCTGCAGATTAACACCATTATAAGCAGACATTCAGTGCTCACCACCAGTCATTAAAAGTGGCTTCAGAAATTACAGTGAAGCCAGGAGAGGCAGCTTCTCTCAACTGCACAGGAATTTGGTAGTGGTGAGATACACAAGGAAGTTCAAGCCAGGCAAGAATTTGTTCATCTGCCTACCAAATTTTAGACCAACCTACAGACTGAGCAGGATACTTTAAAGGAGTAAAAACATAATGGCTGGCTTCGTTATACATTTCTTTAGTATCAGTGTTAAACAGAAATTGTTTTAATTTTCCATTATAAAACTGGTAAAACGGCATTATGTCTAATCCTTCACTGTCATATATTTATTTCACTAGGAGCTAATTTTCAGTTTAATTAGGGGAGAGACTGTGAGGTGTTAGCATTCTGTTTACAAAAAGACAAGGAGAAGCCTACATGCTGCCCTCCACCTGTTTTGGACTAGAATTCCCACCGTCCCTAATCATTGGTCATGCTGGCTGAGACTGATGGGAGCTGCAATCCAAAACATCTGAAGGACATCTTGTTGGCTACCCCTGATGTAAAGGAAGGACAATGGTTGGAGAATCCACTGTTCTGTTTAGGATGGATATCAAGATGGATGGATGTTTCAGATAAAAAGGAGGGGGTCTTGAGTCTTGTTGACAGGAGGTGTGGGGAAAATGTCCTGAGGGGGGCTTCTTATTATAAAATGGGAGGGGTGTGAGGGCAGCAGAGAGGTAAATGAGTGGGGGGGGAGGCACAGTGTAAGATGGAGGGAGAAAATGTTTCAACGGATAACATGTTCCAGTGTAGGAAAAGTACTCCTCAAATAATAGCATGCACTACCAGGAATTAGACCATAAGCACATTTGTATGAGTAAAACAAAATGGATCTATTCAGTGATACACATCTGTGCTGGATTCAGGGCAAAGCAGTATGTTTAGGACAGTTTAAGTGCTCTGAGATAAGACAATAGAAGGAATGCATATGTCTGCAAAATTAAGAGAGTGGACCTGCTTGGCCATGATGTGAAGCATGGAAATGTGTTTCTATTTGGCTCAGCCTTGCATTTAAGCACCAGCCTGGTAGCCATAGGCAACAAGGAATTGCATACAGGTGAGTGACTGAGTGGGCTGACAGAGGAGGAACAATGTGCTCTGTCCCTCCACCATGCCCAGCATAGAAACCAGAGGAGGAAAGCCCCCTTCTTTGTACCCATCACAGAAATATGGAAGGCTCTTGCAAGAGGGATGGACTTCTCTATCCTTCCTTTGCCCGCCCTGCTTTGTATGGCAAGGCCTCTGGTAATGAATTGGGCGGGTGGAGCATGGCCCCCTGGAAATTGGTGAAATGCTGCCCAATTTCAAAGCCCATGAATGGGGCTGCAAAATTCAGGCATCGTTTCATCAAAGCCCTACTGTGTATATGCACACACACACATGTGTGTGTGTGTCATGGTATGCTTTCTAGCCTCAGCAACCAATTTGCTTCATTGTACAACCAATCAGTTTAAAGGTCTGGCTTCAGCCTTTGCAGCTGTTCTCTTTTCATAGCACATCAACCTCTTAAGTCTCTCCAACAAATCAATATTAACAGCTGTGTAAAGTTGCGCACATATTGAGAAGGTATTACTGGCTGATGGATTTGTATTTGGTTTTGCCCTAGGAAATGCTTTATAAGGTCTTTCTTTTTAAAATGACAAACAGCTCCTTTTCTCAATTGGAATTGTCCTCTTGCCCATAAATTACAGCTTACCTTTTGGAGTGCTTAGTGCTGTGACACTCCTATACATTCAGAAGTTGCTCTATGTTGTTTTTTTTTAGAGGGGGGAAATTCCTAGTAGCGCAATAGTGTGCATGTCTACTCAGAAGTATGCCCTTTTGGTTCAAGTGGGCTTATTCTGGAGCAAACTGCATTGAACGCAGTGAGACTTGCTTCTGAGAAAAATGCATAGACTTGCATTCTAACAGGGGGAGCCTGATAAAGTTATACAAAAGAAGAAGAAGAGTGAATTTATTTTCTCTCGGTCTGAAATTGAATGGCATGGATATGGCAGAAACAAAAGTACACTTTCATGCAACACATGCACTTAAAGAATTTACTCTACGTGATTCTCATGGCCACTATGTATGATGGCTTTTTTTTTTTTAAGGATTAGACAAGTGATGAGGAACCTGTGATCCTGCAGAGGCTGTTGGACTCTAACTCCCATCAGCCCCAACCTGCATGGTCAATGGTCAGGGATTATGGGAATTGTCCAAAATCAACAAGCCAACTAACCCTGGAGGGCCACAAGTTCCCCACCCCTGGGAATTAGACAAATGCTTGTATAGATCTATCATTTACTGTTAGCCAAGACACATTTAAATGGAGCATCCCTGTTCAGAGGCACTGTGTTACACCAGTTGCTAAAGCAGTGGCCTTTAGAAGGGATGTGGAGGAAGAAAAGGGATGTGACTGGGCAAACAGAGAAGAGGAGCTTCTTCATAGCAAAGGAACCTCAGAGAAGTTGGGCAATGGCAGATGAGCTTTCATGGAGGGAAGTCTCTGGTTGTTTCAGACCTTGCCTTAGCTATGAACACATAGACTTGCCTAAGTCGCTGTTGTCTCAGCCTCTTCACTAGAAAATAGGGGGAGCATTTCAGCCATATCTTACAGCTAAGATAAAGCTTGTTTATTGAGTAAACAAGTGCTTCGAGGACTCAAAACAGGGCTACATAAATGCTAACTTAGTTAGGTTATTGCCACCTAAAAGCCTGTCAGGTTTGAGAGGAGGGAGAAAGAGAGATGGAAAGTTCCATTCGTTTTTTGCCAGCCCCACCTCTCCACCATACTGCTTTGCAAGCTGAAATGAATGACACAATGACATCACGTTGCAAATTTCCCTGTTCCCACTTTGGTTCACTGGCTGAGATTCACAGGGGTGTGAAAAACTGAAAGACTGTGATGTTGCATCACATACTGTGCATTACAAGACCTTTTGGGGTGGCAGGGAAAAGAGAAGGTCCCAGATTACTCACATCTGCCCAGTCCTGTCTGGGGTTTTGTTGCTTGGTCATGCTAAAGTGTGACTTAGACTACATACACACCATACATTTAAAGCACACACACCCCTCCTAAGAATCAGGAGTACTGTAGTTTGTTAAGGGCGCTGGGAATTGTAGCTCTGTGAAGGGTAACCTGCAGTTCCCAAGATTGTGGGGGAGGGAATGTGCTTTAAATGTGCTTTAACCGTGTGATATGTACATAGCCAAAATGTTGGGAATATTGTCAACTAGATTTTCATAGATAAAGATATATTTATGATAATATCTAAATGGTAACTGTCTGCAGCTGGATGTAAGCATTGTCTGACTTGGAATGTTTATGAATTTACTAGGTGAACAATGCACAAGAGATCATGTTGTTGTTTTAATCTCAGGTTTCCAGCGCCGTCGACTGATCCCAGCTCCTCTTCCTGATTCTGCGTCCCTAGGGAGAAAGCAGAGTGTCACCGGCCAGTGGGTTGATCTACCACCCTTGCCGGGCACTTTGAAAGAGCCATTTGAAATTAAAGTTTATGAGATTGATGATGTGGAGCGATTACAGCGGCACAGACAAGAAGAAACGGAGGTCAGCACATATTTTACGGTAACGCTGAACAGTTTAAATGACACAACATTTGAGGCAGGATCACCGCTTGAAATCTCACGCATGGCATTAGGGGAAAACGGATTGCAATTAAAACTCTATCATGATCCATTTTTTACAATTCCTATGTTGGGGTACCATGCCCATAGAAAATAATTGCTGTCTGCCATTAATTGTGTTTAACGTAGCTGATGGAGTGAGTGGAGAATATCAATTAATATGTTATGAGAAGACTTTATAATCATTGCCTGCTTGATGAAATTTTATGGGCTTCCTTCACTAAAGGGTCATTAACTCTTTATGTTAATGGCGTAAAGTATCCCAGTTAGAATTCTGTTAAATTCAAGATGTTGTGAGTTTAATTTACTTGTAATTGGGAAAACAATTCAGTTAATTCTCAGTTGGTGACAGGGGTTGCAGCCATTATTAGCCTGGTGCTATTTTTTCAGAAAAGTAACTTTTCTTCTCCTGTTTCTTCCAACAGCCGTTCCAGGATGTTGAAAAGGTAAGCCATATCTCTGGATTTTCCTTATACCAGCCAAAACTACAAACAGAATTCCCAGTGACCATGCTTACTTCTGGGGTGCAAAGTGGAAAAGATGGGTTGCACCCAGTTCAGTTCTACTCAAGAGTAGCCCCACTGGAAATTAATGGACCTAAACTAGTCCTGTCTGTTCAGTGGGTCTACTCTGAGGATGAGTGGTGTTGGATACAACCTGGTGTACTTTTCTTTATTTATTTCAATATATCTGCTCTTCTGCCAAGAAAGTCTCCCAAAGTTTTTTAAAGATCACTTTAACAAAAAGAGAAAGTGTCCCTACCCTCAGGTTTGTAATCTAGTTTTTTTTAAAAAAATCTGAAGAGAGGCCTCGGGGTTGGTACTAAGTGGGGTGCATTTGCATTGGGGAAGATGTAGGCAGGAAGAATGAGAGTGCTATGCAGGGTGAAGCATTTGTACTGAAGAAGCCACATTGGGGGTGTGTACTTCCCAACCCTTCCCTTCCACTCTTCTTCTGCAATGCCTTCCTCACCCCACATTTGGTGGGAAGTGTTCAGCAAGCACCCCATTTACTCTTTTTTTCCTGCAAGTGCCTAGATCACTGGCTCTTTTCATGTCAGTATGCTACCAGGCCAGGTTCAAGGCTCTTGTGTTGAAATACAGAGACCTGAACAATTTGGGACCAGGATACCTTAAGGAACTCCTAAGCACTTGTATCCCAGCCTGATCACAGATCATCCAGAGGAGCACTGTTAGTTCTCCTCCATGTTACAGAGGCCCAACTGGCATCAACTAGAAGTCAGGCATCTAGTGTTGCAATTTCATGCTGTGGAATACTCTTCCAGCAGAGATTCCTCCCTAGTAACTTTCAGACATCTCTTGAAGACCTTTTTGTGCCGACAGGCTCTTGCAGCTGTTAAAACCTTGTCAAGCAACCAGCCGTTTTAATGATTATTATTTTATGGCTTTTGTAGTGTTTTATAATTTATTTTATATATTGTTGTATACCCCCTTGATATTTTATATGGGCAGGCACTATATAATTATTTTTATAAAGAAAGGCAAACATGGGGTTAGAATCTTGCCCACAGATTTTGCAGTTTTCGTTTTCCTTAACTTTGCAGTGGTGAGAAAACCATTTCTGTACATACACTTGTGATTTAAGAGTATAGTAGAGAAGTACATTAACTCAGAGAATGGCAATAAATGCCTTAAGTGTTCATAGCATGTTGCTTTTATTAGATTAGCATCCATGGAAGTCCACTCTCAGTGAGGGCAGCAGGGTGGGAGAAAGCCCTTCCACTGTTTAATGTTTCATGATAGTGCTGCACCCCAGTAGTTGAAGCTGAATGATGAGGGCTATTGTTTTTTGGAGACTCACAGGCAGATGGCCAGAAAGATTAACAGATCGGTAATATTTGTCTTCCCCAAAGGGTCTGATATATTTTAACACCAAGCTGAAGATCCTGGAGAGGCGCCACCAGCGGATTAGAGAAGTGAAAGCAAAGCACGAATCCTTGAAAGATGAGTTGGAGGAAACAAAGTGTAGGTTGATGTTGGATCCAAGCAAGTGGAAAGGAGAGTGTAAGTGTTGCTCAGCCGATTATGACAAAGGTTCCTGATATTAAAAAAAAGGTATCCCCGCACTTGTAGTGCAAGTCGTTTCCGACTCTTAGGGTGACGTCTTGCGACGTTTACTAAGCAGACCGTATATATGGGGTGGGATTGCCAGTTCCTTCCCCAGCCTTTCTTTACCCCCCAGCATATGCCGGGTACTCATTTTACCGACCACGGATGGATGGAAGGCTGAGTGGACCTCGACCCCTTTTACCGGAGATTCGACTTCCTCCTTCCGTTGGAATCGAACTCCGGCCGTGAGCAGAGCTTTCAGTTTCAGTTTCTTTCTTTTTCTCATTTTTTCAGTCTTAAGTTCACTCCATTTCTGCATTAGAATTTGTTATGTAAAAAGTCTGCATGAATATTCATATGCGCTTTTATACACGTCTCGTAATACACACTTTATCGCAGTTTTGCCTAATGCATTTTTGTTCATTATTTTCACTTACATTTTTATGTGACCTTTCCCCCAATATATGCTTTTTCATACATGCAAGAAATAGAGGGGGATGGATTATCCGTGTCCCCTTTCATGGGCATGTTCTGTCCTGTGTTCTCATCTTCCTGTCTTGTGTTTTTGTATGGTCAAAGACTGGCTACAGGAGTTTGAACAAATACATTGCCTGTACTAAATGTCCATTAAATAATCTTAAGTATTTTATCCCCTTTGATATCCTGTTGATGGTCTGGTGCTTCTGTGCTCCCCTTTGAACTCCTTCACACTCTTCAAAGGAGTTGTAGCATCTCTTTTACAAACTATAGTTGCTCAGTGAGTTCATTATGACTTATTTATTCCTATGTGCACAGAGTTAAAATTTATCATTATTTCTGTGAACAACTTTGTTTTCAACTCAAAGTGAAACTACGTCTTTTGCTCAATGTGGGGTTGCCCATGTTGAGTCTCTCTCTCTTCCTCCCCCCCAATTACCCTAACTTTTAGGCACACTTATTCAAGTTCTGAGGGCTTGTCTGCCTGTGCTCCACATCATTGGCTGCCACTGGCAGGAGTGGGCAGGAAACTGCACAATCTGCTGTTGTGACAAGGTTAAATGTAGCCAAAAGTTATTGGTGGAACTCAACATAGCAACACCATTTTTGGTGGCAACCCTGTGTTTAGCCCAAGGCCAATATGATGAAATTGCTGCTCACCCATGGCATTTGTTGAGTGAACAGCCTTAACAATGTCAATTCTAAGGGACTGTTTGGATAATAAACCACTTCTATTTATCTTTTTATGCTAACAGTTGAGGTTGACCATGGTCTTGATAAGGAATCACAAGATTATCTGGAGGCATTGGAACAAGTGACTGATGAACTGGAGCAGTGTGTGAATCTGTGCAAGTCACATGTCATGATAGTCACCTGCTTTGATATTGGGATGACCTCTGACACCCAGGATGGAGCACGGGAAGTGGAAGTTTGAAGGTGATTTGCAAAGAGACTTTGAGGAGATAGAGCCAAACTTTCAAAAGATAGAGTGGTGGTTGAAATACATGTGTTGGAAAGCGGAGGTGGAAACACGAAGACTCGACGTGACAAAGAATGTTGTCAAAGCCTGGAGGAATTAGAATGTTCTAAACCTTTATGGTGCCTCAGCAACCTATGAAATGTACAAAGATCAACCTGATTTTCTAGTAGAGGAAAGCAGAACAAAATCTATTAAGAAACAACTCTGAAAAACGGAAGTGCCTTTTTACTGTTCATTGTTGACTTGTTTTCTGGATTTTGTATTTGTTGCTAGAATTGAAACCAGCAAATCTAAACAGACCATAAAATGTATTCCTATGAAATATTTTATACTGTATAGTGTAATTTATGACTATATGTAAAAACAAAAATTGTAGCAAAAGCAATAAGTAAATTATGTTTTTCATACCTGAATTTGCCTCCTTGTTTCATGGAAAAGCTGGTTTATGTAGCAGAACAAAAAAAAATTGTATTATAATTGCTTTTTCATGGTTTAGGATTTGAGATATTTTTATGAACATTTATCTATTGGAAAGGTGTATAATTCCAGAGAACCTGGTTTGTATTCATTTTTTGTACTCTTCCTTTTTCAGATCACGATGGACATGTTTTATTCCATGTTTTGTATACAAATATTAGGGCTGAAATGTTTGGTTACTTAATCGGTTAAATGAATCGATTAAAAACCTTACAATTGATTTAAAAAGGTGCCTCCTGATCAATTGAATATTTGTAAAATATTGTTTAAACTTGTTTTGAATACAGATACATAGCAAAAAATTAGGATGGCAGACATCCTCATAGAAAAGATTCTCCCTGTTCTCTCTCAGCCAGGCAAAAATTCCTCTTCTAAAGGGAGCACTTGCTACAAGTTTGCATAACTTTTTAAACAAAGAAGATATGTCCCCCCAGAACTCTTGTTTTATTTGTATGCAGATATACATAGTTTTAGCCCTTTAATTGTTTGATTAATGGTCTAAAAATACTCAGTTAATCAGTTTAAGATTTCTTTAATCAGTCCTAATAGATATATTTAACTGTTTAACTACTTCCATGGGCTGTATTCCTAAAACTGCTTTGTCCAGAGTGGCCCAATTGGGATTACATGTCACTAGGTGTACTTGGGAAGAGTGAAGCAAGCGTAAGCAGTAAGAGCCTTGGTAACCAAGGGCCAACCTATATACATTATTATATGCATTAAACACCTTCATTAAAATCTCAGCTTTCCAGTCAAAGCCATTTGGGGATTGGGTGATTTTCAGCAGGGAAGCAGTGATAGGGAGAGGGTGCTTAACCCCTTACCCACCTGTTGCTTTTCCTCTCCCTCAGGAAGAGGAGTTAAATCAGAGAAGCAACAGGAGGATGTGGGTTAAGCACTCTATTCAGCCATTTTTTTGCTGAAAATTTCATCAAAGTGTCTTTAAAAGAAAACGGCTACAAGGGCATTTATACAGGCGTTCCTGTGTGACATGTAGGCCACATTCACACGGTACATTTATTCCACTATTATTCCACTTTGAACAGTCATGGCTTCCCCTCAAGAATCTTGGGAAATGTAGTTGTGAAGGGTGCTGAGAACTGTTAGAAGACTATTCTCACAGAGCTACAATTCCCCGAGTGGTTTAACAGCCAGTCTCTCTTCCCAGAAAACTCTAGGAATTGTAACTCTGTGAGGGAAATAGGAGTCTCTTAACAACTCTCTGCACCTTTCACAAGCTACCCTTCCCAAGATTCTTTGGGGGAAGCCATGACTGTTTAAAGTGGAATAATCGTGGAATAAATGTATGGTGTCAATGCGGTTGTAGTTGGGCCCTAACTTTGATAAATGACCTCATTCATCACTGACCCCCTTCTTTTCTAAAATTCCTTAACCCAGGGGCTGGCATCATATGGCCTACACACACACACTGTATCAGTCCCAGGAAGATTTTTCATTAGAAAAGCTCCACCCCACCCCCCAAAATGACAACCCTTCCGCATGGTATGGGGTGCCTGGTGGCTGCATGGCCAGGGATGTAAAGCCTTCTTGAGTTGGGTATGGATTTAAAGTTGCCAATGCCTGCCTTAATGTATTCTAACCTGAAGAAGTCTGTAAACAACACTGTGGCTTTTCTCTCTCTATTTTTCTCTTTCTGAGTGCAGGAATTATGTTTATTACCAAAATCACAAGGAAGTGGGGTAAAAATGTTTCTTTTTTTCTTTTTTAAAGTAAATATTAAGTTAGTTCCATATTTTTGTATAGTTTTGACAATAAATATAGTATTTGCATTTTATGAACGTTTTATGAAAGGCAAATATAACTTTTTACAGTTTTTCTAAGGAAGGCAAACTCTCAGGATTCTTTATACATGCTGCATGAATCTTGTGCTTTTTTTGAAGGAAACCACTTTTAAGGTGGAGACTGTTGATAAACTGTTGCCAAACAAAATTAACTTTCGAAATGGTTTGATAGTGTATGTAATAATCGCATTTCATAAGGAACCATATTTTCTGATCATCTTCTTTGTACGGGGTTGGTTTTTTTCACCCAAAATCCTTTGTATAAATGTATACTATAATGGCTTGCTTCAGCTTTTCCATGTGAATAAAAAGATGCATCTATTGTTAAGATGTGTACTGAGTTTAATGACTGGGTTCTGTTCTGTTCGGGGCTGCCTCCAGGATTTAATGACCCCTTTCTCTGTCAGTGGGTGTTTCATGGTGGGCATACCTGGCAGTGGAAGATAGTCAATGCACCAAGCAGATGGATCTAGCTGTCATTTAAACTGCTCCACAATGCCCTGGAGCAGAGCTATGTCGGGCATTGTGGGAAATTAAAATGGTAGCTACACCCAGCTGCCTGACACTGCTCAGTGCACTGGACCAGTGCATGTTTTTTGTTTTTTTAAAAAAGGAGGGGCCAGGGAAGGTGTCAATGATGGGCCCTGCTGAAACATTGGGTCCCTGGCAGCTGCCCAAGCATGCAAAGTGTTAGTGCCTTCCCTGGTTGTGTACTGTTAATCAGGAGATTTGGAGTGGGGTGTCATTAATATGCAGATGACATCCAGCTCTATCTCTCTGCTCCAAATGAATTGGGAGAGGTAGTTGAGGTACTGGACCAATGTGGAGGCTGCGATGGGCTGGATGTGGGCCAATAAATTGAGGCCGAGTCCTGAAAAGACAGAAGTGTTATGTGTCCAGAGTTCTCATGTCTGGGAGTTGGGGAAATGGTCTGTTCTGGGAGCAGGTTCATAGCTTGGGGGTACTCCCGGATCCAACATTGTCACTGGAGGCTCAGGTGGCCTTGGTGTCTAGGAGTCCTTTTTTCCAGCTCTTCCTGGTTCAACAGTTGGCCCCTTTTGGATAGAGATGATTTGGCCACAGTTGTCCATGCTCTGGTAACTTCTAGATTGAATTATTGTACAGTAGTGCCCTGCTTACCGGCGCTTTGCTTTCTGGCTTTCCGCTAATGTGGCGGCTTTCAATTCCCCACTTTAAAACCACTTTTGCGGCATTTTTATGCGACGCGCCGATTATTCTTAATGGGTTCCGCTTTACGGCGATTTCCGCTTTACAGCGGCAGTCCGGAACGGAACCTGCCGTATAAGCGGGGCCCGCCTGTAATGTGTCCTATGTGGGGCTGCCCTTCAAGACATCTTGGAAACTTCAACTATTCCAAAACACAGCAGCCATACTGGCTGGGGTTCTCTTTAGATCTCATATGACCCCTGTTTCAAAACAGCTGCATTGGTTGCCAGTTGGTTTCTGGGCCAATTCAAGGTGCTCATACTCTTTTGGTAGTTCTACCACCCTCGGAAACTTGGGGGGTGGTGGCCAGGGAGAGGGCATTCTCTGAGGTGGCCTCTAAGTTGTGGAACTCCCTCACCACCAAGGTGTGTCTGGCAACTTCGCTGTACAGTTTTAGGCGAATACTGAAGATGCACCTCTTTACCCTGGCCTTTGAAACCTGACACATGTATTTTTAGGATCCACCCTATTTTGGATTTTAGATTGTTTTTAATGTCGTATTTTAAAAGTGTTGTAACCCGCCCTGGGACCTTTGGGTAAAGGGCAGGTAATACATGATGATGATAACCAGATGCTTAAAATTAGGGATTGGTGAATGCTCTTCTGTTCACCTTCAAACTCAATGGGGATTAGTGAGCATTTGGTATGGGATCCGTTGGCCTAGGCCGGTTTGAAAGCATTCTGTCGACCTAGCAGGCTGGCATTGCTTTGAGTTCGTTCTGAATCTGCTAGCTGCTGCTTTTACTGATCCATAGTTTTTTATTGGCTTGGAAAAAATCTCAATAGTGGTTTTTTAAAGGAAATATTGATATTTTGAAGGAAATAATATTTCCTTTTAAAATATTGGTATTTTGAAGAAAATACAGATTTTTAAAAGGAAATATTGATAAATTATCATTCTTACAATTGATGTTTTAGAGGCAGATTTTTTTAAAAAAATTCTGTTTTCAAAAATAGCTGCGGAAATTTGCTACATTAAAATCCAGTCGTCAGCAACCGAGAACAAGGAAATCAATGGAAACTTTGGTACCAAATCTGAATTGGGTGGGATTCTAGTACATTCTTAGTGAGGATTCTTTGTAACAACTCACAACAAAGGGGCTTTGCAAGTGCTCGCAAAGGATACCTCCTCCCAATATAGAGTCTGTATGCCCAAAGATGGCTGCTGGGGGCAGGCGGGGGGACAGCAACCTACTGCTGAAAAACTCTCTTGCCTCAAGGGTCTTTAGTGCTGGGCTGATTTTGCTTCCCACCAACCATTTTCAGCCATGCAGACTGTATAACTGGATGGCTTTAAAAGAGGATTAAACAAATACATGGAGGATAAGGCTAACAATGGCAAATAGCTATGATGGCTATGCTCTGCCTCCATAGTCAGAGGCAGCATGCTTCTGAATTCCAGTTGCTGGAAACCACAGGAGGGGAGTGTGTGGTTGCGCTCAGGTTCTGCTTACAGGCTTCCCATAGTTGGCCACTGTGAAACAGCGGACAGGATGCTGGACTAGAGCCATTGGCCTGAGCCAGCAGAGCTCATCTTAAGTTCTTAACTTCCCCTATTGCAATAAAGCAGATGCAAGAATATTGGATATTTTATTTATTTATAAATATATTTGTATACCACTTTCTTTTTTTAAAAAAAAAATCAAAGCGGTTTGCAACAAATTTAAAAAATACAATAAAACCATTAAACATACAATAAAAACAAAGGTCAACTGTTGCAAAAAAAAAAGAGCATCTTCTTAATCGCCTGCATAAGCCTGGCAGAACAGAAAGGTTTTCAGAAGGCGTTTAAAGGTTAAAACAAAAGGTGCCTGCTGAATGTTGGCACAACGTTCCAGAGAACTGGGGCAATGACACTGAAGTCTCAATTTCATGACAATGTTGAATGAGCCTCGCTAACTCGGGATGACCAGCACTGCTCCTGCTGCTGATAGTTCAGTGGAAGGTCAGTTGCTTTCGGTGAGGAAAGTCCCATGGACCAGGGCTAGGAAAAAGCCAAACACCTGCACAAGATCCTGACAGTAATGCTGGCTGGGACTGATGGGAGTTGTAGTCCAATGCATCTTGAGGGCGCCAGGATTAGATTTATAAGGAAGATTTACATGTTTGTATGTATGGGATGTTTTAGGTCCAGTGCCAGCAGTTGGTCAGATCAGGCACTGGCTGAGGGCCCCTGTCACTAGCTCCCTGTCAGCATCACGTCACGGGCAGGTTGTGGTGTGGGTTGTGGGGCAGGAGCTTCACTCTCTGAGCTGACATCACCTCTGCACTTTTGTGAAGCCAGTGCAAGCTTAAATACACCCGGTTGCTTCACCTTGTGTGTCAGCATGCATGCCTGCTATCTAGGGCTGGAGTCCGGGCCTGGCTACCAAGAGGTCTTCTGTATCTTTAAAAGTTGTGCAGGGGGAAGGGAGAATTCCACCTTGTGGTTTTTCTCATTACAACGTTGCAAGTACACCTGCACTTGGCTGACTTTCTTCTCCTAAAGATACAGGATCAGTCTCAGGCCATGAACCTGGCAACCGTACTGCCATCACCCAAGATGTGGCAGAGGCATCAACATGCCCCTGCCGCCATCTTGGGTAATGGCATGCATGCATGCTAACAGATGAGGTGGGGCAACCAGGCACACACAGGGGGGAGGTGGGGTCCTGTGCCTGAGGACCCATGGTGGGTTGCTGCAAGTTGCTGTTAATGTCTTTCAAGGACATTAACAGTGCAATCTTATTCATGTCTGACTAAAAATTAAGTTCCAGTGAGTTCAGTGGGATTTGTTCCCAGGTTTGTCAATGTATGGTTGCACATAGGGAAAAGAGTGATCTGGGTTGCTGCAATCTAGGTAGTGTAGTGTAATGTTTAACAGGGTCAGCTTTCTCTGAACCAGAGAGTCTCTGCTTCACAGCTTACCTTTGCTAGTGACCTTAGCAGAGCCACGACTGTGCCAGCCTGAGCCCTCTTATCCGTAATAGGTGGATAAGAATATTCAGTACAGAGTACAGCATAACTGTAAATGAGATGAGAGGATGTACATGGAGGGCTTTGAACATTTAAAGCAGCAATGGGGAACCTCTGACCCTGGGGCCAATGTATCCCTGAGCTCCTTTGGGACAAAGGACAGGATATAAATTTCCATCTGTGGAATGCACTCCCCAGTGAGTTCCACCTGGCACTTTCATTGACATCTTTTTGGTGCCAGGTAAAGACTTTTTTCGCAGGCATTTGATAGGCTAAGAGGATGTTGCTTGTGTTGGTATGCTGCCAAAACTTTCTGTGGCTATAGAGTGTTGTGGTGGTTTTATTATTTTGTTTTATGATATATTTATTTTGGTTTTTAACAGTGTTAGACCTTCAGATAACAAGCGACTAGTAGATCCCATCAATCAATCAATCAATCAATAAGAATCCTCTCCGTCTTGCCCTTGGGATTCTCCTCACACCACAACCCTTTCTGGTCCTGCCTCACAGCCTCCTTGAGTGTTTTTGCCTGGCTGGAAAGTCCTAGAAGAATGCCCTTAGCTGTGGAGAGGGCCTTGTGAGCCTGTCTGGAAAATAGCCTCCTATAGAAAGGTATAATTTACACTCCTTGCTCCACCCACTTCTTTCCTCTGGCCCCACCCACTGCTGGCACATGGCTCCTAGCAGGTTACCCAGAAGGGAATACGGCCCTTGGGCTGAAAAACATTCCCCATCCCTGACTTAGGCAAAGTATGGTTGTCATAGATATTGTGTTCTGGCAGCATTGATGCCAGTAAATTGTTGGGAAAGCCCACCTCAGCCTACTACTGCCTTCGGATATCCATTGCTCCTACTGCACACAGAAATGTTACACCTGAAGCAAAAATTCAAAATGATGTTCCTGCTTCTTTCCCTCAGCTATGGATGAAGGCCTTCTCTTTGGCCATTCGGGTGACTCCTGAATATGCGTGCAGCAATGGGGATAGTAGGCTCTGCATTCATTAGCTAAGGAGATTGTTCTGTCGACGCAAACATTTCTGCTTGCCCAACAAAACCATCTCCCATCTCCCCCCCCTGTGCATTGTTCTAGGATTCTGCCGACCCTCTGGAGCAGATTTGGGGAGGGTGGGGGAGGGGAAGTCCCACTGCGTTAATGGGAATCCTTGCACTGGCCTCTGCTAACACGACGAGTTAGCTGAATACAGCCTCAAATGTTTATTTGTACATGTGCTGGCAATGATCCCTGCAGTCAGCAGCCCTCAAGGATAAGTTTCCCAATAGGATGGCGAGGTGTCTATGTATGTAGAAGAGTACAGGAACATAAGAAACTGCCTTATACCAGGTGAGACTATTTTTCTGTGTAGCCTAGTGCTGTCTACTCTGACTGACAGGGTCTCTCCAACATCTCAAAGATCAGCAGTCTTCTTCATCATTACCTTCCATGCAGTCCTTTTTAATAAAGATGCCAGAGAGTGAGGCTGGGACCATCTATATGCACAGGTTCCACCATGGCGATATGGCCCCTTCTCACATTTCATACTTGTCAATTAATATGCATACAATGAAGGCAAAGTGTTCAGTGAAGGTGTGGAAAAATGGAAATGGACTGCTTTCAAGTCGATCCCGACTTATGGTGACCCTACGAATAGAGATTTCATGGTAAGCGGTATTCAGAGGGGGTTTACCATTGCCTCTCAACTTAAGGATGGAAAACTGAACATAGGTGGACAGCAAAAGAGGTTTAAAGATGTTCTTAAAGTGAATCTAAAAATAAGTAACATGAATATCGACAACTGGGAAGTCTTGGCCCATGAATGTCCCAAATGGAGGTTGGCTATTATCAAAAGTGCTGTGGACTTTGAAGAAGCATGAATACAGGGCGAACTGGACAAATGAGCTAAGCGGAAGGCACATCAAACAAATACTCATTGAGACCATCTTCCATCTGGAAGCCTATGCCCTCACTGTGGGAGGCTGTGTGGATCCAGAATTGGCCTCCACAGTCACTTACAGGCCCACTGTTAAAGACCTTATCTTGGAAGACAATCTTACTCGGCCATGAGTGATCGTCAATGAATGAAAATGATGACTGTTGCCTTCCTCTGAGGCTAGTCCTCCCCAGCTGGCTAGGGCCTGCTCAGCTTGCCACAGCTGCGCAAGCCAGACCCTTCTTTGTCCGCAACTGCCAGCTGGGGGTAACTGGACTCCTTGGAACTATGCAGCTTGCCCACAGCTGCACAGGTGGAAGGTGTGGAGGAAAGCCTAAATAAAAGAAAATGTCTAGAGAAGGATATTGGAGTTGATGGTGCAGAACACTCATCTGGAATCTGCTCTCCAAGGTAACTGATTCATGTTGCTTTGTAATACAGCCCAGAAGTGGCTGGCGGCTCCATGTTGGTGGGATAGTGGAATCCTCTCCAGATGTTAGTCTGAACTTGCAAGGAGCTGTCCAAGGGAGAAGAAATCACAGGACATGAGTAAAAATACTTCGAGAGGCATGTGGATGCGGGAAGGGGAAAATATGTATTTAAAAATCTTCTGCATTTAGAGCCTCTGGAGCAGCAAATTCTGCCTAAAATAGGAAAGATGAATTACAACTCCAGAGCAAATTTGTGTACTTCATTTGAGGAAAGTTGAGCTATGGAATTTCTTGCCACAAGAAAAATGCCATGGCAAAAAAATCAACAATATCCAAAGATGGATTAGATATTGGTAGAAAAAGATGTCAGTGATTGCCAACTGATTGTTCCAAACTCTGCCCCTGTCTGCCACCATTTTGTGACCGAGGAGCCTCAGTAATTTTCAGCCATCTCAAGTGGGCCCAGAGCATAGAAAGTATGAGAACCCCTGGTGTAAAAGTTAGACTGGAAGAAAGATGATACCAGAGTAATTTTTTAAAAAATTAGTTGAATGGTTGGAGAAACTGTGCAGAGTGGCCTCGATCAGCATCAGGAGGACCTGCTTAATCAGCAGAGCCTTCTTTCCCCATCAGTTTACTTGGATCTGGAGATGTGCACCGCAGCCTGGGATGTGAGAACCCCTGGTGTAAAAGTTAGACTGGAAGAAAGATGATACCAGAGTAATTTTTTAAAAAATTAGTTGAATGGTTGGGGAAACTGTGCAGAGTGGCCTCGATCAGCATCAGGAGGACCTGCTTAATCAGCAGAGCCTTCTTTCCCCATCAGTTTACTTGGATCTGGAGATGTGCACCGCAGCCTGGGATGTGAGATTGCAATCAGATTAGACAAGTTGTCAGCATCCAAGTGGATGGAACAGCCTCAATAGGACATTAGAAAATTAAAACTATGTAATTTTAACTTTTAATGGGTTTAATCTTCTTCTCATTCTATATTTTATTTGAATTATTCACTATATGTGGTTTAATTATGTATGCCTACCCAGAGGCATTTGGTGCATTATCAAATATGTATATATAAACAATCACAGGACAGCACAGGACAGAATGAGAGTTTCTGTATGGTATTGGAGATTGCTCTCCTCATATATATAAATGCAAACATCTTAGCTGGATTAGGGTCTTCATTACCACTCCCTCTTCTGTTTATAATAGGGCCACTTCACAAATTACATTTATTTTATCTATGCATCGATGATGTTTGAACTGTACATTTTGAAATGTGTGTGTGTGAAATACATTTACAAAGATGGGGGTCATGCAGGGAGATGTAACTGGCTGCAGCTCCTTGTTGAGTATAGACCTTGTGACATTGTACTAGATCTGAGCTCGACCACCCAAAATCATCGATATTGTCATGGCCCCGTCAGAGGACTCATCAGATGAGGATGACTCGGGAGTAACAGCAGCAGACCCAGAAGCAGCAGACCCAGAAGGAGAAATGGAGGAAACTCCTGAGAACCCAGCTCCTTCTCCCCCTCAGCTGCAGAGCACCCCAGACACAGCTGCAGCCCTTCAGCCAGACGCAGACAGTCAACAGGATACTCCCCCCTCACCTGCAGAACGTAGACAACAGAAGGTCAGACAGAAGAGGGGCAGGCCTGTCCACTTAAGGCCAAAACGCTGAGGGCTCACACCTGCTGACAAACCTGCTCCTTAAAAGTCAAACCTTGGCTTCAGCTTGTTGCTGACTACAACGTCAGGCGTGACCACTGTGTGTCTTCCTATCCCCTGAACCTTGACTTGGACCGATCTCTCGGCAAACTAGACCCGGACCTTCACTGACGTCTCTTCTGGATTTCTGGCTTGGCACGTAAGCTTTGAACGGCCTCTGCCCTTATCTTGCTTCCTCCTTGCTAGCCTGGCAGATTTATAGCCAAGCTGCCGGCTGAGGACTTACGGCCTGGCAATTACCAAGGAATCTCCAGCCCTGCCTGCACCCCCACCGACACTGCTGTCTCAGTGAAGAGCTGACAGATATGGAGAGGCCAATTTTTGTGTGTGGCTTTTTGGTGGAGGGAGAAGGTGAAGAGGATGATGATGATGTGATAATTTATATCCCAACCTTCCTGCCGGAGGAGCCCATAGTGGCAAACAATGAACTTTACTGATGATGGCATCAGTGGCAGTGTCTTTTCTGAGCAACAGCCTCAGCAGTATGGTGGTGAGGTGAGACGTCAATGGCATCCTGCATGGCTTTGTGCAGGGCTCAGGCTGAGACTCCTCAAGAGTAGAGCTCAGATGTTGTTTCAGCAATACAGAGGTGAGGTAAGGCTTCAATGGCACCCTGGACAGTTCCTTGAAGGGCTCAGGTTGGAGTCAAAGCAGAGTTTAAATGTTGTTTTAGCAGCATTCCTCTTCAGGGTGAACCTCAATGACGAATGATGTACATGGATATGCAAATCAGCCTTTTGAGATGCTCAGCCTCATAGCTTTATTGAAATGTGTCTGGCTTGCTTTGGCATTCCAGACATGGGTCTATGGAAGCTGCTTTGGAGTCAGATAACTCAGTTCTTTGTGGCCTAGCTCCAAAGGGACAGAGTGTGAGCTGACAAGATTTGATGTATTCCCAGATCGACTGGGTGGCCACTGGGTGGGTGGTCACTGTCCTGTCTTTACTTCTTGTAGAACAGGCATTGGGAAGCTGTGGCCCTCTATCCAGCATGTCCAATTGTCAGAGATGATGGAAACTGCAGTCTCATGATATCTGGAGGGCTGCATTCTCCCCATGCCTGTTGTAGAACAACATAGAGCTACATCATATAGAATAATGCCTCCGTGTGCTTTGTTTCATAAGGATTTGTATTGTAAATTGCGAATGATGAATGACTTGGATAAAGCATGCGAGAAGATAAACTGATAATCTGGAGTTCAGCTTTTTTTTTCTTTAAACCCCTTAGAAGAACAATCTAAACTTCCAGTTGCTTTCTATGGTATTAGCATGGAGTCTCCATCTATAAACATAAATTTCAATTATTTGTCCTTTTGTATTCATACCATTATTTGCAGAGATAGCAATTACTCAAAAGGTAAACAGCCTGAATTACAAAATCGTTACTCACAAGGCTATCAATTAAAAGAGATCAATCCTCTTAAAAAAAAGAAGAAGTAAACCCCACCATAGAGACAGATAGATCAATTGACGAATATCTGTTAGTGAGAAGGGGAAACAAGCCAATGCATCTTGGGAAGTTTAAAAGGCTTGATGCAGAGCAGGCTCTCTCACTGGGCAGCAGGAAGGACAATCTGTTCAAGGGCATGCTAGATAATCAGGAGTTGTAGATGAGGAATCAAGAACAAGGGGAGGAAATGCCTGTTCAGCGATCATGGATGATAGCAGAAAGATGGCATCATGGGCAGATTTGCATGATAGGCTATCCCCAGTTCATGTTGGACTTCTTAACACAGGGGTGGAGAACCTGTGGCCCTTCAGATGTTGCTGGACTATAACTCCCATTCTTCTTGACCATTGACTAGGGGACTGATAAGAATTGGGGTCCCACAACATATGAAGGGCCACAGGCTCCTCACCCCATTGTAAGGCTTGCAGGAGCATCCCTTCTCCCACCCTTCCATTTTAGCAACCTGGGAACTGTAGTTCTCCAAGTGGGCCTAGAGAGCTCTAATGGAGAATTCTCGGAACCCTCATCAAACAACGGTTCTTGGGAGATTGGGATGGAAGTCAAGACAAATAAAATGGTGCCAAACCAATATAGGCTTGCTGTCTAGACAGTGGTGACCTGTGAAATGGTTTGCTAATTGGAACTACTGGGAACCATTAAGAGCTGTTAAGGGTGTGGAAGACCCCTATCCTGCTAACTGATAGGAAGTGAAGGCACCTCAGTCAGCACTTTGCAAGCACACATTTGTTCACCTGGCAAGTGGTCCCAGGCGCTGGGCATGGGTTGGTAACATCAATGAAGTTGTCAAACCAATGAACAACTGTGTGTTTACACAGTGGAGACTGAGGTACCTCATGTTTCCACTGTTTCGTCCAGGCATTTACCAGAAAGGGTAAATCCACTTTATGGTTACCATACAGGTAGGAATCCCTCTGCTTCTCACAGTGTCAGCTTTAAGGAACAGATGTACCTTAGTAGGCTTGCCAGGTCAGAAGCATCCCAAAGCCTGAGATTTCAGGGGTGGGCCCTAGTGATGTCATGGGGTGGGTCCTAGTGATGTCATTAAGCATGACACATTAAGCATCAATCACAGTTGCTTGGAGCATATCACTTGAACAAAAACAATTCTCTGATTGGAAATGAAGATAGAAATCTTAGCTAAAAGATGGTGTTCCCAGGTCCAGCTGAAGTGATGGGATCATTCCTTCTCACCTGCTTAGGAAGCCTGGGTAGGGAACATTTAACCTAGCCAATTTGCTTCTGGAAAGAAGGGTTTAAGTGCCATCAGGCCAGGCCAGGCCAGGCCAGGCACCAGAAGGCCATTGTAGGAAGAAGGGAGCCTAGTGTTGTGGAGATGTTAGATGGGAGCACTCAGGAGTAAAGATGGATGCCCCTGAAGTCTGCAATTCTAAAAACTTACTAAGGGACTAAGCCCCATAGAACTCAACAGGACTTACTTCTGAGTAGATATGGTTTGGATTGTACTATTGGTAAGGCTTGGCTAGGGATCCTCTGTAAAGATGTTGATATCGAGGCAGGATTGGCAACCCCCTGCCTGGAATGCCCTGCCTGCCTTTTAACGTGGCTGCTCCAAACCTCTTTACAGACTTGACCCTTCACTGCAGAGAGAGGTTTGAGAAATGAGTAAGAGTTAAGAAGATTCTCTACCCTTTCCTGCCTACCCTCTGGGCTGCTATAAACTCACTTTGACAGCCAATCTAATTCCAGTGAGTAATAACTGACAGAGAGAAAACACACATGGTTTGGTCTACCTTCACAGGCATTAGCTTGGGAACTGCAAATGAAGCCACACTTCCCAGTATGTGCATTCTCTTTTACCGTTACTGGGCAAGAAACAAACCATCATGCAAATAACAAGGTGCATCATCAGTGGGTTTAAGGGGGTTGAACTGTTGTTGCTTCTATGGATGTAAGGGAGTGAGGTCAGAGGTAAATGAAATGCAAATAAAAAAAGAAAAACAAAAGACAGTGATGATTTCCTAAATGCGATACCATGCCAACCACAAGATTCCTTTTGAGTAAGGCAGAAAACAGTCAGGGTTCCTAACCAAAAACCAAAACTAAAAATCCTGGCCGCCAGACAGCCAAGGTCATAGAAATCCCATGTAGCATAACCTGACCAGGGGCTGCAGTTAGTGCATAATGCTGCAGCACAACTGCTGACACAAGTGAGACTCTGTTAACACAGAATTGCTCTAAAATCTACACTGGTTGTTGATTTTCTACCAGGCCAAATTCAAGTTGTGCTTTCCATGTTATGGGTGCCACATAGTACTTGTTCTGCTCTTGTAAGAAATCGATCCTTTAGTGTGGCATCACCTACACTTTGGAACTTGCTGCCCATTGGCATTAGGCAGGCACCTTCATTGTATTCTTTTTGGCACCTGCTAAAAATATTTTTTGTTTAGGCAAGCCTACCCAGGCATGTACTGTAGAAGCTATTATGTGAAATGGCCTCAAACCATCTCTTTCTTGTACAAACACAGGATTGGGGGATCTTGTGTACTCCCCTAGTCCGTATCTACACACAATTCATATGACAAACATTGTAGTCACCTGAGCTTCTACAATTTTTGCCAGCAGTTAGGTCTGTCTAGGCAAACTATGGTTGGGGTCCCACCAAACAATATACTAAAGTTTAGGGATATCTCAGGAAAAATAATGGGATTTCAACATCGGAACATCGTTATAAATCATAGAATCATAGAATGATAGAATAGTAGAGTTGGAAGGGGCCTAAAAGGCCATCAAGTCCAACCCCCTGCTCAATGCAGGAATCCAAATCAAAGCATTCCTGACAGGTGGCTGTCCAGATCCCTCTTGAATGCCTCCAGTGTCAGAGAGCCCACTACCTCTCTAGGTAATTGGTTTCATTGTCGTACGGCTGTAACAGGAAGTTTTCCTGATGTTCAGTCAAAATCTGGCTTCCTGCAACTTGAGCCTATTATTCCATGTCCTACACTCTGGGACGATTGAGAAGAGATCCTGCCCCTCCTCTATGTGACAACCTTTCGTGTATTTATTTATTTATTTATTTATTAATTTTGTTGCATTTATATACCGCCCATAGCAAGTAGCTCTCAGGGCGGTAAACATAATAGGATAAAATACATACATCATAATAATAAAATCACAAAACATATAAGACACAATGAAAACAAAATATAATTAAACAAAATATAAGATGATAAAAGGATTAGTATTACAAGATTAAAAAGATAAAAAGATTAAAATGATTAAAATGCCTGGGAGCATAAGAAGGTCTTTACCTGGCGCCGGAAAGATAATAATGTAGGCGCCAGGCGTACCTCTTCGGGGAGGCTATTCCACAACTTGGGGGCCACCACAGAAAAGGCCCTAGATCTAGTAACCACCCTCCGGGCTTCACGATGGGTTGGTACCCGGAGGAGGGCCTTAGATGCTGAACGAAGTGAGCGGGTAGGTTCATAGCGGGAGAGGCGTTCCACCAGGTATTGCGGTCCCACACCATGTAAGGCTTTATAGGTCATAACCAGCACCTTGAATCTCACCCGGAAGCAAACAGGTAGCCAGTGCAGGCGAGCCAGAACAGGAGTTATGTGCGAAGACCGACTGGTCCTCGTCAATGGTCTAGCTGCCGCATTCTGCACTAGCTGAAGCTTCCGAACTGTCTTCAAGGGCAGCCCTATGTAGAGCGCATTACAGTAATCCAATCTCGAAGTTACCAGAGCATGAACAACTGAGGCGAGGTCGTCGCCATCCAGATAGGGGCATAGTTGGGCTACCAAACAGAGATGGTAAAACACGTTCCGTGCCACCGAGGCCACTTGAGCCTCAAGAGACAAGGAAGGGTCAAAAAGGACCCCCAAACTACGGACCTGTTCTTTCAGGCGGAGTGTAACCCCATCCAGAACAGGATGCACATCCACCATCTGAGCGGGGAAGGCGTTCACCAACAGTGTCTCAGTCTTGTCTGGATTGAGTCTCAGTTTATTAGCTCTCATCCAGTCCATTATCACGGTCAGGCAACGGTTCAGCACATCAACAGACTCACCTGAAGAAGATGAAAAGGAGAAATAGAGTTGCGTGTCATCAGCATACTGATGACAACGCACTCCAAAACTCCTGATGACTGCACCCAGAGGCTTCATGTAGATGTTAAAAAGCATGGGGGACAAAACCGACCCCTGAGGGACTCCGCAATGGAGAGTCCAGGGTGTCGAGTAATGTCCCCCAAGCACTACCTTCTGGTGACGATCCGCGAAGTAGGAGCGGAACCACTCCCAACTCCGCGAGTCTCCCCAGAAGGATACCATGGTCGATGGTATCAAACGCCGCTGAGAGATCAAGGAGAATCAACAAAGTCACACTCCCCCTGTCCCTCTCCCGACAAAGGTCATCATACAGGGCGACCAAGGCTGTTTCAGTGCCGAAACTGGGCCTAAAACCGGATTGAAATGGATCCAGATAATCGGTTTCATCCAAGAGCACCTGGAGCTGGTTAGCAACCACCCGCTCCAAAACCTTGCCCAAAAAGGGGACATTCGCCACCGGTCTGTAGTTGTTCAAATTATCTGGGTCCAGGGAAGGTTTCTTTAAAAGAGGTCTCACTATTGCCTCCTTGAGGCTACTAGGGACTACTCCCTCTCTCAAGGAGGCATTAACCACTTCCTTGGCCCAGCCGGTGGTTCCAGCCCTGCTGGCTTTCACTAGCCAAGATGGGCAAGGATCCAGAACAGACGTGGTTGCCCGGACCATTCCAAGCACCTTGTCCACTTCCTCGAGCTGCACCAACTGAAACTCATCCAATAATAAAGGACAAGGCCGTGGTCCGGACACTTCACTGGATTCATCTGTCACAACGTCGGAGTCTAAGTCCCTACGGATGCAAGCAATCTTATTTTGAAAGTGTCCAGCAATTTCGTTGCAGTGGGCTTCAGATGTTTCTATAATATCGTGAGGGCCAGAGTGTAAAAGCCCCCGCACAACTTTAAAAAGTACTTGAAGAGTGCTATCATATCTCCCTTCAGTCTTCCCTTTTCCATGCTAAACATGGCCAGTTCTTTCAGTCTCTCCTCATAGGGCCTTGTTTCGAGTCCCCCTGATCATCCTTGTTGCCCTCCTCTGAACCTGTTCCAGTTTGTCTGCATCTTTCTTAAAGTGTAGAGACCAGAACTGGACGCAGTACTCAAGATGAGGCCTAACCAGTGCTGAATAGAGGGGAACTAATACTTCACACGATTTGGAAACTATACTTCTGTTAATGCAGCCTAATCTAGCATTTGCCTTTTTTGCAGCCACATTTATTTATTTATTTATTGAATTTATTAGTCACCCATCTGGCTGGTTATCCAGCCACTCTGGGCGATGTACAAAATAGACCTACAAATACATTAGACATTAAAATCGCACTGTTGGCTCATATTCAGCTTGTGATCAACCACAATTCCAAGATCCTTCTCACATGTCGTATTGGTGAGCCAAGTATCCCCCATCTTATAACTGTGCATTTGGTTTCTTTTTCCTAAGTGCAGAACTTTGCATTTATCCCTGTTGAATTTCATTCTGTTGTTTTCAGCCCGATGCTCCAGCCTATCAAGGTCCCTTTGAATTTTGCTTCTGTCTTCCACTGTATTAGCTGTGCCCCCCAATTATGTATCATCTGGAAATTTGATAAGCATGCTCTGTACCTCCGAATCCAAGTCATTAATAAAAATGTTGAAGAGCACTGGGCCCAGGACCGGGCCCTGTGGTACCCCACTCGTTATGTCCGCCCAGTTTGAGAAGGAACCATTGATAAGCACTCTGAGTATGATTCTCGAGCCATCTGTGGATCCACCTGATAGTTGTTCCATCCAGTCCACATTTAGCTATCTTGCTAATCAGAATATCATGGGGCACTTTGTCAAAAGCTGTCAGGGCGTCAGACGACCAGGTGCCAGGTTGGGGGTATGAGGATTCAGAAACGGAGGAGGAGGGGCCCAGTTCATTAGAGCAGACTGGAGAAGGAGAAGAAATTCCAGAGATAGCGTTGCATAGCAACAGAGACCTTGACGGTCTCACAGAACTGGAGTCTTCCCTCGAAGTTCCCACGCTGCCTCCTGAGCCAGAGAAAAGCGGTGAGAGATTGCAAGACAGTTTGAGGCTTGACCCCCCCCTCTCTCCCATACCAGAGTCGGAGACTTCAGAAGAGGAGGGATCCATGCTTCCCCCGTCGCCACGTACGCGAAGACAGTTGAAAAGACAGGAGAGGAAGGGGGGCAGGAGGGTGGTGACCGAGGGTCCGGTAAGGAGGAGCGAAAGGCTTCGCGCCCGTTTGCCCCCCTCTTAAGAGACAGGCAGGAAAGCGGTCCCTTGCTCTGTCGACTTTCTTCCACGTCGCAGGATCTATAACTCTGTGTTGCTTCATGAGAAGGCGCAGTCTATGTTTGGATATTACCTTAATAAAATCTGAATTGCTTTCAACCACAAGCCTGGTTCCTGAGTCCCATCCTGGGCCTGACAGCTTGACAGAGCCATCTAAATCACCCTCCACGCTCTCTTCACTTGACCGTGACAAGATGTCAAAGGGAGCGGCGGGGGGAACAAATCCCACTTCTGAGACGGAAGAAGTGAGACTTTTGAGGGCTAATGTGGCTGATCTGCAGACGGATGTTCAAACCTTGCTGGCAGCAGTCAAGGTGCTGAAAACAGATAATCAGGCCTTGCAAGCCACGGTTGATCGGATGCGGGCAGCCCCTCCAGCCGCGGCGGTGAAGGTTCCCATTGGATTACCCCCAAAGTATGCGGGGCAAAGTGATCAGTTGGCAACGTTTGTGGCTCAATGTGAGCTATACTTGGATGTCAGGAATGCAGAATTTCCGAGTGATGGGGCTAAAGTGGCCTTCATGATCAGCCTCCTGGAGGGAGAAGCTGCAAAATGGGTGACCCCGTACCTAGTGAGAAAGGATACCCTCCTAGGAAGATACAGAGGATTTATCCAAGAAATTACCGAGATGTTTCAAGACCCGCAACGAGCTGAAACAGTAGCGCGGCAGTTAGGCGCACTGAAACAAGCCAAAGGAACTGTTTCCGAGTACACTAATGCCTTTAAAATTTTGTCCCAGGAAACGGGTTATAATGAGGCAGCCTTGATGTTTATGTACCGAAGTGGACTGAATGCTGAAATTCTGGATGAACTGGCCAGGACCTCCCCCCCCCCTGACCTGCCAGGGCTAATCCGGCTATGTTTACAGATCAATCACAGGCTGGAAGGAAGGCGCCTGGAAAAGAAACAGGAGGTCCCGAGATATTCAGCCTCGGCATCCCGCAGCAAGGTCCTTTCCACTTCAGGAACGGCAGGTAATGCACCCGAGGGACAGGGAGGGGTTAGGCTGAGACTGTCAGAAGAAGAAAAAGAGAGACGCCGCCGAGAGCGTCTATGTTTTTTTTGTTCGAAACCAGGCCATGTGGCCAGAGATTGTGGGCTGAAAGGGGGGAAGGCAGAGCCGTCGGGAAACTAAAACACCCAGTCCAAGTGCAGGCCGGTGGACTGGGGGCAGCGTTGTATAAAGGCCCTCCAATGACCCAACCCCCCTCCAAAGGAGTGTTGGTTCTACCTATTCGGATTACAACTTCCCAAGGAGTGATGTTTAACTCCACTGCATTAATTGACAGTGGAGCCTCCACGAATTTTATGGATGCAAAGTTAGCCAAGCGTTATGGAATTTCTAGGTGGAAACTGGACGTTCCCCTATCTGTGGAGACCATCGATGGGAGACCCCTGAAGTCAGGAGGGGTGACACACGCCACGGAGGAATTGAAACTCCAAATTCCTGGGCATGAGGAGTTCATTTCGCTGTACGTGTCAGATCTCTCGAACTTTGAGGTGATTCTGGGAATGCCCTGGCTAGCCAAGCACGAACCCAAAATAGGTTGGAAGGAGGCAGTGGTGTGGTTCACCTCTCAGTATTGTCAAGAGAACTGTCAACCCGAAGGAATCAAGAACACCTTAGCGGGGGCAGTACAAGAGAGCGAGCACGTGACCCTTCCTTCGAAGTATGAGGAATTCAAAGACGTGTTTGATGAAAAAGAGGCAGAGACTCTACCCCCCCACCGCCCTTACGACTGTGCGATTGATCTCATGCCAGGAGCCAGCATCCCATCGGGGAGAATTTACTCTCTCACAGAAATACAACTGGGCGTCTGCTGGGAGAACTTATGAAACGTTTCCCTCGAGTCTCTGTACAGGGACAGCTCTGCCTCTCCCCACCCCTTGGCCCGGCTGGAAAGGCAGGTTGGCCAGTCAGCCTCCTCTCTCTCAGTCTCGCTCTCTTTATGGAAGCTTCTCAGCTGGACACTGCTCAGGGCTTTAATCCCGCAAGGGGTAAACTTCAGCAAAACTCTGGCATTTCTTATCACTGTTGCTGTCACCAGGATGCTTTTGAAGTTGCCCCACACCTGACATTACATGTAATGTAATTACATGTAATGTAATTACATGTAGATCCAGTGCCTGCAAGGGAAGAGGACCATCACCGCCCAGGGAGGGAGAGCCATCTGCCTGCTTTGCTGCTGCTGCTTGGTCAACATCTCTGCTCTCTCCTTCTT
Organism: Rhineura floridana; assembly: GCF_030035675.1. NCBI lineage: Eukaryota > Metazoa > Chordata > Lepidosauria > Squamata > Rhineuridae > Rhineura > Rhineura floridana. The sequence continues at coordinate 219,894,590 of NC_084481.1, forward strand.
GGGCTCCTGCTCTGCACGTGGGCACCTTGCAGGACCAGGCCCCAGGTGGCGTTTTACGTGGGAAGAAGAACAGTCTTAGAGCTGGCGTTTGGGCGCACAGAATACGGGACTGTGTCTTCTGTGTGGGTTTGAAGTGGATGAATGGGTGTTATATGAGTGTATGTTGTGAGTGAATGTGTATTTTTATGTATATGAGTTTTTTGTATTTATAGTTTATCATGTGCCTCGGGAAGAGATTTTATCATCAAGAGGGGAGACCTGAGGGGGCCCCAATTGCCGTAGTGACGGGTAGAGGGAGGTATGGTGATATGAGAGGGACGTGCCAGGTAAGGAGAACGCGGCCCAGACATGTAGTGGCTGTGCTGCGTTCTGGTCCTTCTCATACCCGCAGGGTTGTTGGTTGTCCTATCAGCCAACTCTCAGATCTCCAGTTGCTGCTCTTTAATGCCAGATCGGTACATAATAAAACCTCCCTCGTCCATGATTTGATTGTGGACGAGGTGGCCGATCTGGCATGTATAACCGAGACCTGGGTGGGCGAACAGGGAGGAGTTAGTCTCTCCCAGCTCTGCCCACCGGGGTATCTGGTTCAGCATCATGGTAGATCTGAGGGTCGGGGAGGTGGGGTTGCTGTGGTCTATAAGAGTTCCATCTCACTCACCAAGCACCATGTCCATGCAATCACTGGTCTGGAGTGTTTGCACCTTGTGCTGGGCCAGAGGGACAGACTGGGAATCCTTTTGGTGTACCGCCCACCTTGCTGCCCAATGGCTTCCCTAACTGAGCTGACGGAAGTGGTCTCGGAGGTACTGTTGAGATCCCCCAGACTATTAGTACTGGGAGATCTCAACATTCATGCTGGGGCTACTTTGTCTGGGGCAGCTCAGGACTTCATGGCTGCCATGACAACCATGGGGCTGTCTCAATATGTTAGTGGCCCAACACATACATCGGGGCATACTCTTGACCTGGTCTTTGCTACCGGATGTCATGGCCCCGTCAGAGGACTCCTCAGATGAGGACGACTCGGGAGTAACAGCAGCAGACCCAGGAGCAGCAGGAGACACGGAGGAGCCTCCTGAGAATCCAGCTCCTTCTCCCCCTCAGCTGCAGAGCACCCCAGATACAGCAGAGTCCCTGCAGCCAGACACAGACAGTGAACAGGATACTCCCCCCTCACTGGCAGAACGTAGACAGCAGAAGGTCAGGCAGAAGAGAGGCAGGCCTGTCTCCTTAAGGCCCAAACGCTGAGGGCTCACACCTGCTGTCCATCCTGCTCTTTATAAGGCACACCTTGGCTGCAGCTTGTTGCTGACTGCAACGTCAGGCGTGGCTTTGTGTAGACCTAGTTTCCCTGCAGCATCTCTTTGACTGACCTCCTTGGCAATTGATCCCGGACCTCCACTGACCTCGCTTCTGGACTTATGACTCGGCAAGTATGCTTCGGATAGGCCTGGCAGATTTACAACCTGACTGCTGGCTAAGGACTTTCCTTCCCTGCCAAAGACCCAGGAATTTCCAGCCCCCCCTGACACTGCTGATGCAGTGTAGAGCTGACACCGGACATGGGGATAGTGATCTGGATGTGGGGAGTTTTACATCTCTCCCGTTGTCATGGACAGATCATTGCTTGCTGAAGTTTAGACTTTCAGTAGCCTTTTCCCTCTGCAAGGGTGGGGGACCTATTAAATTGGTCCGCCCCTGGAGATTAATGAATTCTGAAGGTTTTCAAAAGTCTCCGGGGGTTTTTCCGGCTGATAAGACTGGCGCTCCTGTCGAAGCCCTGGCTGATCTGTGGAATACAGAGATGACCCGGGCTGTTGACACAATCGCTCCTGTGCGCCCTCTCCTATGTAGAGCTCATACAGCTCCTTGGTATACTCCGGAGCTGAGAGCGATGAAACAAGACAGGAGGCGGCTTGAGCGGAGATGGAGACGAACTCCCGACGAATGCAATTATGAGCTGGTTCGTGCTTCTACTAAGCTCTATGTAGGAGCGGTGAGGGCGGCAAAAAAACAACATTTCGCCGCCTCTATTCAGTCATCTCTCTCACGCCCACGGGAGCTTTTTAAAGTGGTTCGTGGCCTACTCCATTCAGGCCTACAAGATACGGCAGATACATCGGTAGCTCGATGTAATAAATTTGCTGAACACTTCCAGCATAAGATCTCATGCATTCGCCGGGACTTAGACTCCTATTTAATAGCAGTTAATCCTACTGAGGTGTCCGGAGCACAATCTTGTCATGTTTTGTTGGATGAGTTTCAGTTGGTTCAGTTCGAGGACGTGGACAAGGTGCTTGGACAGGTTCGTGCGACCACTTCGGTACTGGATCCTTGCCCCTCTTGGCTAATTAAAACTAGCAAGGAAGGAACAGTTGGCTGGGCCAAGGAAGTCATTAATGCCTCTTTACGAGAGGGAGTGGTCCCTGACTGTCTGAAAGAGGCAGTGGTGAGACCACTCCTGAAAAAACCTTCCTTGGACCCAGAGGATTTCAGCAGCTACAGACCAGTAGCCAATGTTCCGTTCCTGGGCAAGATCCTGGAATGTGTGGTTGCTGACAAGCTCCAGGCGCTATTGGATGAAACCGATTATCTAGATCCATTTCAATCGGGGTTCAGGCCTGGTTTTGGCACTGAGACTGCCTTGGTCGCCCTGTTTGATGACCTATGTCGGGAGAGAGACAGAGGGAGTGTAACTCTGTTGATTCTCCTTGACCTCTCAGCAGCTTTTGATACCATCGACCATGGTATCCTTCTGGAGAGGCTTGCAGAGTTGGGAGTTGGAGGCACTGCTTGGCAGTGGTTCCGCTCCTACTTAGCGGGTCGTCTCCAGAAGATAGTGCTTGGGGAACATTGCTCGACACCGTGGGTTCTCCAATGTGGGGTCCCGCAGGGTTCAGTTCTGTCTCCCATGCTTTTTAACATTTATATGAAGCCGCTGGGGGTGGTCATCAGGAGTTTTGGAGTGCGTGGTCATCAGTATGCTGATGACGCGCAGCTCTACTTCTCCTTTACATCTTCTTCAGGTGAGGCAGTCGACGTGCTGAACCGTTGCCTGGCTGCGACAATGGACTGGATGAGAACTAACAAACTGAGACTCAATCCTGACAAGGCTGAGATGCTGTTGGTGGATGGTTTCTCTGATCGGATGGTGGATATATACCCTGTCCTGGATGGGGTTACACTCCCCCTAAAGGAACAGGTGCGTAGTCTGGGAGTCATCTTAGACTCTTCCCTCACACTTGAGGCTCATGTAGCCTCGGTGGCCCGGAATGCGTTCTACCAACTTTGGTTGGTAGCCCAGCTACGTCCCTATCTGAGTAAGGAGGACCTCACATCAGTGGTACATGCTATGGTAACCTCGCGTCTGGACTACTGCAATGCGCTTTACGTAGGGCTACCTTTGAAGACGATTTGGAAGCTACAGCTAGTGCAAAATGCGGCGGCCAGACTGCTAACAAGAACTAAGCGGTCTGAGCATATAACACCTGTGCTAGCCCGTTTGCACTGGCTTTCAGTATGCTTCCGGGCCAGATTCAAAGTGTTGGTACTTACCTATAAAGCCTTATACGGTGCAGGACCACGATATCTGTCGGAACGCCTCTCCCGATATGAACCGGCCCGTACACTGCGGTCTACTACGAAGGCCCTCCTCCGGGTTCTGACTCATAGGGAAGCCCGGAGAGTGGTGACAAGATCTAGGGCCTTCTCAGTGGTGGCCCCCGAACTATGGAATGGTCTCCCCGAGGAGGTGCGCCTGGCGCCGACACTATCATCTTTTCGGCGCCAGGTTAAAACCTTTCTCTTCTCTGAGGCATTTTAATTCCTGTTAATTCTAAATTATTATATTTTGATTTTAGACTGTACAGTTTTTTGTACAGTTTTGTATTGTGATGTACTGTATTGTGTTATTTTTATTGTATTTTTAATGTTCACCGCCCAGAGAGCTGTTGCTAGTCAGGCAGTATATAAGCTTAATAAAATAAATAAATAAATAAATAAATAAATTAAATTGAGAGGGAGGCCCTGAAGGAATTTCTAGAAAAGAACCTGAAGCGAGGATTCATACATCCCTCACAGTCCCCTGCTGGAGCGCCCCTGTTGTTTGTGAAGAAGAAGGGGGGGGAGCTCAGACCTTGTAACGACTACCGTGCATTGAATCAGATCACCATCCCCAACAGTTACCCACTGCCCTTGATTTCAGAGCTACTAGACCGCCTGCGCTAAGCAAAAATCTTCACGAAGTTGGATTTAAGAGGAGCGTACAATCTGGTCAGAATGAAGGAGGGACATGAATGGAAAACAGGATTTCTGACTTCTTACGGTCAGTTTGAATATTTGGTCACGCCGTTCGGGCTTTCGGGGAGTCCAGGCATGTTTCAAAAGTTCATGAATGATGTGTTTAGAGACCTGTTGGACATGTATGTGATTTGTTACTTGGATGATATCCTAGTGTTCTCAAAGAATCAAGAAGATCATGACCAGCACGTAAAAACTGTGCTGAGGAGACTGAGAGAAAATCATCTGTATGCTAAGCTAGAGAAATGTGGATTTGACCTCAAGTCTCTGGACTTCCTTGGGTACCGAATCTCAGCGGGGGGAGTGGAGATGGACCCAGGAAAAGTGAGTTGTATACTGGACTGGGGTCAACCTGTCACCAAAAAGGATGTACAACGTTTTCTAGGGTTTGCCAATTACTACAGAAAGTTCATTCCAGGGTTTTCCAAATTAACAGCCCCCCTGACTGACTGCTTAAGGGGAAAGAAGAAATTCCAATGGACAGAGAACGCCACAAACGCTTTTGAGGAGCTGAAAAGAAGATTTGCTACTGAGCCCATTCTGCGTTTCGCCGATCCAACCCGCCCCTTCGTTGTGGAAGCCGATGCTTCGGATTTTGCCATCGGGGGGGTCCTTAGACCAAGAAGGGAAGGAGCTGCACCCCTGCGCGTACTTTTCTAGAAAGTTAAAGCCTGCAGAGAAGAACTACACAGTTTGGGAGAAGGAACTACTAGCCATCAATGATTCTTTTGAGAACTGGAGACAATACTTGGAGGGGGCCTCTCATCAGATTGAAGTGAGCTCCAACCACAAGAACCTGGACAGCCTGCAAACAGCCAGGAAGCTGAACCAGAGACAGATAAGGTGGTCCCAGTTCTTCACTAGGTTCAACTTCAAGATTACTTATCATGCTCAAGCTAAAAACCAGAGAGCAGACGCCTTATCCAGACAGCCACAATTCCAAGGAAGTGAATACGATGACCAGCCTCAATACGTGATCCCGCCAGAGAAATTAACGTTGGGATCATGTCAGCCTTCATGAGAAGAAGAATTCAAAAGGGCACAACAGGCAGATGCAGACCTGCAACGATATAGTCAGGAGGCGGGACAAGATCAAGATCCAGAAGTAAGTTTCCACTGGCGAGATGGACTGTTATGGTTCAAAGCAGCCAGGTATGTGCCAGAAGGAGAATTAAGACTCAGAGTCCTACGTCAGTGCCATGACTCCATCACCGCGGGGCACTTTGGTATTTATAAAACCATTCAGAACGTGGCCAAGGACTTTTGGTGGCCTAAAATGCGTCGAGACATTGAGAACTATGTAAAATCCTGTTCTGTCTGTGTGCGGGCGAAAACACAAACAGGAAAGCCAGCCGGGCTGTTACAACCGCTACCTGTCCCAAACGAACCCTGGAAGGACCTTTCCATGGATTTTATAACTGATCTACCAAAGTCACAAGGAATGACGGCCATCCTGGTGGTGGTCGATTTACTCACCAAAATGGCGCATTTTCTCCCTTGTTCAGGGGCCTTAGAGGCAAAAGAAACAGCCAAGTTATTCATCAGGGAAATCTACCGGTTGCATGGATTGCCAAACAGTGTAGTCTCGGATCGAGGAACTCAGTTCACAGCTAAATTTTGGAGAGCAATGTGGAAACAGTTGCAGACGGAGCTAAAACTCTCTTCCGCTCATCATCCCCAAACGGACGGTCAGACGGAACGCCTGAACGCTGTTTTGGAAAGATATTTACGTTGTTATGTGTCCTATCAACAGACTGACTGGGTGTCATATTTGCACTTTGCAGAGTTTGCCTATAACAACGCTTTGCACTCCAGCACTGAGCAAACCCCGTTCTTCGCTAATTATGGATTTCATCCTAAAGCCTTCCCAAGCAGCTCAGAAGGGGTGCTGGTGCCGGCCGCAGAAGACTATCTGAAGGAGTTACAGGCCGTTCAACAGACATTGAAACAGCAGCTAAACGAAGCCAAGACGGAGTACAAGCGAGCTGCTGATCTGCACAGGAGGGAGGGCCCCCCCTTCAACCAGGAGATCAGGTATGTCTGTCCACTCGTTTCCTTCAGAGGCCGGGCAAATGTAGGAAATTACAGGACAAAAGGGTGGGGCCCTTTGAAATAGAGGCTCAAATTAATCCCGTGGCTTATCGACTAAAGCTACCAGACACGTTTAAAATACACCCTGTGTTTCATCGATCCTTGTTAACAAAAGCAGCCCCCCCCCCAGCGAATTGCGGCCAGAGGAGCCTCCAGGGGCTCCGTTAATAGTGAATGAGCAAACTGAGTTTGAAGTGGAAGAAATTCTGGACTCCCAAATGAGGCATAACAAATTGCAGTATTTGATTCACTGGAAGGGCTATGGGCCGGCAGACAGATCTTGGGAAGCTGAAACTGATGTGCACGCTCCAGATTTGGTAAAACTTTTTCACCGAAGGTTTCCCCATCGCCCCAAGCAAGTCGGGAGGGGGGGCACAGCATGGGAGAGGGGATGATGTCAGGGCGTCAGACGACCAGTTGCCAGGTTGGGGGTATGAGGATTCAGAAACGGAGGAGGAGGGGCCCAGTTTGTTAGAGCAGACTGGAGAAGGAGAGGAAATTCCAGAGATAGCGTTGCATAGCAACGGAGACCTTGACGGTCTCACAGAACTGGAGTCTTCCCTCGAAGTTCCCACGCTGCCTCCTGAGCCAGAGAAAAGCGGTGAGAGATTGCAAGATAGTTTGAAGCTTGACCCCCCTCTCTCCCATACCAGAGTCGGAGACTTCAGAAGAGGAGGGGCCCGTGCTTCCCCCGTCGCCACGTACGCGAAGACAGTTGAAAAGACAGGAGAGGAAGGGGGGCAGGAGGGTGGTGACCGAGGGTCCGGTAAGGAGGAGCGAAAGGCTTCGTGCCCGTTTGCCCCCCTCTTAAGAGACAGGCGGGAAAGCAGTCCCTTGCTCTGTCAACTTTCTTCCATGTCGCAGGATCTATAACTCTGTGTTGCTTCATGAGAAGGCGCAGTCTATGTTTGGATATTACCTTAATAAAATCTGAATTGCTTTCAACCACAAGCCTGGTTCCTGAGTCCCATCCTGGGCCTGACAAAAGCTTTGCTGAAGTCAAGATATATTATGTCCACAGCATACCCACAGTCTACAAGGGAGGTTACCCGATCAAAGTTACCCTATCATATCTATTTCGTCTTTATACATTCATTTCATACATAAAAGTGCACGTGTATCTGGCTTCTGTCAGTAAATCAGAATCATATATGTCAGGGTCAAAGTCCTGACTGGTTGTAGCTCATAATGGCATTCATAATGCTTACAGTGGCCTTAGCCAGTAGCTCTCATATATATTCTAGCTCAAGATTATACATTAGGCTTATACTTCTGTATACATTGCAGTATACAGTTAACATACCTTATAAATGTGTAAGGTTCTATTACTTGATACTATCCAGTGGTATACTCAGGTAATTTTAAGACTCCGGGGTTTATGGTGTGTGTGCATGTGTTTGTGTGAGTGTGCGTGCGCGTGTGCATGTGCGTGTAGCTCTTTAGATCAGGCGTTGGGACAGCCACATTCCCTTTTGGACCACATTCTGAGAGCTGAGTGCAAGTGGTAGGTGAAGCCAGAGACAAAAATAGGTGGAGCAATGCATATCAATTTTATCTTTGTACAGTAGGCTAGTTTCTACACAGACTCACACACCCTTCTCTATCCTCCATCCAGACAAGCAAACGGCATAAACAGAATTCAAGAACACATTCCAGCCAGACAAAAATCCGTGGGCTGTGAAGCAAGGCCAGAGACGGGTCACAAGGGCCAGATAGGCCCAAAGGGCTGCATTCATTCCCCAGGCCTGAGGTTCCCCACCCCTTTACTTACTTCCGCACATGGTAAGCCAGTTCTGCTGCTGAGGCTGATGGGAGTTGTGGTCCAACAACATCTGGAGGCACACCGGTTGGGAAAGGCTGCTCTAAACAGTCCATCCCATGGTGGCTGGTGCCCTTTGGGACTGGTAGAGTGGAAGGAAGGGAGCCCAAACAGTAGTTGGCGCCAGAGCCAACTAATTCTAGTTTTGGCCCCATCCTCCTAAGGACTAAGGAGGAGAAGGAAGCTGACAGCCGGGGCCATCCCCTGGGCTGGATGCAAGTAAGAAGGCAGGCAGGTGGGGGCTGGCTGAGGGCAGGCTTGAGGCTGGTGAGGCAGCACCCCCTCTTTCCAATGGAGCAGCCTCCACTGAGTCCATCCACCAATTTCTTCAGCCTCTGCTCCTGCACTGCAAATGGAACACAAAGACATCGTGTGAGGTGAGAAGCAAACAGCAAACGAACATGGCTCTTTCCACACAAAGCCGGCCATTTTGTCACACCGCAGCTGCAGACGGTAAAAATTTATCTCCTGGTTTCATTCTTCCAGTTATCCTCTCATTTATAATACTGCTTCAATGCTAGATATGTTTGCGATTGTGCCCCACCAGGAATTTGCACACATTTATTCTTAAAATACGAATCAAGCCTCGTTGGGGAAGATGTAATTAGACGGGGTCATGCGTAGCAGCAGCGAAACTAGAGCTTTGTGTTTTGTTTTGTCTTTTATTAATTTTCCTGCTGAGGGCCCTCAGTGGCAAACTTGAGGAAATCTGTCATGCATATAAATAGACCCCCATGTTGGAGGCTTGGGGTAGATGCCAAGAGAAAGCAAAAGCAAAACAATAATGTTGCATCCCACTCATGGAAACATTCCTGCCTTTTCCTCACTTAGACTTTATCGTCAAAGAAACTTGTCGTAATGATGGACTGATCCTGCCAGGAGTGTTTGGGATTTCTGGACAGCTGCCCCATGTGGTGAGCCACCGAACTGCAGGCGACGGTTTCTCAGCTAAGCACTGTCAGGCCCTGGACTGACTCTGCCTACTGAGGCTAGCAATTGGATCTTGCTGGGCAGGAAGGGGTAAAAAACAAGTTCCTGTTTCAGTTTCAGTAAGGTATCCCTGAGCTTTGGCATGTTCCTGTATCCTCGGTATTTCTTTGGCCCTGAGTTTCAACTTGATTCCTGATCCAGCCTCATTTGGTCCATCTTTGGTTCTGATTTACTTGTCTGTCCTGTCTAGAGGTTTATCCCATGCACAAATGGAGAAGAAATTCATTTCATCCACATTTAAAAATAATTTTACCAGTTTCAGACTTATATGCAGATCGCAATGCAGTTTCGAGATTCCAACCCACACCTCTTCTGTGCCCCCCTGTCTTCTGTGGTATAAATGAATTTTTTTATTTTTCTGTTTTTGTTTTATGTGCTTTTGTTAGTTGCTTTATTTATTTATTTGATTTATATGCTGCGCTTCCTCCCAGTAGGAGCCCAGCATGGCAAACAAAAACACTAAAAACACTCTAAAACATCATAAAAAGAGACTTTAAAATATATTAAGAAAAATCTTTAAAAACATGTTAAAACATCTTTTAAAAAATCTGTTGTTTTTTTTAAAAAAAAGCTTTAAAACCATCTTAAAAAGTAATTCCAACACAGACGCAGACTAGGATAAGGTCTCTACTTAAAAGGCTTAATGAAAGAAGAAAATCTTCAGTAGGCACTGAAAAGATAACAGAGATGGCACCTGTTAGGGGAGGGAATTCCATAGGGTAGGTGCTGCCACACTAAAAGTCCACATCCTATGTTGTGTGGAACAGATCTCCTGATAAGGTGGCATCTCCTGGAGGCCCTCACCTGCAGAGCGTAGTGATTGACTGGGTATATAAGGGATAAGACTATCTTCCTGGTATCCTGGTCCCAAGTTGTATAGGCCTTTGTACACCAAAACCAGAACCTTGAACTTACCTGGTAGCTAATGAGCAGCCAGTGCAATTCTTTCAGCAGTGGGGTGACATGTTGGCGATACCCTGCCCCAGAGAGCAGTCGCACCAGTGCATTTTGCATCATCAGCAGCAGCTTCCTGACCAACCTCAAGGGTAGCCCCACATAGAGCGCATTACAGTAATCCAGCCTGGAGGTTACCAGTGCATGGACAACAGTGGTCAGGCTATCCTGGTCCAGAAATGGCTGCAGCTGTCTTACCAGACAAAGCTGATAAAAGGCACTCCTAGCCACTGAGGTCACCTGTGCCTCTAGTGACAAAGATGGATCCAGGAGCACCCCTAGGCTATGGAACTGCTCTTTCAGAGGGAATATGACCTCATCCAAAGCAGGCAACTGACCAATTATCCAAACTCAGGAACGGCCAACCCACAGCACCTCCGTCTTCCTAGGATTCAGGCTTAGTTTATTGGCCCTCATCTAGCCCACCACTGAGTCCAGGCAGTGGTCCAGGGTTTGCACGGCCTCTCCAGATTCAGATGTTACAGAGAAATAGAGGTGGGTATCATTAGTGCACTGCTGACACTTCACCCCAAATCTCCTGATGACCACTCCCAAGGGCTTCATATAGACGATAAACAGCATGGGGGACAAGATGGTACCCTGCGGCACCCCACAGCACAACTGTCAGGGGGCCGAAAGACAATCGCCCAATGCTATTCTCTGAATGCGACCCTGGAGATAGGATCAGAACCACTGTAAAACAGTGCCTCCAATACCCATCTCACCAAGTTGGCCTAGAAGGATATCATGGTCAATGGTATCAAAAGCCACCAAGAGATCAAGTAAGAATGATAGGGTTGCACTCTCCCTGCCTTTCTCCCAATAAAGGTTACTCATCAGGGCGACCAAGGCTGATTCAGTCCCATAACCAGGCCTGAACACAGATTGGAATGGGTCAAGATAAACGTTAATTTCATCCAAGAGTACTTGCAATTGCTGCATCACAGCCCTCTCAGTCATCATCCCTAAAAAGGGGGTATTTGCGACTGGGTGGTAGTTGTCACAAAGCAATGGGTCCAGGGTGGGCTTTTTCAGGAGTGGTCCAGGGTCCAGGATGGGCTTTTTTTTTTTTTTGATCACCACCTCTTTCAAGGCGGCTAGAACTACTCCCTCCCACAATTACACATTGCCCACACCCTGGATCCACTCGGTCATACACCCCTCGGCAAGCTTTAAAAAGCCAAGAAGGGCAAGGGTCAAAAGGACACGTTGCTGGCCATATTGTCACAAGCACCTTGTCCACATCATCAGGCCACATCAACTGAAACCAATCCCAAGACATTGCAGCAGACATTGCACTGGACACCTTAATAAGGACTATAGTAGCTGTGGATAGAGCATCAAGATTGTAATGGAAGTGAGCAACTTATTTATTTATTTATTGCGTTTGTATACCGCCCCATAGCTGAAGCTCTCTGGGTTTACAACAATTAAAAACATTAAAAGCAAATATACAAATTTAAAAACACATTTTAAAAAAGCAATTTAAAAACACATGCTAAAATGCCTGGGAGAAGAGGAAAGTCTTGACCTGGTGCCAAAAAGATAACAGTGTTGGCGCCAGGGGCACCTCATCAAAGAGATCATTCCATAATTTGGGGGCCACCACTGAGAAGGCCCTCTCCCTTGTTGCCATCTTCCAAGCTTCAGAGTAGGCATCCGGAGGAGGGCCTTGGATGTTGGGTGTAATGTACCGGGGGGGGGATTGCATCGGGAGAGGTGTTCCATCAGGTATTGTGGTCCTAAGCCGTGTAAGGCTTTATAGGTTAAAACCAGCACGTTGAATTGAGCTCGGAAACATACAGGCAGCCAATGCAAGCGGGCCAGAATCGGTTTTATATGTTTGAACCATCTGGTCCCTGTTACCAATCTGGCTGCTGCATTTTGCACAAGCTGCAGTTTCTGAACCGTCTTCAAAGGCAGCCCCCTGTAGAGTGCATTGCAGTAATCTAACTTGGAGGTCACCAGAGCATGGACTACTGAAGCCAGGTTATCCCTTTCCAGATAGGGGCATAGCTGGCGCACCAACAGAAGTTGGTAGAAGGCATTCCGTGCCACCGAGGCTACCTGAGCCGCAAGTGACAGAGATGGTTCTAGGAGAAACCCCAAGCTACTAACTTGCTCCTTCAGGGGGAGTGCAACCCCATCCAGGACAGGTTGGACATCCACCATCCGGTCAGAAGAACCACCCACTAGCAGCATCTCAGTCTTGTATGGATTACCCTCAAAGTGTCTTGCAAACAATTCACTGTGGGTCTCCAAAGGGTCTAAAACTCAATTTCCTGGTGTTGATGTCAACAGACCCCTGACAATACAGAAAAGCTCCACTGGATGGCTACTTGAAGATACGATGGTGGCAAAGAAGTGGGCCTTCTTCACTGCCCTCAGTGCCATACAGTAGGCACAGTTATGACTTTTTACTCATGCCCGATGAGCCTCACAGCACATCTTTCACCACTTGCTCTCTAGCCTTCATCCGACCTGTTTCATTGCCCTTAGTTCACTGGTGTACCAAGGTGCAAATCGAGCTCCACAATGCTGGAGAGGGCACTCAGTGGCAACCATGTTAAGAGCCCAACATGCCTCACTCTTCCACAGCATAACAAGGGTTTCAACAGCATCACCTCCTCTATCTCCTCGGAACTCCCCCAGGGCATTCAGGAATCCAGTGAATTCCATTAATCTCCAGGGGCGGACCATCTTAATCTGTCTACTATTCCTGCAGGGCAGGATCGGAGCTGTTAAGTCTAAACATCACCAGGAAGTGGGTCTGATCATGACAGAGACATCTACCATCCCATTTCTCCAGAGCACCCCTTCCTCCATCTGGAGCAAAAACCAGGTCGAGGATGTGCCCTGCCCTATGAATTGGGCCGGTGACAATTTGAGACAGCCCCATGGTTGTCATGGAGGCAATGAAGTCCTAAGCCATAATACCTCTGGTTGGAGATAGAGGCCTGGGGGAAAAAATGAAAAATTACAAATAAACCCTGGTTTTCCTCATTTTGCAAAATTTCCCCATTTTTGAAAGGAAAAAAAAAAAGGAACCTCCCCTGCTTCCTTTTTTACATTTTCTGGGTTTTTTCCCCTGGGCCTTCACTTTATTGGAGCCTTTATTGGAGAGGAAAATGTGGGCCATACATTTGATTATCAATGAATAAAAGTCTCAGGTTCAGTCTCCACCATCTCCATGTCAATCCGTAGGAATGTAGGAGGCTGTCTTATGCCTGGCCAGACTGATGATGGACATTTACCCAGTGTTGTCTATCCTAACTTGCTGTGGCTCTCCAGGTTTTCTTTCTTTGGCTAGTGTTGCCAAGGACTTGAGATGTGGTAGAAATTCAGTTCACTTAGGAGTTTAAGGCAATCATACCTAATTCTCACTTTTCAAAACAATGCGTGAACCGAAACACAGATACCTTTCAAAATTGCACAAAACCGCAATTTTGTGATGCATTTCTTAGATAATGTGTTCAAAATGTGCATATTATGGGAAAGTGTAATTAAAAATGCATATGTTTGTGAAAATAACCTGTAAAAATGCTTTGCATTATGGAAAATTGCTTGCAAAATGTTTATATTAGGAGAAATGTGCACTAAAATGCTGATGAGTTTTCATAAGGACTTTTTTTAAAAAATGGCAAACTGATGCAGGAATGTGAAGAACTGAATGTCAGACTGGAAAACGGGGAGAGATGAAATGGAGAGATTTGTCCATCCTCACCTAGAAGAACGCTGGGAAAAACTAGCTTCTGCTGGTGCATCATAACTCCAAGAAACACAGCAAATGCCCTGGGAGGTGCTGCCAGTCAGAGTAAGCAGGATTGGGCTAGATGAGACTGGTTTAGCATAAGGTAGGGTTGTATTGAGCAGCAACTGAAACAAAGATTTCTTATATATGATGTTCTCATATATGATGTGTGGCAATAAATTGCCTTCTGCAAAGTGTGACCTGCAGGAATCTGTTTGTAAAATATGTAGAGTAAGACATAACCCTGACAGGGTGTGTGTTCCGCAAGATTTATATCTATACCTTAGGGGAAACTGCCTCCGAGAGGCGTATGCTTGTACTGTAGATCTTGATGACAGCTCTCTTTAGAGGATATTATCTCCTTCATGCTTTCTGTGGTTCATTGTGCCCGGGAGGGGCAGGGAAGTGGGACACGGACTCTAGAATGTATGGATCTGTGGCTGCCAACTGGATGTGGCAATGAACTGAATGGAACAGGTGGCCAGAGTGAGGCAAAAGTCCTTCTTCCCTCTCTCAAAATGAAAGAGTCCCTTCCCAGGACCTGCCCTCAATAATGGAGTATATATTGGAGAGGGGATGGAGAATGTGTGACTTCCCTGATTTTGGAGGACTCTTCACTTCCAGCATGTTCAGTGGTTGGACATGATGGGAGTTGTAGTCCAACAACATCTGAAGAACTCACAGGTCCCTTATCCCTGAGTTATTGCAGTGATGAGAGCCCCTAAGAACATAAGAAGAGCCAGTGCCCCATCTAGTCTAGCTTCCTGTTCTCACAATGGCCAACCAGATGCCTAAGGGAAGCCTGAAAGCAGGACCTGAGTGCAACAGCACTCTCCTCTCCTGTGGTTTCCAGCAACTGGCATTTGGAGGCATGCAGCCTCCAACCGTGGAGGCAGAGCATGGCCATCAGGGCTAGTAGCCACTAATAGCCTTATCCTGCATGTATTTGTCTAATCTTCTTCTGAGGACATCCAGGTTGGTGGCCATCCCTGAACCTGGGAACTTCTGAGTACAGAAAAGATGCTCTACCACTTTTCCTTATTATCATGTAGGCAGAACTTTTATTTGACAGCCATGGGATGAGATAAATGACTGTGGTCCAGACTCACTGAAGTCTGGAAATGTTCTACTGATCTTATTAAGTCTGCTCCACAGCCAGTGTATTGTAGGTTATGTTGCCTAAATGCTTTATCAGTGAGCCTCCGTAACAAGTAGGGTTGCTAGGTTCTTGGCCTGAGACTGATCCTGTATCTTTAGGAGAAGAGAAAGTCAGCCAAGTGCAGGTGTTCTTGCAACGTTGTAATGAGAAAAACCACAAGGTGGAATTCTTTCTTCCCCCTGCACAACTTTTAAAGATACAGGAGACCTCTTGGAGGCTGGGTCTGGCAACTAAGAGGTCTTCTGTATCTTTAAAAGTTGTGCAGGGAGAAGAAAGAATTCCACCTTGTGGTTTTTCTCATTACAGGGTTGCAAGAACACCTGCACCTGGCTGACTTTCTCTTCTCCTAAAGATACAGGATTAGTCTCAGGCCCTGAACCTGGCAACCCTACTAACAACAGAACTAAACATCTCTGTACCAAAAAACAGGTGGGGATGGAACGCCAAGCACCACTTTGACGACCTGCACAAAGACTCCTCAGAGTAAGGGCCTATTCAGGAAGAATGTGCTCCTCATGAGTAGACCAAACTCCTCAGGTAATCATGATGGTCTTCAGCTGTACTCTGGGTGGGGCTCAGAAGGCTCAGAGTTAAAAGCCTCTAGTTCAGGGGTTTCCAAGCTGTGGTCTGTGAGTGTCATTCAGATGGCACTTCTGCCTTAAATATTAATATTAATTGCTTATTACGTTTCTGGTATTATACTAAATTTGAACACATTACAATTTATTACTACATAAGAAATAAAAAGCATCTAGTGCGGCGCGTTGCAACTGTTACAACAGACAGGAAAAGAATGCAGTGGTCCACCATGACCAGCGCTTGGAAAAGTTCCTTTTTTGAACTACAACTCCCACCAGCCCAATCCAGTGGCCATGCTGGCTGGGGCTGATGGGAGTCGTAGTTTAAAAAAGGAACTTTTCCAAGCTCCGACTATGACCCTCGGTGGTGCATAGGGAAAAGGTTGGGGAGCTACTGCTCTAGTTGCTGGCACAGTGAGCCAGAGCAAACGGCAGATGAGCAACAGGTGCAGTTCTGCTGACTGCAGGGGCCTGCCTTGCCAGTGTGTCACCTGCAGGAAAAGCTGACCGCAGCAAGAATGAAAAGCGGGTGGCTGAAACCACAGAAGTCCCAAGATGGGGAGACCTAACTCTGTGACCGGGGGTGGGAAGAGAAGAACTGACTACTGCCCCTGCGTTGGGCCAGTGCTGGGAGTCAGCCTTTCTGTCTATCTGTCTCCCACCATCATTTACGGCCCTCACGGTGGTGGCTGGTCCAGGATTTGGTTTGAGGCGTGTGTGAGTGAGGAGGGTCGAGTTCAGTCTGTCGCTTGCAATCACATAGCGGGAGTGGCTGCTGCAGCAGCGATGGTAAGCGGGTGGCCAAGGAGTGCGAAGAGGTGGAGTCCTTGCCGGTAGTTGCGATGGCTGGGGCCTGGACTGCACCAAGGTGGGATATGTTGGAGGAAACAATGTGAGAGGGGTGATGTCAGAGAGGGGAGAGCATGTGCAGCAGCAGTGCAGAAGCTGCCCACCAAGGGTGCAGTTCTGCCGGCTGCAACGGTCTGCTTTGCAAAGCAGCACCCGGCAGGACTGAACCCACCGGCTCTCTGCAGTGCAATCTGGAGGTGTGGGAATTAGATCCATTATCTCTTTCCTTTTCTCCCCTCCTGGCAATACAGTATAAGGTTTTTCAAAAGTCTAATTAAACACTAGCCCCACCCCCTGAATTGATTTGGGGCCGTCCCTGGGTCAGGGGTGCCCTCACAGCCCTAGAAACTAACTGATTATATCATTCATTTATAAATCTCTGTATTTTTTTTTTTTTGGCTTTCTTAGAATTCCCAAGCAACGCTGGGTACTTTCAGCTATAAAAACAAATCTATAAACAGGCAATGCCAACAGCTGATGTGTGCATATATTTATTCAACGGCATGTGGTTTTTGAGTCATTTGGGCTTATTTTACTCCCTGCTGCATAGGCTTAATCTTTGGCCTGTCCCTTGTTGCTAGGGTAATCGTGGATTTGTTTTTATATTTTAAAGCTGCTTTGCTTTCTTCCACTTACATTGCCAGATCCCATCTCACAGGCCTGTGGGATAGTCCACATTTATACAAGGGACAACTGCAGGACCAGTGCAATGCTCAGTATGTGATAGGTGTGCCAGCTACAGGCACCCCTAACCTGCCTTGCGGGTGGGCGAGCTGGGTTGTTGCCCAGGACACTGAGCTGATAATGGGGGCACTGAGCTGAGCTCAAAGACTGGGTTTTTTTAATGTACTCTCTGCTTTAAGCTTGTTGTTGTTATATGCCTTCAAGTCGATTACGACTTATGGCGACCCTATGGTTTAATTTGTTCTATGACCCAATTATTTGTCTTTCACAGTCCATGGTATGCACAAAACTCTCCTCCAACACCACATTTCAAATGAGTTGATTTTTCTCTTATCCACTTTTTTCACTGTCCAGCTTTCACATCCATACATAGAGATTGGGAATACCATGATCTGAATGATCCTGACTTTGGTGTTCAGTGATACATCTTTGCATTTGAGGAGCTTTTCTAGTTCTCTCTTAGCTGCCCTCCCTAGTCCTAGCCTTCTTCTGATTTCTTGACTATTGTCTCCATTTTGGTTAAGGACTGTGCCAAGGTATTGATAATCTTTGACAAGTTCAATGTCCTCATTGTCAACTTTAAAGTTACATAAATCTTCTGTTGTCATTACTTTAGTCTTCTTGATGTTCAGCTGTAGTCCTGCTTTTGTGCTTTCCTCTTTAATTTTCATCAGCATTCGTTTCAAATCCTTACTGGTTTTTGCTAGTAGTATGGTATCATCTGCATATCTTAAATTGTTGATATTTCTCC
Source organism: Rhineura floridana (assembly GCF_030035675.1). NCBI lineage: Eukaryota > Metazoa > Chordata > Lepidosauria > Squamata > Rhineuridae > Rhineura > Rhineura floridana. The sequence goes on from NC_084481.1 coordinate 219,912,518, forward strand.
CAGTTTTCACACCACCTTCATCTTGGTTCAATCCTGCTTTCCGTATATGTCCTGCATACAGATTAAACAATTAGGACGATAAATTACACCCCTGTCTCACACTGTTTCTCCATATTCTGTCCTTACAGTAGCCTCTTGTGCAGAGTATAGGTTGCGGATCAGGACAATCAGATGCTGTGGCACCCCCATTTCTTTTAAAGCATTCCATAGTTTTTCATGATCTACACAGTCAAAGGCTTTGCTGTAATCTATAAAGCACAGGGCGCTTTTCTTCTGAAATTCCTTGCTCCGCTCCATTATCCAACGTATGTTTGCGATATGATCTCTGGTGCCTCTTCCCTTTCTGAATCCAGCTTGGACGTCTGGCATTTCTCGCTCCATATATGGTAAGAGCCTTTGTTGTAGAGACAGCTGTACCCTGTAAGCTAGGGTGGCAAAAAGCAAGTGTCTGTAACCATTTTTGGGGGTGCTAAATCAGTGGCACGCAGCTTTGCTTTGAGGCAACTTTACCTATCACTAAGGACTTCACATACTATAAACACAAATCACAGAAGATAAAAAAATAACAAAGCTGTAAAAGGTCAGCTGGATACTTATTTTATTTATAACTTTTCTTTATTATTAAAGATAAAAATAAGGATATTTAAAATAAAGAATGCTTACCAAAACATAGGAACTGTGGCAAAACGAAAAATAGGAAAAGTAAAACCTGTGATAGTTCTCTTTATTATTATTATTATTATTATTATTATTATTATTATTATTATTATTATTATTATTTATACCCCTCCTTTCGGCCAAAGGCCCTCAAGGCGGCTTACAAAGAAAAATAAACACAGGTATAAAATACAATAAAAATACAATAAAAACAATATAATGTACAAAAATTAAATTAAATAACAAATAACATTATCATAATATTGTTAATTAAAAGCAGGGAGAGCCCAGGGTTCTGATCTGAAGAAGTTATTAATGAAATCGAAAGTACTGGGGAGCCCCAGGTTCAAGTCCCCACTCAGCTCCCTAGATGACCTTGGGACCATCATCTTCCCTCCAGCTAACCGACACTGCAAGGCTGCTGTCTTGCTGTTCCCTTGTGTTGCTCAGCACATTGCCGCTGCTCAGAAGGCACCTTTTTGAGCTTGTGCAAACTAGCACAGTGGCTGAGAGATCACGGTTTTCAGCAATGCTATTCTCAATGGATTGGCAGTTACCGCAGGGAAAGGTGTAGGAATGGTGAAGCCAGGTCTTAAGGGAGGAATCCTTCCTGAGTGAGTAGCGGGGAAGGCCAGTAGCAGGCCACAACCAGACGACCGGTGAGTCTGAGCCCCAGGAAGCAGAAACAAGCTCTTTCAGAAGGGGTTTGGAATCTGGAGGAGGTACTCAGGGGAAACACAACCCGATCCCATGTAAGAAAAAATGAAGCATATCTATCATCCTACTTGATCCCAGGGCAAGGAGGAGCTGCAGGTGAGAATTCCCACATGTAGTCCCTGCATGCAATAACTCTTGCATGTGGCTCCCAGCTTTGTACACACATGCGTGGGTCCTGGTAAGGGGTAACAGCAGGGCCCCTGACATTACACCTGTCCCAAGCCACATAAACCCTCTGGGTGCCTCTGCCAAGCCAACCAAGGGGGTGCGGGTGGTGGGGTATTATTTATCCTACAGCCAGCCCAGCCCCTAACCATAGCTCTGTCTTGACTGCCGCAACTCTGTCTGAGAAATAATGTGGAAGGCCATAAGGGAAGCCAAGTTGACTTGCTCCGCTTCCAAGCCACCAGTTGCCTACTTCTACGTTAAAGGTTTTTGGAGTAGAGCAAGTAAGATCCAATGCAAAGCATTCTCAACATCTGCCTGTCTAACGTTTCAGTGAAGCATCCAAAGAAGGAGGTTCGTCAACCTCATCAGGCAGCCTGCTCCATTGCTGCTGTTACAGGGTACTGTCCAATGTAGGGTTAAGTACTGCATCCTGTCAGTGCAAGGATTTCTGCTTGCACAATGAGATTTCCCCACCTCCTCACCCTACACTCCCCCTAAATCTGTTGTAAGGGTTCCCCCAACCCCCTAGAGTTGATTGGGAAGGATGCAGGGTAGGAAGGGGAACTCCTATTGTGCAAGCAGAAATCCTTGTGCTGACAAGACACATTTGTTGGATACCATCAGGGCTGGTGCCAGGCATGACTGAGCCCTTGGGCACCAGTCTGCCCTGGGCTCACGGCACCCGCCCGCATGTGCCACCTACCTCTCCTGCTGTGGTGAATGCTGGCCGTGCATGCATGCCTGCCATCAACCAAAGTGGTGGTGGGGCATTAGGCCCTTAGGGAAGCCTTGGCTGCCATCTTGCTTGATGGCAGGCATGCGCATGCAGCGCGGCCAGCATTCACCACAATGGGAGAGGTAGGTGGGGCATGCAGGCGGGTGTCACTGGCCTGGTGCGGTCGTAGGGGGGGGTTTTGCCTGGGAGCTCCTTCTCTGCCATCTGTGGCATGGTCAGGAGCCGACACTGCCACAGATTGTGGAACGGGAACGCTAACTACCCACCCTAAAGAGGGGCCTTAGGGGCTCTCAGCCAGGGCCTGACCTGGCCACCCTCTGGTGCCGGCCCTGGATACCACCAACAGTGAGGATTCCCCCTCTCCAAATAACAGTGTTTAACTTAAATCTACTGCACTCTGGTTGATTAGAGCTGCTCTTAGACTCCTTCTTTATTTCATGTTCCTTCATGTGAGTATCAAAAAGTACCTACATGTTCAGTTATGTTTTTGGTGTTTGTTGCAGATTCATGTTATTCTGATGTCCTGCACCATTTCCCCTTCTCCTTGTCCTCACAGCCCCAGACTCATTTGCACACACTTCCGTTTGATCCTATTGACTGCATGAGGCTGCATCCAATTTGGTTTTTTTATTTATATATAAAAGTGCTTATATATTGCAAACTCATGTAAAACATCAAGGAAGTGTACAATATGTGCAATAAAACAAAAAAACATAATAATCATTAGAATGACTGGGTAATCAAGAAAACTCAAATAACTACATAGGTGTGTCAGCATTAAAAGGTCTTCAAGAGACTCCTGAAAGTCAAAAGCGGGGACGTCTGCCAAGTCTTTTTTGCTGGAAGAGTATTCTGCAGCATGGGATGAGTGACACTGATAGAACTGATCCTTCAGTCCTTCAGTGACCTTAAAGAACACCTTCTTCTGAGAGGATATCCTCCACATGTTACTGATTGCAACATCCACTGAGCCTCCATTCTGTCCAGAAAAAACCTCCTCCATCTCAATGAGGTATCAAAGAGCAGAGAGCAATGGATTCCGTTTGTGGTAGATTTCCATCCAGCATCTCCTAACTATCACTGAGCAATCAGGGAGAGCTACCCATTGCTGGCAAACTCTGAACATCTTGCTAGAACCATCAGCAGGCCTCCTGTTGTAGCATTTCACCAGCCTCCTAATTTGCACTAATGAGCGCTGTGCTTAAGCCACCTATCACCAATCCTGGGTCTCATCCTTGTCACTCCAAACACTGTATCACCTGTGCGTACCTTAGGGAGACACCTACTTTCACAAGCACTAGGACAGGCAGGACATACTACATCAAACAAAACATCACCTGCAGGTCCTGCAATATAATTTATGTCATCGAATGCAAAAGACCAGGATGTCATATCCCATATGTAGGAAAAACCACAACTGACCTATGCACACGCTTCAGAAACCACAAATCGGCAATTTTAACAAACAAACAAAAAAAGTGGAGCAACCAGTTGCAAAACATTTCAACATTGAGGGCCTGTTGGACTTTTCTATAACAGCTATAGAGATGCCAACAGATCTAGCAGCATTGACCAAAAGGGAGAACTTTTGGATATACTCTCTGGACACATTGGCACCACATGGCCTGAACCTGGAGGACAGTACCAGCATCACTGAGTATCAGTATCAGCCCCTCTGAGCATTCCATTCTCAAAGCTCTATAACTGCCACCTTGGTAGCAACATTTGTATGTTAGCAGCTGATGAAGCCGGAAGCCGGAAACGTTCTGGTATTACAATAAAAGCCTCTGTTTTGTTAATCACAGTTACGTGCATATATTTTTGATTAACAGAATCCTTATAGGGATCCAGAGCAAGCTTGGGTGAAGTTCTGTTTGTTGCTTTCATATCTATCTTTTATCTTTGGGACTCGAATTGACACTGGGTAGCTGGGTCTGTCTGCCATTTAAACACCCCTCAATTCCCCAGTGAGATTGCATCAGAGGCAGTGTACCAATGCTTGGAGTGAAGGTACAAGAAGTGCATTGTGGGAAATTTAGATGGCAGCTTCCACATCCACCCTTCCAGTGCTGAATGATGCTGCTGACTATCAGGCAAGCCTTTAGAAGCAGAGTAGGCTCCAAACCTAAAGCTGCCCTGGTGAAGGCAAAGAAGGGGAAGGAAAACTAGCATTGAGAAAGAACAGCCTGCCAGGGGACACAAAGTCTATGGATGGCAGCGAAACTGCAATTGCTAAGTGGGGTAATTTTTCAGCCATTGTGCCGAAGTGCTGCTTTGGAAGCAAGTCTCACTATTAGGGAATATTTGGCAGAGCCTTAATTTGCATTCATTGCTTCTTGGGTTATCGTCAATGGCTAGGGATAAGGATTATTTACTGTGTGCCAGGGCTAGACTGAATTTTGCAGTGTAGATCTCCAGCCAAGAAATGGCTACAAAAGTGCATCTACTAGGGAAAAGTGTGCATATACCTGGGATATATTGGTGAGAACAGCATACAAAACTGAATTATGTTGGCGCTTGAAAAATGTGTATATTAGTCAAAATTGCACGTAAAAGGTGTACAGTATATAAGGACACATTCACACTAAAATGCTGATGAACTTTCATGAAGGCTTTTTTAAAAAAAATCACAAACTGATACGAAAATGTGGAGAACTGAATTTAAAAATGGAAAAATGAAAGACTGATATCGACAGATTCAGCCCTCCCTCCCTGCATTGGACTGCTTTGGGGAAATCATTTTAACAGCAATTAAGCACAAGGTTTGGATCATGGAAAACAACTGCTTGTCTTGGCTTCTTTGTTCAAGGATGGGTTTGGCTCATTGACGAATGTTCCCTTTGCAAGGAAACCACAAAGAGAAACACAGTGAATCAGCAAGCTCAGTTTGAGTTCAATTTATGTTCTTGGAACGCATAAGATACTAATATCCAACAGTCTTAGAAAGATCTCACCGTGTATTTCATTTCATTTCATGTCTCTTCTGCTGTGTGATCTAACCAGAAAAAAATTGGTGTGGCTTTGTAACAAAAAGAAACTTAGATTCCCAGAGTCTTTATGGAATAATATCCCTGGGGGGATATGATGCTGGCTATGCGTGTGTCTATGTAAAGCCACACACCCCTGTCATTTCTTTTATTTTTCAGTGCCCTGTCTCTACATAAAACAAGCAGAATTGCTCACACTTGCCCTTGCCCTAGTGTTGCCAAGTCACAACTTGGAGATCCTAACAGTCTAACAGCTCAACAGTAGCAGCCTCATCCACCTCACTCTCTATTTCTGCTGGAGCCCTTGAGCCTTGGGGGGCTTGGAGGGCTTGGAGGGCGGCTACACAAGAACAGGCTTTTTCAGTGGTGGACCCTCAACTGTGGAATGCTCTCCCCAGGGAGGCACACCTGATGCCTTCTTTATCCATCTTCAGGCACCAAGCAAAGACCTTCCTTTTCACACAGGCCTTTGGCCCTTGATGCATATTGCCTTAGTTATTTCTTTTTGTTTGGATTTTAAGTTTTTATACTGTATGTTTCAAATCTGATTTATGTTGTATTTTTTAAAATCTGTTGTTAGTCACCTAGAGACTGTTGGGTATGAGGTGACTTACCAAAGAAAATGTAAACAATAATAATAATAAATAAAGTGTTCATACTCCTCTGATGCCCTCAAACTGGGCATGTGCTTCCTGCCCCTGCATCACTTGACAGACCTGGTCCGTGGGCCACATGCATTGGAAGGGGAAGGACTGCAGTGGGGAGTCTGCCTCTATATGTGTAGACTCCCAGTGCAGTTTTGACCCCTGACTGCACAGAACTTAAAGCATGCAGGAGACCTACATATGTCAAGTGAATCCCCTACTTCAGACCTTCATCCTCCAATGTGGCAAGCCAGGAGAATCAAAGGAGAAGTCCAGGGAGGCAAACAAAAGAACTAAAAACACTTTAAAACATCATAAAAACAGACTTCAAAATATATTAAAGTACAACAACCAATAAAAACATATTGAAACAAAAATCTTTTAAAACATTTTTTAAAAGGTTTAAAAACATTATCTTGTGTAGTGGCAGGGCCGGCGCTAAAGGGCAGCCAGGTCGGGCTCTGGCCGAGGGCCCCTGACGCCACAGAGGCCCCTGAAGGGCCCCTGGATAGGGTGGGGGAGGAATAGTGCTCCTTTTCCACAATCCGCAGCAGGTCAGCTGCCACAGATCTCAGGGAGAGAGTTTGCAAGCCGCCTGCGCATTCACTGGCTCCACCTACCTGTCTCTCCTGTCTTTTGCGGTGTGCAGCACACGTGTGCCATCAACCAAGATGGCAGCGGAGGCTTCAGCCCCTTAGGGAAACCTTGGTCGCCATCTTGGTTAATGGCAGCCCAGCGCACACAGCCGCAAAAGACAAGAGACAGGCAGGTGAGGCACGCACACACGTGTGCACACAAGGGCCCATGGCAAGCTGGTGTCCAAGGGCCCCAGCATACCTGGCTTGTGCCCTGTGTAGTCCCCTACCCTTGCACTTCTCCCTTTCATTCTCCTGGCTTGCCTCTGGGCTTACTAGCTCAGGCCGGTTTCCTTTCTCTTCCCTGTACCCTTATCTCCCCTTGTAGTTCAAATTTTTCTCTCCTAGTTTCACTGTTTAGTCTTCCTTGTTCTGTAACCTGTCCACACTCTACCAAGCCTTCTGATATCTGTTCTCTTTCAACATCCCCAAACCTGTGTCTTGTGTTTTTAGCCATTCCTTCACTTATTACGTGTTTAGCCATCCTTCACAGAGCTCATGGTTGCATATGGTGGGGCTCATGCCATTTTGGTGCCTCAATCATTGTGTGAGGCTGGCCCAAAGAGCTTCATTTTTAGCAGTGTTTTGAAATACTTGCAGGAGTGCCTCTCTATCAGCCTAACTATGTACTAAGATCTGTAGGGGAGGCCCTTCTTGCTGTCCCACTGCAGCAACCTGGGACAGGGCCTTCTCTGTGGTGGCACCTCAGTTGTGGAATTCCCTCCTTCCTGAGACCCAGTTTAATCACACCTCTGCTTCCAGCCCTTTCGTTGGGTGGTGGGTGGAGTGGCCTAGATGTGCAAGCTGTGAATTGATTATTGTTCACCTGTGGTATTGTATTGTATATGTATTTTATTCTGAGTTAATTCTTTTAGGTGAATCTATTATTCCAATTTTTAATGTCTTGATGTTTTATAGTAGTAACTGCCCTAGGATCATGGACTGAAGAAGGGAGGATAGATATTTAAATAAATAAATAAATAAATAGACCCAGATCTTCCTACTCCCGTTCGAATACATTGTCTACTGCAACACCATGCTGTCTTTCCCCCCAGAGCAGACAGGAGGTTAAGCTGGTGAAACGACCAGCATCTTTGATGCTGAAAGGTGATGGGCAACTTTTTCATCACACAGAATATTCAAATTTATATGAATGGGTGTCTGCCCTTATCAGGACTGGTGGTCTACATAGGCACATAGGAAGCTGCCTTATATGGAGTCAGACCCACTGGCCTGTCTAGCTCCGTATTATCTACACTGACTGACAGCAACTCTCCAAGACTTTGGGCAGGGGGTTACCCCTGGCCCTACTTGGAGATGCTGGAGATTGAACCTGGGACCTTCTGCATGCAAGACAGATGTTCTACCCAGGGTCTGCAAGCAAGCAGGCCTACAAGGCTGGGTTGTTGAAGAGCAGCCTGGTGTCCACCTAAGCAACATACTGCTGAAATGAAGGAACCATCTCTCATCCATCTGACACCAGTTAGAAGCTTATTGGCTCCTTGCATCATGTAATCACTGCTTCTTCCAGCAATGCCTTCTTCCAGCCAAATGCAGTGCACTGTTGCACACTACAAGGCGATTCTTTCTTCCAGCCAATGCCAGAGCTTGGAAACGTTCCTTTTTTGAACTACATCTCCCATCAGCCCCAGCCAGATGCTGGCTGGGGCTGATGGGAGATGTAGTTCAAAAAAGGAACGTTTCCAAGCTCTGGCAATGCCTATGGTATAGTGACAAATAAAGCAGACTCAATCTGTTGTTAGTTTCTTGTCAGAAAACCTTGGTATGTGCAGCTAGGGAGGGGAGAGAAATCTGATTCAGTTTGCATTTAAAGGTGAACTTACCTAAGCAGCACTTTCTGAAGCAAAACCTCCTTCAAAATTCACACTCCTCCAAATTTTGCATTGCAGTTATCCAGCCAAGTGTTGAGGACAAAAATGGGTACACTGGGTTAAAGTGTACATAAAAGCATGTATCATGGTTACAATAACATACAAAAATGCATTATATTAAGGAAAAGTGTGCTGCTCAAACATATGTACGTTATGCAAAATTGCATGCAAACGTGTGTATTAGGTGAAATTTGCAGTAAAATGCTGATGAATTTTCCTAAGGACTTTTAAAGACAAATCTGATGTGGAAATTTGGAGAATTTAAGAATGGAAAAAATGAGAAACTGAAATTGTCAGATTTCGCCCTTTCCTAACTACACCCCTCTTGTCTAATACCTTCTCATTTAGTCCTCTGCTATATGCCATCCTTGTGTGCTAGAGGTATCTAGGTGTTGTATCATTCTGGGTGCTAATCTGTCCTAGCATATTTTAGTAACTTCAGATGAGTTTCAGTAGCAATTAAAGAAAAGACAAAAAACCCATCCCACTAATTGTGGAAGCCATCTGCTGGGACCAAAATGCTAGGTATTGTCTTAAGTGTGCGTAATCCAATTTTTGTGTGTGAATGTTGCCTTTAATCTCTGCAAGGCTCACAAAACAAGGCATCTGTTTCTGAATTTAAGCAACTGAGACTAATCAGACTAATTTGCCTTTTTTCTGCAGTAGGCTTAATTGATCAACCTAATTTTGCTGCAGAAAAGGCATAAATTGTTTATTTATGTATTTTGGGGGGGGGTTGCCTGCAGAAAAGCACAGAGGCAAATCTTATAATCGCTTTACATGGGGATGCTCTTTGGAAATCTGGCACTCATGTGTCCTTCCTAAGTCTACAAAAGGAACTCTGATTTGGATTTAGCATCCCAAATTCGAATGATAAGTGTAAATATCTTGATATGAATGCTGTTATTGAAGACTTCATATACTCATCTTATTGGGCACCTGCACACAAGCTGAAGAAGGGCCATAGCTCAGTGACAGAGAATCTGCTTTGCATGCATAAGGCCCCAGGTTCAATCCCCAGCATCTCCAGGGAGGGTGTGGGGAACCTCAAGCCCAAGGGCCATTCAGACCTCTCTGTTTGGCCCTCAAAAATCTCCCCAGACCAGGCCGTATCCTCAGACTACATCCCTCGCTGGCCTTGCTTCAGACCACGAGGTCTCTCACCTAGCAGGAGTGTGTCATTGAACTCTGATAATGCCTCTTGTTTGTCTGGATGGAGGATAGAGAGGGTGTGTGAGTGTGTGTGGAAACTAGCCTGCTGTACAGACACAAAGTTTACATTCATTGCTCCACTCACTTGTGCCTCCATGTGGCCCTCAGAAGGTTGTCCAGAAGGGAATGTGGCCCTTGGGCTGAAAAACCGTGCTCTAACCCAGCCCGGAGAGCCAGTGTGGCGTAGTGGTTAAGGTGTTGGACTATGGCCTGGGAGACCAAGGTTTGAATCCCCACACAGCCATGAAGCTCACTGGGTGACCTTGAGCCAGTCACTGCCTCTCAGCCTCGGAGGAAGGCAATGGTAAGCCCCCTCTGAATACTGCTTACTGTGAAAATCCTATTCATAGGGTCACCATAAGTCGGGATCGACTTGAAGGCAGTCCATTTCCATTTTCAACCCAGCCTGTAACCCTGGAGAGCCAGCGCTAGCTAGTGTCAGTAATACTTTGGAAGACACTTCCCTATGCCCCTAATTTGATTCATGATTAGCCAGGGGGAGAAATTTAGTTCAGTGCACACTGTAATGCGAACCTGCCTGATGCACACTTCCTGAAACGATGTGTGAACCAATATCTATTTATTTATTTATTATTTGATTTATATCCCACCCTTCCTCCTGGCAGGAGCCCAAGGCGGCAATATGCACTTATCCTTTGAAATCCGCACTTATCAAACTTTGTGATGCAGTTCTTCAACCAAAAATGTTTTTAAAAATCATATATAAAAAAGTGTATAAGATGTATATAAGTGAAAATAGTGTACGGAAAATGCATTACATTCAGGAAAATTGTCCGCTGAGATGTGTCTGTTAGGCAAAATTTCAAACAAAAAAGATGTATATTAAGAGAAAAAACACGTAAAAGCTGACAAATGTTTGTGAGGTCTTTTTTCTTCAAAAGAAATTGCAAATGGAGCAAACTCTCATTGAAAAATGAGATCAAAATAGACAGATTTGTCCATCCTTTGGTGGGTTCCATGGAAAGACCATGGGTTCTCATATATTAATATGATTTCACTGAAGATGGTTCTTGAGATTATTGAGTATTTCAAAATAATTTATGATCCCTGGGATCCCTCTTTGGGATTTATCAGAAAGGGTGGGTATCTTCACTTGGCTAATCTCCTTAACCAGGCGAGAGAAATGATGCAGACCTCCTGTTTGAGTACTCCTTGAAATATAAAAAAGGATATTGAAGTGTTGGAAAAGGTTCAGAAAAGGGCAACCAAAATGTTCAAAAGGGATAGAGCAACTCCCCTATGAAGGAAAGGTTGTAGCATTTGGGGCTTTTTAGTGTAGAGAACAAGTGAGCAAAAGGTGACATGGTAGAAGTATACAAAATTATGCACGGCGTGGAAAATGTGGATAGAGAAACTCTCTCTCTCTCTCTCTCTGTCATAACATTAGAACTTGGGAGCTGTGACGCCCTTACCTGGCTCTCCCTGTCAGGTTCCTACCTGCTCGTGGCTACTGCCTTTCACTAGGCACCACCAGGGACTCCACCAGTCCGGACTGTCCTTTTTATGGTTTCTCTCTCCGCTCTAGCACAGATCTCAATAGATCCCCCTGCTAGGCAGCACCACCAGTCACGTTCTACAACCAATGTTCCCAGAGACCTTGCCTGAGTCTCTCTATCTGGTTACATTCGTGACTGCGTGCCTATGCTGTTCCCAACCCCCTTGTATCAATGCAGATAACTCATAACTCGGGGATGCTCTGGATACTTATAATGTTATCTTCTCCTCTTCACCGCTGCCACCATTTGTTACTGTTTCCCTTCAGCCTTGGTTATTACCTTACCCTCCCTTCTGGTCTGTGAAACCCCAGCCAAGGATCAGGCCTTCAGTAAACCAAAATAGTATTTATTAAATAACATTAATAACAAGATAACTTTTCTAATGGTACTTAAGCATATGGTTTCATCTATTACTGTGATATTTGACTTATTACTAATCCGAACTCCACCTCCCTCTTTCTCCACACTCTCCTGACATACACCAACTCACACCCACCTCCAAACTCCACCAAAACAACCCACTAACGTTCACCCAGATTCAACTGTCATCCTTCCATTTATACTCTCAGCCATCCAAAACACTCAGCCAATCATCCAGCATTCTACTGCTCATTTACTCCCCCCTCCTCTTTCATTCCACTTACCACATATCTTCTATACAAACAGCACTTACCATATATACATTAATACAGGAACATCACAGGAGCATCCAGTGAAGTTGCATGCCGGAAGATCCAGAATAGATTCACTCTCATAGGAGGCAGTGATGGCCACCAATTTGGATGGCTTTAAAAGAGGATTAGACAGATTTATGGAGGATAAGGCTATCAGTGGCTACTAGCCATGATGGTTATGCTCCGCCTTCCTGGTCAGAGGCAGCATGCTTCTGAATATCAGTTGCTGGAAACTGTAGATGGAGAGAGTGCTCTTGTGCTCGCAACCTGCTTGCAGATATCCCATGGGCATCTGGTTGGCCACTGTGAGAACAGGATGCTGATCCAGATGGGCCATTGCCCTGATCCAGCAGGACTCTTCTTTCATTCTTTACCTCAAACCAAATAGAATTGGCTGGTGGAAAAAAGACTTTCTCCTTCCTCCATCCTTGCTTAGCTTTATGCCCCAGCTATTAATGGTCCAGGGTCATTGACCTTCTTTGTATCTCATCACTTACACAGCTGGTGGGGGTTAGGACTGCATAGTATGATGTTCCTCTATGATGTTGCTGTTTCAGTTCACATATTGTTTTGGAAAATGAAATGTTGGTATGTGCGCCTTTAAATGAGAACTGAATCAAATGTCTCCCCGATCCCCATATGGCCAAACCTTGTCTTCTGTATGTTTTTTGTCGTTATATCCCTTCAAGTCCATCACAACTTATGGTGACCCTATGAATCAGCGACCTCCAATACCATCTGATATAAACCACCCTGTTCAGATCTTGTAAGTTCAGGTCTGTGGCTTCCTTTATGGAATCAATCCATCTCTTGTTTGGCCTTCCTCTTATTCTACTCCCTTCTGTTTTTCCCAGCATTATGGTCTTTTCTAGTGAATCATGTCTTCTCATGATGTGTCCAAAGTATGATAACCTCAGTTTCATGATTTTAGCTTCTAATGATAGTTCTGATTTAATTTGTTCTAACACCCAATTATTTGTCTTTTTTGCAGTCCTTGGTATGCGCAAAGCGCTCCTCCAACACCACATTTCAAATGTGTTGATTTTTCTCTTATCAGCTTTTTTCACTGTACAACTTTCACATCCATACATAGAGATCGGAAATACCATGGTCTGAATGATCCTGACTTTAGTGTTCAGTGATACATCTTTGCATTTGAGGACCTTTTCTAGTTCTCTCAAAGCTGCCCCCCCCAGTCCTAGCCTTCTTCTGATTTCTTGACTATTGTCTCCATTTTGGTTAATGACTGTGCCGAGGTATTGATAATCTTTGACAAGTTCAATGCCCTCGTTGTCAACTTTAAAGTTACATAAAACTTCTGTTGTCATTACTTTTAGTCTTCTTGACGTTCAGCTGTAGTCCTGCTTTTGTGCTTTCCTCTTTAAAGTATGTTACATTGCTTAATTGCATTTCTGTGCTTGTTATAGCTGTTCTTAATTATTTATACTGATGGTTTTATTGTATTTTTTGTAATATGGTTGTTTTTAAATTTGTTCTACATGGCTGGTTATATAAATGGTCGTAAATAAAGAAGTATTTTCATTTACGTTTATACCTTGCCCTTCAAATACATTATCAAAATGGCTTATACTAAAAAATACCATAAAGTAACTAATACATTAAAACTGGCTAAAACCAGTAATTCCACAAATGCAACATTGAAATCAAGCAGATCAACAAACGTTAATATGCAGGGAAAATAGTAATATAAATGGTATTTGTCTGACGCAGGAAAGATATCAGAATGGGCAGCAGGAGAACACTGCATCTCAGTGGTGGAGGATCCTGGAGAAGGTCTCTGAAGAGGATCTCAAAGTGAAGGTTTATCTTCACAACAACCCTGAGTAGGTTAGATTGAGAGACTGGGACTGGCCCAAGGTCACCCAGCAAGCTTCATGGCTGAGTGGGGATTTGAACTCTGGTCTCCCAGGTCCTACTTGAAAAAGACCTAGTGTTGAAATGGACTTTTATCGGTATTCCATTGTAAAATGTATTTATTGTATATGTGTATATGTAATTTAACTGTTGGACATGTTAGTTACATGGTTGTGAGTACAATACAAGCACCATTTACATATTTTTGTGGCTTGTGGGATTTCAGTAAAGGGAGAAGTGATACATCACTTTTATCAAGACATGAGTATGAGCACCTCATGTTTTTATCAAAAAAATCACTATGACTACTAATTATTATTATTACTTGCCCTGCACCAGAAGGTCCCAGAGTGGATCACAACAATATACTTTTTTTTAAAACAGTTTAAAACAAATTGCAGTCTCAGCTAGACAAGGTCCTAAAAGCATGTATCTCAACAGTGTCATTTCATTTCATTTCATTTTATTAAATTTATATACCGCCCATAGCCGAAGCTCCCTGGGCGGTTCACAACAATCAGCATAAAATACAATGAAACACATATTTAAAACAGTTTTTTAAAAGCTTAAAATTTAAATTTAAAACATAAACATTTTTACACATACTAAAATGCCTGGGAAAAGAGGAAAGTTTTAACCTGGCGCTGAAAAGATAGTAATGTCGGCGCCAGGCGTACCTCGTCAGGAAGACTATTCCATAATTCAGGGGCCACCACTGAGAAGGCCCTCTTTCTTGTCGCCACCCTCCTAGCCTCCCTCTGAGTAGGCACCCGGAGGAGGGCCTTCGATGCTGAGCGTAGCGTACGGGTAGGTTCATATCGGGAGAGGCGTTCCATCAGGTATCGTGGTCCCGCGCCGTATAAGGCTTTTTAGGTTAAAACCAGCACCTTTAACCGGGCCCGGAAACATATAGGCAGCCAATGCAAGCGTGCCAGAATCGGTGTTATGTGTTCGGACCACCTGGTCCCCGTTATCAATCTGGCTGCTGCATTTTGCACGAGCTGCAGTTTCCGAACCGTCTTCAAAGGCAGCCCCATGTAGAGCGCATTGCAGTAATCTAGTTTAGAGGTTACCAGAGCATGGACAACTGAAGTGAGGTCATCCCTATCCAGATAGGGGCGAAGTTGGGCCACCAAACGAAGTTGGTAAAAGGCACTCCGAGCCACCGAGGCTACTTGATCCTCAAGTGACAGTGAAGGTTCTAAAAGAACTCCCAAACTACGAACCTGCTCCTTCAGGGGGAGTGTAACCCCGTCCAGGATAGGTTGAACATCCACCATCCGGTCGGGAGAACCTCCCACTAACAGCGTCTCGGTCTTGTCAGGATTAAGCCTTAAGTGTCAGGTAGGAATGAAGAGGTGTGTCTTCAGCATACTGTATAACAAAATAATGAAAGCTGTATAATAAAGCTCCAGGTGCACCCCTGTTGGGAGGGAATTCCACAACTTAGGGGCTGCCCCAAACAATGCCCTCTCCTGGGCCACCCACCCACCCTCAAACTTCTGAGGGTGGTGGAACTACCAAGAGGATCCCTTCTTCTGATCTTAACACCCAAGAGGGTTTAGCAGTGGAGCTATGGCCTCTTGCCAGTCGAAGCCATCCAATGCATGGAAAAGGGGCCAGAGGAAAGCTATTTCAGCTGGCCTCCATGTGGTTGACGCAGTGTGGGAGATGACCCTAAGCAACTCAAGTCTCTCTGCAGCTGCCGCTCGGCAATTTCATGGCTGTCAGTAACTGACAGCCAAAGTGAAAGCAAGGCACTTAGGACAGTGATACCCTCAGGCAGCAGGCTTGGCACTGTGCTAAGACACTGCTGACAGTGTCTTCTTTCCTTCTGTCATTGGCTGTCGAAGGGGAGGATCATGCCGTGGGGTTGGCAGAGGCGCCAAGGCTGACGTTTGCCAGACTCACTTGATGCAGTTTCCATCCCTGCTTCCTCCATTGTCACTCTAACAGATTCAGACCCAGTGAGATCTTTTAGCGGCCGTGGCACTGGATCTGTTGCTGTGGGAAATCAACAGTCAAGCTGCAAGTTTAAAGAAAGGTTATCAATCTGTTGGCTTTCTCAATATAGTGTAGGGATGTGGAGGACCTGCAGCTCTCAAGATATTGTTGGACTCTTACTCCCATCAGCTCCAGACAGCATAGCCAATGGTCAGGAATGATGGGAGATGCAGCAACACCTGCAGGACCTCAGGTGATGGTGGTTGTTCTTAGTATAGTTATTTGTTGTCAGCCCTTCACCAGAAGGTCCCAGGGCGAGTCACAACAATATAAAAACCAATATTTAAAACAGTTTAAAACAAATTCCCTATCCCTATGTATGAGAAAAGTCTTGTTTTTAATGCCTCTGCCATGAAATATTAAAATGCCAGCTCATCCAAGCTCCCTATGCTGGATCTTACAGCTTTCTGTAATGAGAGGGACAAGAGGACAGGCCTGCTCTATGCATGCAGATTATTTATTAATTCACGTATTACCCCATATTTCCTCTTAGGAGTTCAAGATGTGTACATGCTCCTTCCCACTTCCTTTTTATCCTCATGACATCCCTGTGAGGTGGGCTACACTAAAAGCTCATTTTAAAAATGTATTGATTTCTTACCTTTCCTTCACTAGAAGGTCCCAGGATGAGTTACACCAATATAAGTGTACAATTTTGAAAGCAAATAAAACGATTATAATGACAAAGGAAGGCAAAACTGTTCCAACCAGAACAAAACAGTAGAGATACAGCACACAAAATAGGGGAGGGGGTTGTCTCTGAAACAAAAGACCTGTCAAAAGCCAGGGTTAACTACTACTGTCCCCTACAAAATGCCAGTCAAATTTTTTGACTGCATTTCAGGTTCTTTTTTCAATTGGCAAATGTATGGGACAAGGTCACCCACTGTGCTTCATGGCTTAGTGGAGATTTGAACCCAGATCTCTTCCCAGCTCTTATCCCACACTCTCACCACTATACCGCACCAACTAGGGTTGCCAGGTTCATGGCCTGAGACTGATCCTGTATCTTTAGGAGAAGAGAAATTCAGCCAAGTGCAGGTGTTCTTGCAACACTGTAATGGGAAAAAACACACGGTGGACTTCTCCCTCCCCCCTGCACAACTTTTAAAGATACAGAAGACCTCTTGGAGGCCTGAACCTGGCAACCCTAGCACCAACTCACAATTAGGTAGGCTCTTTCTCACCTGTTCCAACCCAACAAAGGTGGGAGTGTGAATTCTGTGGATTTTCAAAGAATGGGGCAAGGTTTCGTGACAGGATTTCCTTTGAAAATGTACAGCTATGAGTAGGTCTGAGGGCTTTACACACACACACACACACACACACACACACACACACACACACACACACACGAGTGGTCAAAGTTTGCAGGTAGAGAACCCAGCCCCCACAACCACATGCTCCTTTAAAATGGGGCTGCCAATGCCCCCAGGAACGACAGCCCATGAGGAAGTGTCCATCTTTCCCATTGACACTGTACAGAAAAACCGGGATGGCTGTGTCCATGGGTCCTTTGCCTCCCCCTGCCAAATATCTGCCCCCCAGCTCCTGTTTTTCAGAAGGTTTTTTGCCAACCCGCAAAAGTAAAAAAAGTTCTCTCTCTCTCTCTCTCTCTCTCTCTCTCTCTCTCTGTGTGTGTGTGTGTGTGTGTGAAATATCCTTAGTGAAATGCAGAAATCCTCACCCCCTACCGCCTAAAGTCCCTTGGCTCATGAAACTATGCTGCTAATACATTCATCTTAAATCTGCTACCCCAGCAGACAGATCCTTTTAATGTCCCCAGTATTTCCCTGCCTCCTGGGAATACAGTGGAACTCAGTTTTGCTCAACTCAGCAGCCTGCAAACGGTGCCCCTGCGAGGTAAGGAGCATTTCTCACTCTGAATAAATTACGACATGCGTTTGAAAATCAGGGACCTAATTAAAATTGGCATTTTGGTGCTGCCTGCTGGTTAGCAGCCCCTCGCTGAAAAGTTAACATAATTTGTGACACGGGAAGTCTGTGGCAGGCAGCGTGCTAAGCTGGCAGCCGATAAGAGAGGCAGGCTCCGTCCTCCTTGAATGCTGGTTTATCATCTTCCAGGCCTGAGTTCTGATCTAGGATAGTGTTGCACTGATGTCGTGAATGATCTGACAGATGAACGAGAAGTGTTGCGCTCAGCATTAGGGCTCAGCATTTGCCGTCAAGCACCTAAGGTGGCTACAGAGGATGGCCCTTTATTTGAAGGCAACATTTATCTTGCAGAGCGCTTTGCGGACCCCACATTTTGGCTTACCTAGGTTTTTACCTGCTCCACACCTGATATCATATATGACATCAGGTGCAGGGCAGGTGGCTGTGGTTTGGCAGGAATGACCTCACAGTCCTAATTAGGTCCATGATCCAGAGGTCCCCCCCCCGTTGTGTATAAATAAAATATACAAAGAGGGCAGATTGTATTGAAGTTTGCCATTCAGGAATGAAAGCTGAGAAGTTTGAGCCTCTAAGCCCAGCTCAATCACAGCAAAGACCTGTCTAGCCTAGCATTCTGTTTCCTACAGAGATGAACCAGATGTCTGTGGGAAGCCCACAAAGAGGATGAACACAATTGGACTCTACCACTGGTGATCCTAAGCAACTGGTATTTGCAGGTGTGCTGCCTCTGACACAAACCAGTTCCCTTCAGTCATTTGCTCCAAATGTTCAAAGGACACATGGAGAAGGGAGTGGAGTCATGCTTGCTGGCTCTACCCATAATGCAAAGGGTGGGGAACCTGTGGTCCTCCAGATATTGCTGGACTCCAACTCCCCTCTGTCCCAGCCAGTATAGCCAATGGTCAGGGATGATGGAAGTTTGAGTCCCACATCACCTGGAGGGCCAATGGCTCCCCACCCCTGCCCTAATGTCCCTGCTGTTCCCCACCAGCTCACTGGATGGAAGGTCTGCAGAGGGAGCTTACACACATGCAACTGTATCCATATAGGCTCCCCCCCTTTCAGACCATTTGTGAAATGTGTGGAGGTCTGGGGGATGGAGCCAGCGGGGATAGTGATGCGGCAGGCAGGGCCACTGCACAGAGTCTGTCTATCTATCTATCTATCTATCTATCTATCTATCTATCTATCTATCTATCTATCTATCTATCTATCTATCTATCTATCTATCTATCTATCTATCTATCTACTTCATAAGAATATATCAAGGTGGGATACAACATATAAAAATAAAACCAGCAAAAACACCCATAAAAACATCATTAAAAACATCAGTACAATATCAGTAAATAGATATTGGATAAAAAAGAAAAAAATCACTTCGCAAAGTCTGTCTAAACAATATAGTTTTCAAAAGACTTCCAAAAGAAGGGAGGGATGGTTCCTGCCAAACCTCTACCGGCAGTGAGTTCCACAGAGCAGAGCCTGCCACAGTAAAGGTTTGGTCCCTAGTGAAGGCCAGCCTGGCGGTCAAATATTTCTTCAACACTTGTGATAGGACAGTGTCCTCCACCACACCAAATTAGTTTAGGAGCACAGGCAGCAGGTGGCTCCTTGACAGTTCTCTGCCCTTCATCTTCTGCTGCCTGAGGTGACCTCCTCATTCTCCCAATGGTAGGGCTGGCCCCCATGAGGGTGACAACATTGTGTGCATTATGGAGGCTTGAGTGAACAAGAGTTGACCTTTCTCAGCTATCCTCACCATGTTTTGTGCTGTGCTGCTTCACTGTATGAGATTCTTTTAAAAAATGGATGTTTGGTTTTAATATGATGGCAAACCACGTTGAGGGGTTGCTTATATCTAGAAAGTAGACTATCAGTGTTGGGATAAAGTAATGAGCTTGCCTGTTCTGTTGGGCAATCAGCCACAGTAAAAATGTTCCTGACACCTTCAGCTGCACATCTGCCACCTGCACATATGGCTGCCAGGGAGAGCGGCCAAGCTAACTAAAGAAAATTATTACACATCTGGCTGATCCGTGTGATGCTTCTGAATTACTTGTTCTCTGACCAAGGTTCTCTTCGCAGTACCCTTTCATCCATAAGAACATAAGAAGAGCCTGCTGGGTCAGGCCAGTGGCTCATCTAGTCCAGCATCCTGTTCTCACAGTGGCCAACCAGGTGCCTGGGGGAAGCCCGCAAGCAGGACCCGAGTGCAAGAACACTCTCCCCTCCTGAGGCTTCCGGCAACTGGTTTTCAGAAGCATGCTGCCTCTCTTCTTCTATTGCCACATGGCCCTAGGGATGGAAGGACCTATCAAGTTTAGTTCCCTCAGTTTCTCATTTTTCTAATCTTAAACTCAGTTCTGCAGCAATTTGTGATTTTTTAAAAAGAGAATCCTCATGAAAATTCTTCAGTATTTTGGTGGGAAACACATTTTTCTATGCCATTTTGACGAATCTACACATTTTTTTGCAAGCAATTTCTCCTAATATAGTGCAGTTTTGCTAGGTTATTTTTACTAATATATTCATTTTATGCACTTTTACCAAATATATGCATCTTTGGTAAACATTGTTTGGTTAGAGAATCGCATCGCAAAAATATGTGTGCATTTTGAAGGATGGCTGTGTTTCAGTTCCCATATTGTTTCAGAAAGTGTAAATTTAACAAATTTAGATTT
Organism: Rhineura floridana; assembly: GCF_030035675.1. NCBI lineage: Eukaryota > Metazoa > Chordata > Lepidosauria > Squamata > Rhineuridae > Rhineura > Rhineura floridana. The sequence goes on from NC_084481.1 coordinate 219,932,837, forward strand.
AAATGAGAATTGAATTTCTCCCCCACTCTTAGGTGGCATTTGACACTGGCATCTCCATACTCCTTGCTTGACACATATAGTGGTCTAGGACTGCAGCATGTGTGATCTCTCAAAATGTAGGTAGAAAATGTATTTGTGCTTTAAAATATGTTTCAAAAATAAGTTATGTATATTTCCTGGAGATGTAAAGATTGGTATATGGCTATGTGTTAAGTCTAAATTCCATTTGGCCATTTCTGCATTCAGTGTAAATTATGTGTGATGGTTGGGAGATGAAGAATGTCTTTGGTTTAAAGGCTTCTTTTGATGTTAGAGGATCTAAAGCAGACTCTAATATACTGGGTGTGATTGCACCATGTTTGCTAAAGTCTGAGATACAGTCAGGTGTTTCATTAGATGCTGCTGCTTTGAAAGGTGGGCCAGATTCTACACGGGAACAATTTTACTCTGATGTAAATGAAGAGTAAACACAAGAGGTATACATGCTAATCCCATTACAATAGGGAAGAAGCTGAGAATATCTCAGTTACTGTTTGGGCTACTTCTATTCTGAACAAAGTTCTCAGATTTCAAAGGTATTGTCCTCAGAGTAGAATATGAAGAGTCTTTCCACGATTTGATGGGATAACAAGACTGGGTAACTCAAAGCCTAAGAAGTTTTGTGAAGAAGCCACCAGCTTGAGAAGATGGTGGGTCAGGAATCCCAACACATATTCCTGAAAGAGAACTTCAGGAGAGTGCTGTGGCCTTTTCTATCACACGTACACATGTGCTTCTGGATAGGTAGCTGAGAATGGGTAGGTCCTTCATGGGACCAGATTTGGCCCTGTGACACTAGTTGCTGATCTCTGCTGTGAACAAAATACTGTTGCAAACCATCACTACCAGGCGAAGAGCCTGAGGAGCCTCAAATAGTTCTTTTCTTGCTTTAGGGAGGTTCACTTTGATATAAATTGAGAAGACTTGGGGAAGAGACTGGACTCCAGTATTCACAGAATTATACAATCCTGGATCCACCTTGAGAAGGTTCTCAGCTAAGAGGGCCCCTCTGTCTGAGGATATTATTATTATTGTGTTTATATCCCACCTTTCCTCCAAAAACTTGAGGTAGTGAGCATGGTTACCCGCTCCCCACTATGTCATCACAACAACCCTGTGAGGTAGGTTAGGCTGAGAGACAATGGTTGGCCCAAGATCACCCAGTGAACTTCATGGCTGAGTGGATATTTGAATCCTGGTCTCTCAGGTCCTAATCCAACTCTCCAATCACAACTTCTAGTCAACTGGAAATTGGGATAGACAACAGTGAGCTGAGTGGACCATTGGCCTGTTTTGAATGTAAGGCATCTGCAAAAACCCATATTCTCCTGCTATAGAACTTGTTCTCTTAGTCTTCCAAATTCCAAAGTCTTCTGAGATGAAGTAATCTGAGATAATTTAAAACGGTAAATACTGGTGATTAACAAGATTTTCTGTGCCATGAGGTCATCTTAATGACCAATTGATTTCTTTGATGGCTGTACAAAAAAAGAAGAAGAAGAAAAAGTGCAGACATTATCTACATTTAGAATGATCAGCAATGGCCCCTGGGCATGTGTCATTTTTCTATATTTAGATCCAGAATGGAATGAGATGGGGAAGGGATGTTGACTTATACCAGAACAGAGAAGGCTGAGATGATCTAAGGGAGATACAAATTTCTGCACCAGACATGAGGCTCTCTGGTTTATAGATGTTAGGTCATCAGGAAGTAAGGAAGTAAGGGAACACACTCCTCTTTTTTTTTAGTAGATCCTAGAAAAGATGTGTGTAAATATTGGCTATTTATTTATTTGTTACATTTTAAACCCCTCCTTTCTGTGGAACTCAAGGCAGCCTGCATGGGATTCTTGTGTGGTCACCCAAAAGGATGTGTGAATCTAACAATTTCTGTTTCTCTCAGTTTCTCATTTTTCCAATCTTAAGTACAGCTCCCCACATTAGTTTGTGATTACTGTTTTTTAAAAAAAATCATCACAAAAATTCATCTGCATTTCAGTGCAAGTTTCTTCTAATTACAAAATTCCCTAATGTAACACATTTTTGTATGTTATTTTGACTATGATATACATTTATATATACACACTTTATACACATTTTGTACACATTACTTGTCAGGAAAGTCCAGAGAAGTTCGAATTTTGAAGGATGGCTGTATTTCGATTCGCAACTTCTTTTGGGAAATATACATTAGATAAGTTCACCTTTAAATGCAGACTGAATCAAAACTCCCCCCCCCGTCACACATCCAGACTGGGCCTACACTAGCTTAGTTTCAGCAAGGTAGCTGCATCAACATTTGCCACTGGTTTACTCCTGGATGTGCCCTTGGTAAGGCTGTTAAACATACTATGGCTATGTTAAATTTCTATGTTTTAACTTGGATTCCTGCACCGAACAGGGGGTTAGACTCAATGGCCTTATAGCACTTCCAATTCTACTATTCTATGATTCTGTTCTATGAATCTCTGCCCTGATTATGATAGGCTCCTCAAAATGTAGCACATCTGATGCGGCAAAGCAAATTTCTGAGAAAATGCTCACCTTGCTGAATGTTCTCTTCTACTTTCATTGCTGTTTGGTGCCCATTGGTTCCCCTGTCTTCTGCTTCTTCTTGATGGTTCCATCTATTTATGTATAAGGATTTATAAACTGCTTAATATTCTTTTAAAAAATCTCTGAGTGGTGGACAACATGAAACAATATAATTAAAACATAAAACCAGCAAAACAATAGTATAAAAGTACGTGAATCACTTATTGTAAACAACTTAGTGGCCTTTTGTTTTAGTAAGTGGTATTTTTAAAAATAAAAACAAGAATTCAGGGCATTCAGATACATCAAGGCAGGGTCCAATAAGAGTCAGGAAAAGCCTGGACAAAAAGATGTGTCTTTACAAGATGCCTAAAGCATAATACAGGGGCAATATTGGAAGTTTACCCCCTAGTTCATGAAGCCCAGTTTCTGTTAGACGGCTTTACAAGAGGCTTTCGGATCCCTTATATAGGACCTAGGTGTGTGTTCCGGTCCAAGAACCTTAAGTCGGTCTTGGGCATGAAACAGGTGGTACAAGACAAAATTAACAAAGAAAGGGAGGCAGGTAGGGTTTTAGGTCCCTTTCCCTCACCACCCACTTCTTCCCTTAGGGTTTCTCCGCTGGGCATTGTGCCAAAGAAGGCACCTGGTGAGTTCCGCCTGATACATCACCTCTCCTACCCGCACGGCCAGTCAGTAAATGACTTTATTCCCCAACATCTCTGTTCAGTGCACTACACCCCCTTTGACAGTGCAGTGGCGATGGTTCAGCGCTGCGGGATTGGTGCACTGATGGGAAACTGCGATATAAAGTCAGCGTTCCACCTCCTGCCTGTCCATCCCGGGGACTTCAAATTGTTGGGGTTCACTTTTGCGGGCAATTTTTATATGGACCGAGCATTGCCCATGGGCTGTTCGATCTCTTGCTTAGTATTTGAGCATTTTAGCTCTTTTCTGGAGTGGGCAATCAGGAGGCGTCTGGGGCACAATCAGTGGTTCATTATCTGGATGATTTTTTGTTTGCTGGCTGTGCACGCACTGATGATTGTAAAGCTCTTATGGATCACTTCATGGGTTTGTCAGAGTACCTTGGGGTTCCGCTAGTGGAGGAGAAAACCGAGGGCCCATCCCCTATTATTACCTTTTTAGGAATTGAAATCGATACTCTGTCCCAATGCTGCCGGCTTCCACTGGCAAAGTTAAAGTTGTTGCATGACAAGATCACACGTGTTCTGGCCTCCAGGAAAGCGACACTGCTTTCTCTCCAGGAGCTAGCAGGTTCATTAAACTTTGCATGCAGGGTAGTAGCACCGGGGCGCGCCTTCCTTCGGAGGGTGTACGATGCAATGTCAGGACTATCACATCCATGACACCACGTTAGAGTTTCAGCAGCCCTTAAGGCAGACCTGGTAGTTTGGTCTGCGTTTCTACAGGATTTTAATGGGGTTTCTTTCTGGAGGCGGGATCGCCTACTGGAGGCTGAACTCCAAGTGCACTCCGACACTTTTGTGTCTTTTGGTTTTGGAGTTATTTTTAATGATTCCTGGTGCCATGGTAGCTGGCCGCTGCACTGGGTTCAAGAGGGTTTAGTCAGAGATTTGACCCTCTTTGAATTCTTCCCCATAGTAGTGGCAGTACATCTTTAGCCAGACAAGTTACAGGATACCACAGTACATTTCTGGTGTGATAACCTGTCCACGGTGCATGTTATAAATTCATTATTATCAAAAAACCCTAGGGTCATGCAGCTAGTACGAGCCTTCGTGTTGCATTGTCTCCAGTTTAATATTCTGTTCCTGGCACGCCATGTCCCAGGTGTTGATAATACTATTGCTGATGCTCTGTCATGGAACCAGATGGAGAGATTTCGACAGCTGGCACCATGGGCCAGGGCTCAGCCAGACGTGGTGCCACCGGAACTGTGGGAGATTGGCGGCTTGAATCAGAAAAGGCAATTAACCTCTCTATTGCGCCCAGCACTATGGCCAGCTACCAAAGATCAGGTAGGGAGCTTTTGGTTTTCAGGGCTGAAAGGGGATACATACAACAATGGCCTGTCCCAGTGGAGCACCTCATTGAGTTTTGTGTAGAAGGCAGAAGGAAGGGCCTGGCTGTCACAACTATTAGAGGTAAGGTTTCTGGCCTTTCCTTTTTGGCTAAGTTCCAGGGATTTCTGGACCTTTCAGATGACTTCCGCATCCGTAAGATGTTGGAAGGTTGGGCACGGGAGCACCCTGTAATTCGGGATGCTCGCTCTCCGATACACCCAGAACTTCTTAGGGGGCTTCAAAGGCAGTGGGAGGTGCTATGTTCTTCCAATTTTGAGGCCAAGCTTCTTCATGCTACTACACTTACACTTTTCTTCAGAGCATTCCGGATTAGTGAAGTGGTGGCTAGGTCCAAGGGGGACTTATCTCTACGTGCCCTTTTGGGTGTTATTTGGCCCTGAGGGGTCAACAACCAGGATATCTTTTCAATCACGAGGATGGTCAACCCCTTTCAAAATTTCAATTCTGGGCTTTGACTCGGAAGGCCATGGACAATTTGGGTCTCGACCACCACTTGTTCGGGACTCACTCCTTTCGTATCGGGGTGGCTTCTACAGGAGCATGCCTGGGATACCCCCAGGAGTGACTACAGGCTTTGGGGAGATGGCGTTCCAAGGCATATAAGTCATATGTGCGATCGTTTACAGGGAGTCGAAATGTTAGCTGTTGAAGTTGGTTATTACTGTTATACGTTATTCGTTTGTTTTGACAGGCCACTGGAAAGAAAACGGAAGAGCACGCATCCTCCTCTGCGGCCATAGTATCATCTTTTGGGCCGGCCGCAGGGTGGCAAAGTCCTGTGTTGGCACGCAGCTGGGGCTTAGCCAGTGGGCCACGGTGCAGTGGCTCGGCCGCCGAGGGATGCGGTGGGACGGGCTCCTTCCAATGCTTTTCCAGTCGGCAGTGGTTCGTGAGGTGCCACAGTTTTTGGTTATTCACCTTGGTGGTAATGACCTGGGTATGCTAAAAGGCAGGGCTCTTATTGAGCAGGCATGTGCTGACTTCCAGGCCATCGAAGGACGCTGGCCGGGAGTGCACTTGGTGTGGTCAGATATTTTGCCCTGTAGGCAGTGGAACTGCATAGGTGACCCTAGGGGTATAAATAGGACCCGCAAGAAAGTTAATAGGCAGCTCAGGCTGGCTCTTTTGGGCTCTGGTGGGTCAGTTATACACCATCCAGAGATAAGACGCAGTAGGATCGAACTATATAGGTCAGATGGAGTCCATATGACAGATATGGGTAATGACGTCCTTTTAGGGGACCTGCAGGGGGTTTTTCATGAACTGTTGTTCATCGGTGGGGCAAGTGGGGACAAACCTCTGTTTAGGCATCTTGTAGCAATAGCAGAAAATGTCATAGAAAATGAATTCTATGGAATGCTAATTGTAATTCCATAAAATGCCACATAAGAAATAGAAGAAGCAATAAAAATACAATTAATAATCATGCACCCCTCTAGGATGCACACTTTAACATGGTGATGGGTTTGAGAGTGTTGAAGAAGCTAAGAGCAATGCTGTCAGGAGTCTAGACCAAGAGGCTAGACTCCTAGCAGGGGCACCCAAGGCGGAATGGTCAAAGCTGAAACACCAGACTAAGATGCATCCAAACTCAGAGGAAGGCAATGGTAAACCACCTCTGAATATCTCTTACCATGAAAACCCTATGAACAGAGTATCCAAAATGCAAAAAGAGAGTGCTGAAAGATGAGACCCCCAGGTCAGAAGGCACTCATCGAGCTATTGGGGAAGAACAAAGGACAAGTACGAGTAGCGCTGTGACTAATGATGCAGCTGGATCAAAGCCAAAAGGAAGGCCAGAGGCTGATGCGCACAGATGTGAAAGGAGAGTCTGGAGTTGTACGACACACACAATAGGAACATGGCATGTGAGAAGCATGAACCAGGGAAAGTTAAAAATTGTCAAGCAAGAAATGGAACATTTCAACATTACAATACTTGGTGTGAGTGAATTAAAATGCACAGGAATAAGACATTTTCAATCAGGCAACTACAAAATATTTTAAGCAGGAAATGAGAAACTAAGAAGAAATAGGGTTGCTTTCATAGTGAGAAGTGATGCAGCAAAAGCAATTAGGAGCTACAATGCAAGGTCTGAGTGAGTGATATCAGTGAGATTAAACGGGAAACCTATTAACATAACCATCATCCAAGTCTACGCTCCAATATCAAACGCAGAAGAAGAAGAATTGGAGAGATTTTACACAGAAGTACAGGAAGAAATTGATCACACACCCAAAAAAGATGTGCTGATAAGCATGAGAGACTGGACTGCGAAAGTAGGGAACAGAGAAGACCTGTGGGGAAATGAGGCTTAGGAGACAGAAATGAAGCAGGAGAAAGACTTACTGAAATTAAACCATAGGGTCACCATAAGTTGTAGTCGACTTGAAGGCACGTAACAAGAACAACAAATATTTCAGTATCATGCAGAGAGCATTGCGATTGCTACAACAGACAGAAACATCACTAAGTGGTCTGCAAAGACCATCAGCAATTTTCAAGTAGTTGTGGGGGGAAACATTTGGGAACCACTGATCTAAGTGATCTTACAGGTCTGTACAGGAACAAGTGGTCTTTGGGGCAACTGGATCCCCGAGTCCTTGCTTTCTCTGCTCATTTCATCCATTTGGCTTTGCAGGGTTTTTTGCTGGGGTCCACAATGTCATTGCATCAGACATGGTGCCATGTCCCTTGACAGAAATCATGTTGGCCATTGAAGCCAATTGGATTACAAAGCAGTGAGGGTAAATGAAGCCATGAGCAGTGAAGGTAAAGAAGAGCAAATGGGAGTACGTGTGATGAGAACATGGCACTGATGCAACCTGAACATGTTTGCTATGACTGTTGAAATTCACCCCAAATGGGAGGTACTTTTCATCCGCCATAAAAAAATGAACGTGAAGCAAAGCAAGTCCCTTTGGCTAAGCTCTAGTTTATACTTGGCCAGTGGAAGCTCAGCACTCAATTGTAGCTAGAAAATCCAGGAGCAGCTTGCTACTTTTAAGTCTGTTAAAAATGGGATTGGGTATATAAGCCTTCAGGCCTTCCTGTTTCAGCTTACAGTTGCGATTGCTGCTTGCAGCTCTATGGGCAGCATTGTCTGTGATAAATGCTGTCCCTTCTCCATGAAATTTGCACCGGGGATGACAAAGGTGTTAGATTCTCAGAAGAGCTTTTTAAGAGACATTAGAAGAAGAGGATCGGTGTATTTTTACAGATGAGCTGTCAATGCAGAGGTTATTGTAGTTCTGCTGAGTGCATTATTTATAGTGCTTGGGCCTTGTGAATAAAGGAAAGTATAAATCTCCAAGCATTGCTTCTAACCCTCTTTCGTTTATACAGTTCTTTTTCATTGGAATAATTCTTCATCTCCCTCGCATACTGCAATCTTAAAAGCTCAAATCGAGAAAGGGCTCCCCCACCCTGGTAAGGTCTATCCTGCCAATAGATCAAGCACAATAGCTTAAGTCTTTTGCTGTACAAGCGTCTCTCCCTCTCAGGCTTGCAAGAGCTGCCACTCGCCAAACTAAATACAGTCCAAAAGCCATGGATGGTGGCCTGCCAAATGCTTGGCAACCCACCTGGGTTAACATCCCCAAAGCCGAGAGGGCTGGAGGGCTCCCTTCAGCTCGATGCATTACACGAGTTGACCTGCCTTGTGTCCAGGGTTGGGGGAGAAATTAGATTCAGCTTGTGTTCAAAGCCAAAGTTATCAAATTTGCATTTTCCAGAACGATATGAGAACTGAAACGTAGTTATCCTTCGGAATTTGCATTTATCAGAATTTTGCGATGCAGTTCTCTGACCGAGCGTGTTTACAAAAATGCATTTATTAGGGGAAAGTGTGCACAAAATGAATATATTGGTGAAGATAATATACAAAAATGCATTATATTAGGAGGAACTGCTTGCAAAAATGTGTACATTATTTATTTATTTTATTTCATTAAACTTATAGACCGCCCCATAGCCGAAGCTCTCTGGGCGGTTCACAAGACAAGAAACATCAAAAATACAATAAACTTGTAACAATATAAAACAGATTAAAAGTTTTAAAAGTTAAAAAGTTAAAACAATGTCAAACACATACTAAACATATTAAAAAGCCTGGGTGAAGAGAAAAGTTTTAACCTGGCGCCGAAAAGATAGCAACTCTGGCGCCAGGCGTATCTCAAAACTGCATATAAAATGTATTTATTAGGAGTTCTCACTAAAATGCTGAAGAATTTTCATGAGGATTTTTTTTAAAAAAGTGCAAATTGTTGCAGAAATGTGGAGAAACAAATTTAAGATGAGGAAAATGAGACATGAAGAGAACCGAAATCGACAGATCATTCCACCCCTACTTGTATCTCACTTAAAGGCAGGGGTCCCCACCAACCCCCACAGTGTTGGGATTTCAACCCTGATCTCCCTGGTCCCAGTCCAGCACTCTAACCACTACACCATACCATACCCAACACTACACCAGATTAAAACCCATTATAACAAATAAATCCATTAAAACAACAAACTTAATATAAATGAGCTCTAGGTTCAATCCTTGTCACCTCTAGTTAAAAGGACCAGGTAGCAGGTGATGGGAAAGGCTGCCAGTCAGTGTAGACAGTGCTGATCTCGATGGACAAACAGTCTGACCCCTTATGCAAGTCAACTTCCTATGTTTCTTCCTATGAGGTTGTACTTGCAGGGGAGAGACACTCCCCCCCCCCCCAGCAACAGTGGGCTAACTCATCCACTATTCCTTGTCTTCTCACTGAAGTATCAAAGAGTTCACTGAAATACATATTGAAATACACTGTTTTACCCTATGGAAGTGTTTGCATTCAAACAAAATTCAAACTTTTTTTTTTAAAGAGCATTAATGAGCCAGTGTGGTGTAACAGGCAGAGTGTTCGACTAGAACCCCATTTGACTACAAAACTCACTGGGTGACTTTTCGTGGCTGAGCGGGGATTTGCACCATGGTCTCTCTCAGATCCTAGTCAGACACTCTAACCACTTTGACACACTAGGTATTTTGTATTATTATACAGCACAAGAGTGGCTGTATACTATAGCCAGCATGGGTTTTTCACATTCCACCATGTTAAACTGAAAATACCCCCATGTCATTTTGCTACTTCCCATAAACTCATTTCAAAACAAAATCTTACAAAATTTATAGTCCGGAACTCAGAAACGCTTGCTTAACAACCACTTCTCCCAGGAAACATTTATTTATTTATTTATTAAATTTATTTAATAGTAGAAGTAGAAGGGTCAGGATTGGACCTTGAGAGCGATAGACAAATGGTCAAGGAATACCTAATCACTTTGAATGAGTTCAAATCTGCAGGGCCCAATAAACTGCATCCTAGAGTATTGAAGGAACTGGCTGAAGAACTCTCAGTACCTCTCTCTATTATCTTTGCGAAATCATGGAGGACCGGTGAAGTGCTGGATGACTGGAGCAGAACTAATGTTGTCCCTATCTTCAAAAAGGGCAAGAAGGAGGAACCAGGGAACTACAGACCACTCAGCCTAACATCAATCCCTGGAAAAATTCTGGAGCAGATTATAAAGCAGTCAATCTGTATATATATCTGTATATATATATTATATATATATAATCTTTATTTATACCCCACCCTTTTCCCAAACTGCAACTCAAGGCTGTAGCTCAATCTGTAAGCACCTTGAAAGCAATGCAGTGATTACTAGGAGCCAACATGCATTTATGAAGAACAAATTCTGCAAAACTAATCTCATCTCATTTTTTGATCGGGTAACCTCCCTTGTAGACTGTGGGAATGCTGTGGACATAATATATCTTGACTTCAGCAAAGCTTTTGACAAAGTGCCCCATGATATTCTGATTAGCAAGATAGCTAAATGTGGGCTGGATGGAACAACTATTAGATGGATCCACAGTTGGCTCCAGAATTGTACTCAAAGAGTGCTTATCAATGGTTCCTTCTCAAACTGGGCAGAAGTAACGAGTGGGGTACCACAGGGCCCGGTCCTGGGCCCAGTGCTCTTTAACATTTTTATTAACTACTTGGATGAGGAGGTACAAAGCATGCTTATCAAATTTGCAGATGATACAAAGTTGGGAGACATAGCTAATACCATGGAAGACAGAAAGAAAATTCAAAGGACCTTGATACGTTGGAGCATTGGACTGAAAACAACAGAATGAAATTCAACAGGGATAAATGCAAAGTTCTACACTTAGGAAAAAGAAACCAAATGCACAGTTATAAGATCGGGGATACTTGGCTCAGCAGTACGACGTGTGAGAAGGTTCTTGGAATTGTCATTGATCACAAGCTGAATATGAGCCAACAGTGTGATGTGGCTGCAAAAAAGACAAATGCTACATTAGGCTGCATTAACAGAAGTATAGTTTCCAAATCGCGTGAAGTACTAGTTCCCCTCTATTCAGCACTGCTTAGGCCTCATCTTGAATACTGCATCCAGTTCTGGTCTCCGCACTTCAAGAAGGATGCAGACAAACTGGAACAGGTTCAGAGGAGGGCAACAAATATGATCAGGGGACTGGAAACAAAGCCCTATGAGTAGAGACTGAAAGAACTGGGCATGTTTAGCCTGGAGAAGAGAAGACTGAGGGGAGATATGATAGCACTCTTCAAGTACATGAAAGGTTGTCACATAGAGGAGGGCCGGGATCTCTTCTCGATAGTCCCAGAGTGCAGGACACGGAATAATGGGCTCAAGTTGCAGGAAGCCAGATTTCGACTGGACATCAGGAAAAACTTCCTAACTGTTAGAGCCATATGACAATGGAACCAATTACCTAGAGGGGTAGTGGGCTCTCTGACACTGGAGGCATTCAAGAGGCAGCTGTACAACCCTCTGTCAGAAATGCTTTGATTTGGATTTCTGCATTGAGCAGGGGGTTGGACTCGATGGCCTTGTAGGCCCCTTCCAACTCTACTATTTTATGATTCCATGATTTTATTGTCTAGGTTTTCATAGCAATACACAAAACACTCAAGAGAGAATCTAGAGTTCAAAGTGTAAAACAACAGAGGGAAAAATCCAGACCCCATTGGACTTTTTTCTGTCAGTGCTCTTATAATTTGTTGAAATTAATTAAAAATAACCCATGTTCACAGAGTACCTGTAATGCTATTACTGATCTTGCCCCATACTCTGACCTTCATCTTCTGCAGTTGAAAAGTGGGGGAAAAATGCATGGCTGATTTTTAATTAATTCAAGAAATTTAATGTTGGAGTCTATGATAGTGCAGGCATGCTCAGTAAGAACCAACTGTCAATGTTCTAAAAGCCAGACTATCAGCTGTTTTGCTTGTCTAATTAGGAGGCCACACCCATGCCAGAACTTTATTCCACTTTAAACAGTCATGGCTTTCCCAAAGAATCCTGGAAAGTGTAGTTTGTGAAGGGTGCTGAGAGTTGTTAGAACACTCTTATTCCCCTGACAGAGCTCCAGTGGCCAGAGTGGTTTAATAGCCCCTCTTCTGGGGATTGTAGCACTGTGAGGGGAATAGGGCATCTCCTAACAAATCTCAGCACTCTTCACAAATTACACTTCCAAGGATGCTTTGGGACAAGTCATGACTGTGTCCTGCCCAGGGCGGGAGCCACGAGACGGAGTTGAAGGTGGGAGTAATTCCTGTTTTATTAAAGTAATTGATACATCAAAGGCAGAACGCTTCATACAGGTCTCTATGCTAACTCACTCAGGTCCCTAACTAAACTCTACACGTGCTCTGCGGCGTATGGAACAAGTTGACTCAGCACCCAAACCCAGGAGCTGCAGTCTTAAGTAGGAAACGTTTTAGAGTGTAATCTCTGACTCCTTTGCAAAACTTCCCTCTGCCCCGTCCTTTTCTCATGGCGCCTGGAGCGAGGTGAAGGGGGGCGAGCTTCTGTCAAGTCATCTGAAAGAACTGGCTCCTTAACAGCAGGCTTGAGGTCAGGGGGCGGGAAAGCGTTTGAAGCATCCTGGAAGCCACTTGGCAAAGGGGGAGTGAGTGCACGCTCCGAAACATCGCCCAAGTGCTCTCCTGGCATGTCCGGAGGCAGCGCCTTCCGTGGGAATTGTCATGACGTGAAACCCACTCCCTTCCCCAAGGTCTTGTGAAGACGCAACAACTACTGGTTCCTCCTCGCCTTCTGACAGCTGGGGAACCTGAAACTCATGCCTTTCCCCTCCCTGAACCTTGCGAGAGAGCTGGGGCTCAACAGACTGTTTCAAGTGGAATAAATGTCTGGTGTGGATGTGGCCAGGGTCAGATATATGTGGGAGATAATATATGTCTGCTGTAGAATAAAAAGGTTTGGGAAATAATGATACTGTTCCTAATGTTTTCCTTTTGGAAAGGAAAGGGGCTTTCCCTCTGCCCATTGTTCACCCACCCAATCCCCTCCCCTCCCTGCCCCTTCCCCAGGTCAGTTTCACCTATCTTAAGCATGATTGCATGAGAATAAATCCCATTGAACTCAATAAGCATGCATATGATCAGATCTGGCTTTCCCGTCTCCTCTCCCCTCCACCTCTCCTCTCTTCTCTTCCCTCCCTCCCTCCCTCTCCCTTCCTTCCCCTTCCCCCTCTGCTCCCCCTCTGCTCAGAGGCACATGTTACCAAATTCTTCCAAGCTACACAGGAAGTGGATTGGACTGTGAAAGACCAACCCAAATTGTGTTTGCATTTTGACCAATTTGTAAGGCAGTCCAATATCTCAGAGAGGTCAGGTCTCCTGCTCCCCTGGTACATTCACTATAGCTGCCCAATGTCCCCGCTTTTTAAAGTTTGATAGAAATATCTCTTGGCTATAGGTACGTTCTTAAACTGCAAAGGTTTTTTGCCTATTAGTCAATTATATAATAGAGCTCCGCGGAAATCTCCTGGAGGACATTTTCTGGGAAACAATTCTGAGCTTTTTCTTTCCCTCACCCCAGAAGAAGAAGGCCACTTTGACAAAATACCCTCTGAATGCTTCAGGAAGTGTGAATTTCAAAAGAGAGCTGTGTTTCATTTCACATATTGGTTCGGGTAGTGCAAATTCAGTCAGTTCCCATTAAAATACAGACTGAACGAATTTATCCCCCATCCCTGAGGGGCAGTTGGATGTGGCTGCTCTGCATCAGTCAACATGTTTCCCACAGCCCCTCGTTCAGTTCTCATTTAATAATATGGTCAGTGTTATCCAGATTCTGAAATCAGCAATGTAGCAGTTTGTGGAGGAGGACGGATATGTATAGACGCTCTTCCATGGATAATAAAAGCTTTAGATTTATTGAGACAGTTAAGACGGCATATCTACACAAAGGGGGAGTCAGTCCAGAGACGAGTTCATGATGACCAGTCATGGTCTCTGGATAGAATGATGAACTCCAGTGGATGTTATAGGTCAGGGGCTGGGAAACCCGAACTATGGAATGGTCTCCCTGATGAGGTGCGCCTGGCGCCGACGCTGCTATCTTTTCGGCGCCAGGTGAAAACCTTTTTATATTCCCAGGCATTTTAATGCGTATTATTATATGTATTGTTGTATTTTGCTACTGTTTGATTATTTTTGTTTACCTTTGTTGGTTTGATTCTATTGTATTATTGTATTTATATGTTCCTGATTGCTTTATTTTATGTACACCGCCCAGAGAGCCCTTGGGCTTAGGGCGGTATATAAATTAAATAAATAAATAAATAAATAAATAAATAAACCTCAGGCCCAGGGGCCAGATGCAGCCCTTCAGGCCTCTCTGTTTGGCCCTAAGGATTCTTCCTCGGCCCTACACCCTCCGGTACCACACTTTGCACCCTTCCTTGAGTGTTTTTGCCTGGCCTTGAAGTCTGATAAATCTTCTTGCTTGCCTGGATGGGGGACAGAGAGCAGTGAAGACTGGTGGCTCCGACGTCAGTGGGGCAGTGAATCAGCTCTGGGTTTTAGTCTGAACATATAAGGAGCTGCTCAAGCTGGTTCCAGCACCCAAAGTGGATTCCGCTGCCCCACTGATGTAGAGCCACCAGCCACCACCGATAGAGAGGGAAGTGCATGTGTGTGTGTGTGTGTGAAGAAACTACACATATGTTGCTTTGCCCACTTTTGCCTCTAGCCCTGCCCACCACTGGCTTATGGCCCCTGGAATGTTGCCCAGAAAGGAAAGTGGCCCTCAGGCTGAAAAAGATTCCCCACCCTGTTATACATCAATCCAATGTATTTACCCACTGAATTTCTTATGATTATTATTATTTTTTTTAAAAAAAGCCTTCTCCCTAGGTTAAAGGAAAAAACTGGGAAGACATGAGGTCCCTCAGCCTTTCTGCATTTTCCTTTGTGAATATTTTCTTCAGCATGAAATGTACACCGTGTCGACCAATTCCATTACGATGGTTGACTCACAATTCTGACATTTGAATGAAAACCACATCTAACAGAGTCCTCATTAATCTTATCAACATCAACTTAGAACACCAAGGAGGACCTCTTCAGTAAGCTGTTGTCTGTGTCATGTAACCTCCAACTGTGACTAAACAATAGGTTTGTTTAAAGAACTGCCTTTGACAGAAACATCCTATAAGCCTTCCAACCGATGGCAAGATCTAGAAACATCTGGCAGAGAAGATGAGATCATGAGGGCCCACAAACCAAATGTAATCCAGGTCCACATTCCTACTTTCCTCAGTTTGCTCTCTCTCTCTGGGGGTGGGGTGAGGAAATGAGCTGAATCACATTGTGCATTAAAAGCATGCATGAGGGAGGTTGCATAGTCATGGCCACTAGCCATGCTAGCTATGCTCTGTGTCCACTGTTGGAGGCAGTATGGCTCTCAGAACTGTTGCTAGGATAAGTGGGGAGTGTGCTCTTGCACTCAACTCCTGTTTGTGGGTTTCTTATGGGCTTCTGGTTGGCCACTGTGAGAACAGAATGCTGGACTAGATGAGCCTTTGACTCCCTGTGGGAGGAAGGGCAGGATTTAATTGTATTCATCATAATCATCCAGCAGGCTCTTCTGAAGTTCTTACGTCATGTGGGCTTGCTTTGTCCCTAGTACCCCTGCACCTGACAGCCATGCCCTTGCTGAGCATACATTTGGCAACTATGAGGAGAAACCTATGCATGTTCCGACATGTGCACACTGAGTTCTCCATGCGAGCAGGGAGCCTGATACAACAGTACGTAAGTTAGTGCTTAGATGCTAGTAACCAACCACATGGGGACCACTCCAATTCCAGTTCTGGGCCAACCATTTCGATTTGCTTGTATTTTATGTTCTCCTTTGTAAACCCAGAGCCCTTTGGGGCATGTGAAAAGAATCAGAAAAGGAAAGCCACTTCTGCAGAGGCGCTTCTACCTTGCAAAAAATGAAACTTAAAATAGCTGAATTAATCCATAGCTTAACGATGTAAAATGTCACGTCCGATTATGCTGATTCTTGTTGTTTTAAATAGCAATTCAGATTTGGGCTGTTCCACCAGAGCAATAATGGATCAACTCTTTCCTTGGCTCACACCCTCAACAGCAGGGAAATATAATTCTGGGTGGCCCAGTTAACACAGAGAATGACTTCATGGGGGAGCAGCTCTCCACCTGGAAGGAGCTCTAATGTTGGAGTTTGGAAAGTGGGAGGAAGTAGCTCCTGATCTTTGTGCATCTCTCTGTGCCTGTGTGTGCACTAGGGGTGGAAGGATCTGTCAGTTTTGGTTCTCCCAGTTTCACATGTTTCCACTCTTAAATTCAGTTCTCCACATTTCTGCAGCACTTTGTGATTTTTTTAAAAAAAATCCTCATTAAAATTCTTCAGTATTTTATTGTGAATTTCTCCTAATCAGCACATTTTTGCATGCAGTTTTGGACACACTGTAAAAGCAATTTCTTCTAATGCAATATACTTTCATGAATATATTCATTTTTATGCACACTTTCTTAATCCCCTACATACCCAACCAATGACTGCATTCTGCAGGAGAGGGCATCCTGCAGATATCCTATCAGGAGGTCTCTTCTGCACAATGTCGGCATTGGGCCTTTAGTGTGGTGGCACCTGCCCTTTGGAACTCCCTCCTATTGCCTATCAGACAGGCGCCTTCTCTGTTGTCTTTTCCGGTGCCTGCTAAAGATGTTGCTTTTTCAACAAGCCTTCTAAAATGTTTATCCTAGTTGGCGTCTGTCTTTAAATTGAATTGATTTTATGTATGTGCTGTTGTTTTAAATGGTTTTTATATTTATAATTGTTTTTAAAAATTGTGTGTGTGTGCACCAAGGGGGGCTCTGCCTCCCTGCTCACTTCCCTCACCAACTCTCATCCCCAAAACACACACACACACACAACACAACACACACACTTCCAAGATTCAAGAGACAACAGAACTGGGAACAGAATCTTTACAGCCATAACACCCGAAAGGCTTTGGAATGTTTTATCTGTAAAGGTTAGGAGATGCCCTTCTTTATCTGATTTTCTGTAAGGCCTTTCGTGTTGGCTGAGTGATCTAATGAGCTAATGGCTGTAGTTAGTTAATTGCTCAGTTTTTTCTCCCCTGTCCATTTCTTTTGTTGTTGTTGTTGGGGTTTCTTCATTTTTGTAAGCTGTTTTGAGCATTTTGGAAAGGTGCTTTAGAAATATTTCCAATCGATCAATACTTCAGACATGGTATCCACAGGAATTCTTGGGGGGGGGCATGAGTGAATACTCCAAATTAGTATGATCTGTCAATTTTTGGTTATCTAAGTTTCATATTTTAGTTCTCCACATTTATGCAGAAATTGGTGATTTAAAAAAAAATCCTCATGAAAATTCTTCAGAATTTTAGTGAGAATTTCTCCTGATATAGACATTCTTGTATGCAGTCTTGACTAATGTACACATTTTAATATAATGCATTTTTGTATGTTATTTTCACTAATATATTCATTTTATGCATATGTTCCCCTAATATATGCATTTTTGTAAACACTGCTTAGCTGGAGAATTGCATCACAAAATTCGCATAAGTGTGAATTTGAAGGATGACTGTGTTTCACTTCTCATATTGTTTGGGAAAGTGGAAATTTGATGGAATCAGCTTTAAATGCAAACTGAGTCAAATTTCTCCCCCATCCTTACTCCAAATAAATAAATAAACTCACATAACCAAAAGCAGGCAGGTTTCTCACTAAACCAACGAGGAGAATCCTGCTTTGCACATTTTGCTTCATAGCTCAGGTTCTGCAAATGCTTGAAATGTATGGCAGATCCATCAACCATGCATTGAAACCTCATTCTACTCGCATTTAAAGTGCATGGTTCTCCCCCCACCTCCAAATCCTGGGAACGGTAGTTTGTTAAGGGTGCTGTGAAACTGAATTATAGCTCTGCCAGGGGGGATCCCAGAATTCTTTGGAGGGAGACATTTAAATGTCTCTTCAGAGTCTGTGAGTTCAAATCCCCGCTTGTGTCTCCTGGGTGTAAAGGGCCAGCTAAAGATCACCCCCACAGCGAGTGGCTCAGGGGTTGCGTACCCTGCCATCTGTGCAGCCATGGGCAAGCTGCATAGTCCCAAGGAGCCCAGTTGCCCCCCAGCTGGCAGTTGCGGACAAGGAAGGGGCTGGCTTGTGCAGCTGTGCCAAGCTGAGCAGGCCCTAGCCAGCTGGAGAGGACTAGCCTCAGAGGGAGGCAATGGTAAACCCCCTCTGAATACCACTTACCATGAAAACCCTATTCAAAGGGTCACCATAAGTCGGGATCAACTTGAAGGCAGTCCATTTCCATTTTCAAATGTGTTTTAAATGTATGGTCTGGATCTACCCATGCTCTTTTTTTTTAATGAAAACTGCAAATCTGGGAATTACAGTTCATTAGTGGGGGAGGACCACTTCCCCCTTACCCCCTCCCACAGACACCCATGTCCTGCTAGCATGTATTCATTCTAAAGGTTGTGGTCTTTTGGACACCCTGCCTCCCAGTTACAGGCATGAAGGAGTCAACTCCCTTAGTGATTGTATATATGTAGTGCTGCTGATGAAATGCAAGTGCCCCCAGCTGCAAACGCTGGCAAGGGTTGCTGTTTATGGAAGCTAAACATCGCAGGGTGAGAGGGGGTCAGGGAGGGTCACCTCTCTCCTCCTCCTTTCCCCTCTTTCCCTTTGCAGCTCCAGGGCTGTAGACAGAGGCAAAGGAACAAGGAACACACCCTAGGAAAGAGTGAAGGAGCCCTGCAGGCAGAAGCAGCTGCAACAGAGCCCGCCAGAGACAGACAAAAGGTGAAGGGGATTAGTTGTCCCTCCTTGCGTGCTTGAGTCTCTCACACATCTGAGCTAAAGCTAAGCCGAGGGGCAGGGACAAGGGGATTGGATGCTAATAGGCCAAAGTTTCCCCCTTTCTCCAGTGTGGAGTGAATCTTCCCTTCCCTCAAAATTCTCCAGCTGCCAATGGTCAGGGATGCCTTCCGAAGCCCTCCACATCAGCTCTTCCTTGGCTCAGCAAGAGGGCTTGCTTAATTCCTCTTCCAGCCACACCAGGAGGAGAGCAAATCTCTGCAAAACTCCTCTGTCAAATGCTCAGCGCACAGCTTAGAGGCTGCAAGAAAAGAGGTGAGCCTCAGAGAGCCTATGCCAGGGAAGATTTTTTCCTTTAACAAGCATACTTTTGTTAAGTAACTGCCATGATCTTGCCTACTGAGTCTTGAGATTAAAGTGTAAAAAAAAAAAAAAAGCAACTAGCAGCTGAATTGATGTTGATTAGGTGGATTACTACTGAAGCCCGACAAGTTGCTATCTGTTTGGTGTGCCCTTGCACATTTTGCAAGGAGGCATACAACAAAAATTGCATACAGGAGGAACAATGTGGAAGAAAACCCAGAAACCACTTGAAATGCTATGGGAAGAATGTAATCTTGGTGGAATTTGCAAGCAAGCGCAGCTGTAAAGCCATGTGATGATTGCTGGCAAATTTGTGCAGTCATGTTTGCTGCTGGGGTGATTGTAGGGCAACGACTAGCGTCACTGGGCATGGAACCAAATCCCCACAAGCTCTCTGGATGGCTTGGATGAGTTACCATCTCACAGTCTGCCTAACCCAGTCCATGAGAATTAGTTGCTGCCTGGTTCTACTTTGCAATGGAATTCAGGGTGATATCTGGGATCTGCCAAGGTGGAGGCGCTTTTGGCACTGAGCAGTTTACTTGAGGGAACAGGAGGGACCTTGGATACTTACAACTATGGTCTGATTCAGCAGGGACCCAGAACACTCTAAACTTATAAGGCAAGGCAAGGGTGTGGACTCTCCGGCTCAGGTGCCGAATGCGGCCTTCCATGCTTCTCTATCTGGCCCTTGGAATGCTTGTGAGGCCACACTCCTCGCTGGCCTTATTTTTGGATTCTGAGTGTTTTTGCCTGGCTGGAATGTGCCCTTGAAGTCTAATAATGCCTCTCGTTTGTCTGGATGTAGGACTGTGTGTAGAAACTAGCCTACTACTGTCCAAAGGTCACATTTACATTTGTTGTCCCACCCACTTTTGCCACTGGCCCTGCCCATCACTGGCTTGTGGCCCTTGGAAAGTTGTCCAGAAACGAATATGGCCCTCAGCCTGAATAAGTTTCTCCATGCCTGTTATAAGAGGCTTAGATAAATTCACAGAGGATACAGCTATCAGTGGCTACTTGTGATGGCTATATGTTGCTTCTAAGATCAGAGACAGTGTGTCTCCCAGTAACAGCTGCTGGGGATCATGAGTGTGGAATGCAGGATGGCTATACTTTCCCTCCACTTTCAGATCCATTTCCTAGGGATCATGACTTGGAGAGTGCTGTTGTATTCAGGGCCTGCTTGCTGGCTTCCCTGAGGCCTCTGGTTGGCCACTGTAGGAAGAAAATACTGGATTAGATGAGCCTTTGATCTGATCCAGCAGTGATGTTCTTCTGTTCTTCTGTTCTTATACCCACATGATAGAATCTTAGAATAGTAGAGTTGGAAGGGGTCTATAAGGCCATAAAGGCCAATCCCCTGCTCAATGCAGGGATCCAAAGTAAAGCATACCTGACAGGTGGCTCTCCAGCTGCCTCTTGAATGCTTCCAGTGTTGGAGAACCCACCACCTCCCTAGGTAACTCGTTCCATGGTTGTACCACTCTAACCGTTAGGATGTTTTTCCTGATGTTCAGTTGAAATCTGGCTTCCTGCAACTTGAGCCCATTATTCCATTTCCTGCACTCTGGGAAGATCAAGAAGAGATCCTCCTCTGTGTGGCAACATTTCAAGAACTTGAAGAGTGCTATCATATCTCCCCACAGTCTTCTCTTCTTAAGGCTAAACACTCCTAGTTCTTTCAGTCTCTCCTCATGGGGCTTTGTTTCCAGTCCCCTGATCATCCTTGCTGCCCTCCTCTAAACCCGCTCCAGTTTATCTGCATCCTTCTTGGAATTGGACACAGTACTCAAGATGAGGCCTAACCATTGCCAAATAGAGGGGAACTAATACACAATTTGGAAACTATACTTCTGTTAATGCAGCCTAAAATAGCATTTGCCTTTTTTTGCAACCATATCACACTGTTGGCTCATATTCAGCTTTGTGATCAACAACAATTACCAGATCCTTCTTGCAGGTAGTACTGCTGTAGTACATCAACCTGCCAATACTCCTCCTCAGAGGTCTACTTCTGGGTGAAGTGAGGCAGTTTAGCTATAGGGGAGAGGCCCTTTCTAGCTGCGATGCCTTGTTTGCAGAAGTCACTGTCCAGGGAGCTACACCTAGAACCTTTGAAAATCTCCTTAAGCATCAGGCAAAGACCTTTTTATGTTCCCAGGCTTTTACCCTCTGGTATATTTCCCCCTTGCTGTGATTGTTTTTGCCACTGCATTTTACTGCCTTTATTGTGTTTGAATAGAATACTGTGAACCACTCTGGAAATTTGGAATGGAAGGGTGATGTAAAGACAAACAGGATGTACATCACTATTACGGGATTGCAGCTTGTGTCTCCTGCTTCATATTTCAAAGAAATCTCTAAGCAGTTACAAAAAGATCACACCTAGAGCTCCAGGGAGCACCCACAATCACATTGAATCTTATCCTGTGCCCATTATATGCATGGAGTTGCACTGCACCATAGGTATCCTGTGTGCATTATGGACACGCTTACTTTCCATACAGTTGCATTGCATCATAGGTCTTGTAGTCGACAACAGTTGCATAGAACAGTACTAATGTCAGATTGAAACTAATCAGAGAGGATGCTTCTTATCACTGGGTCACAGAGCTACTTGGCTCATGTGACTGGAATGGCGATCCTTCCTCCTGCCTAAAGAGTCATTTGCAGGCTACACTTTGGCCCCAGGGCATTGCAATCCCTGTCCGGAGAGGAGAGATGTAGCCTTGATTGGCCCTCTTGCCCACTGGGCTATGGAAGACTTGGACAGGGGAGGCACTATGGCTGCCTTCTTGTGCATTTTTGTTTGGTGGGTTCTGTGACATAATCCTGACTTTCTAGCAGTTGTTGCATAATGATTGGTGCCTTCAGAGCCTGGCCAATATGGGGCATTGTTGGTGAATGTCACTGGTTGTGGGGACAAAGTTGCTAGGATCTCTGTGTGAGTGGCTGTCGGCATTCTGGCTCTTGTTTTTACTGCAACCGCTGTGCTTTCAACTCTGCTACCCTGTGTGACCCAAGTCTGGACTTTAAATTATTGTCTTAAACTGCAGACTATGGGAGATGACAGATTTCCCAAATTAGGGTTGCTGGAACAGTCAACTGGGGGGGGGGAGGCCACATTTAAGAATTCCTGGCTTGCATCAGTGATTAAGTGCATTCATCACTATAGCTTGCCAGAGATATATCTGCTGTAGACATCCACAAAGGAACAGATAAGAAATAGGCTATAGGATGCAGACACTCAGCTGGAGATAGTTGTAATTCATAGTTCCATTTCCTCCCCATGGTTTAGAATACTGAAGCACTATCACTGGTGTGTGCTTAACAGAATTGTCTTAGTAAATCAAGTGGGGGGGGTGAGGTAGGGAACCACTACTTTTCTAAACAAAGCTACCTTTGGGCTTTCAAAAGCAGTGCATCAAGACTCACAGACTTAGTGTGTATTCAATGCTAGTTCTACTCAGATTAGACCCATTGAAGTTAATGAAGATGACAAATTTAGGCTCCACTGATTGCAGTGGTTTTATTCTGAGTAGGACTTAGTTGAATACGACCCTTTGTAACTGCAGCAGGGGCCTAGTGCAAGATTTTTCTCATTTTCTTTTTCAAGTCGGAGACGAGCAGGAGGTGACAGCGGCTGCGGCACTATAGCATTGTCTACAGCAGCTCCCCCTTTGTGCTCTCCAGATGTTTTGCACTGCGATTCCCATCATTCCTGGCCATTGCTGGCTAGAGCTGATGGGAGTTTGAGTCCAACAATACCAGAACATAAGAACACAAGAAGAGCCCTGCTGGATCAAGCCAATGGCCCAGCTAGACCAGCATCATGTTCTCACAGTGGCCAACCAAGCAGGGCCTGAGTGCAACAATACTCTTCCCTCTTGCAGTTTCCAACAACTGGTATTTGGAAGCATACTGCCTCTGCCTTTGGAGGCAGGGCATAGGTATCATGGCTAGTAGCCACAGATAGCCTTATCCTCCATGAATTTGTCTAATTCTCTTTCAAAAAGCCTTCCAAGCTGGTGGACATCACTGCCTTTTGTGGGAGCGAATTTCATAGTTTAACTATGCGCTGTATGAAGATCAGATTGGAAAAAGCTGATCTGGCAAGAGCTCGTGAGTGTTTCAGGCAGGAGATGCCAGTGAATTAATCTGGAACCTTTTGCATGCAGAACAAGAACTCTGGAATTCCCTTGTCACATTCTGCTGTTAGAGTGGCATAATGCAATACATTTATTATTGTTATTGTTTTGTTGTTGTTGTTGTTTTGTTATTGTTGTTGTTATGGTACATAGATTGGGAGTACTCCTAGATCCATTCTTTGTCAGAGAGTGCTAACTACCAGCTCCAGCTGGTACCACAGTGATGTCCACCCCTGGAATGGGTTTGCCTCTCCAATGGTGGTCAATGCCTTGGTAACCACATATTTAGATTTCTGTAATGCACTCTATGACTACAGCCACACACATACATTTATTCCACTATTATTCAACTTTAAACAGTCATGGCTTCTCCCCAAAGAATTCTGGGAAGTGTCATTTGTGAAGAGTGCTGAGACTTGTTAGGAGACCCCTGTGCCCCTCATAGGGCTATAGTTCTCAGAGTTCTCTGGGGAAATGGCCTGTCTGTTAAACCACCCTAGCAGTTGTTACTCTGTGAGGATAATAGGGGTCTCCTAACAACTCTCAGCACTCAGCACCCTTTACAGACTACACTTCTCAGGATTCTTTGGAGGAAGCCATTGCTGTTTAAAGTTGAATAATAGTGCAATAAATGTATGGTGTGAATGTGGCCTTTGTGGGGCTGCCCTTGTGCTTGGTTTGGAAGCTGCAGCCGGTGCAGAATTCTGCAGATAAAATACTGTGTAGTACATCTAGTCATGCACATATTACACCAGCGCTTAAGGATCTGTACTGGCTGCCTATTTGCTAGTGAGTCAAGTTCAAGGTTTTATTATTGACATATAAAGCCCTAAACAACTTGAGAACAGAATACCTAGGACTGGGAGGCGGCCTCCCCTATTATAGGCCAAACTGACCTTTATGATCAACTGAGGAAACCCTGCCATAACCATCAGATTGCCATCTGGAAATATCTCAGAAACAGGCCTTTTTGGATGCAGCACTAACCTTTTCACATACTTGCCCCCAAAAGTATTCCATCTTGGAAGCTCCGTTAGATGCTTCAAACTTCTCTTAACAACTCAGTTATTTATTCAGACCTGCTTGGATGCATGAGAGTGTTATCTTGTTCATTTGCTGTTTCAAATGAAGATTTTTTGTTGTTGTTTAATGACAGAATACATTTTTACAATGTATGTATTATATTTTGAACTTATTTGTATGATTTTATTGTATTTGCTGTGTTTTGATTTTATCATTTCTGTAAACTAGTTAGGGATTTTTGCAAAAAATGGCTCAGCAGTATATACATGTTTAAAATAAATATTAAAGAAACATGCCCTGCCATTTTCTGATTTTTTTATAATATGAAATAGGTTTGGCCTAAACTTTCGCTAATTTCACTGGATTTAGAGAGAGAATGGAATGGCAGTGAAAGCCACCTGAAGGATAAATTCCTGCAGTTTCAAATCCCTCCCAGTGAAGTGTGCAGAACTATCATCTGAGTTAATTTTCTATCCTATTTGGTTTAAACTAGTAGGTCAATATATTTTAACGATGCTGTATGCCACCAAATGTTCCAAACATAAAAAATAAACAGCCCCCTGTTACAAGACCAATTTGCTTTGAAAAAGAAAAGACAAGGGGAAAACTAGCTGGCGCAACAACTAGGCACACAGTGTCCAGGAGGTTCGCTTTCCCAGGAGCTCTCTGAGCATTCATTTAAATAAGATTTCCATTTGTGTTGCATTAAAGTTGACAGAGGGGAAACAAATGAACAGCCATCTGCTAATCTGTTTGAGTAAAAATGAAGCTGCAGTTTCACTCATTCAAAAGACTCGACAAAAGTTAGATTCTGAAATGGGGCAAGTAGGTGTGCAATGACATCATTGTTAAGGCTGTGCATGATGGGACATGTAGATTTCAGTTCCCAGTTTGGGGGAGCAAGGGATGGGGAAAATGGCCAGATTCAGCTTCTCTCAGTTTCTCATTTTTGCATGTTAAAAAAATCCTCATGAACATTCATCAACCTTTTAGTGCACTTTTATCCTCATATACACATTTTTGTATGCAATTTTGCGATGCGTTTTTGTTTTGTTATTTTCACTAATATCTGCGTTTTTATCCACACTTTCCCTGGACAAAAGAAGATATTTCTTCACACAGTGCATAGTTAAATTGTGGAATTTGCTCCCATAAGAGGCAGTGATGGCCACCAACTTGGATGGCTTTACAAGAGGATTAGATAAATTCTTAGAGGATAAGGCTATCGATGGCTACTAGCCACAATGGCTATGTCCTTCCTCTACTCTCGGAGGAGGTAGTCCACTAATTTCCATTTGCTCAGAACCACAAGTGGGGAGAGTGCTCTTGTACTCAAGTCCTGCTTGTGGGCTTCCCATTGGCATCTGGTTGGCCACTGTGGGAACAGGATGCTGGGACTAAATGGATCTTTGGCATGATCCAGCAGGACTCTGCATATGTTCTTAATACACACATTTTGTTGTTGTTTGATAAAAGCATAACAAAGTTCTGACTGAGAAGGGCAAATGCCAAAAGACAGCAGTGTTTTGGTTTGCACATTGTTCCAGGTAGTGAATTAGATAGGTTTGCATTAAAATCCAAACTGAACTGATCGGCCAGGGAGCACAACCACAAGTCCAACAGGATTATGGAGGGGCTGGGAAGTGGGCAGCAATCTGTGGGAGCTAGAAACCAGTAGCCGTAGGACAGGAATTAGGAACCTGTGGTCCTTCAGATATTGCGGAATTACAACGCTCATCAGCTCTGACCACTGGACAAGCTGGCTGGGCTGATGAGAACTGGTGTCCAACAACACTTGGAGTGCAACAGGGTTCCTCTTCCCTATCATAGGACAACTGAAAGAAAAACTACTTGAGTTTGGTATATGTTGCAGTGGAGAGCAGAAATAGTCTGGTAAGACGGTTGGTTGAAAGAATAAAGAAACTTAAAGGTTTATTACCACTAGGAAATAAACTCATTCTGACTACAGGCATACATGTGGCCACTGCAGAGCTATGAGGCTCGCACTCACAGACACTGCCTCTGACTGGCTAGAAAAGAAGAGAAAGGGAGGAAGTAAAAACTGAGAAAAGCAAACAAGTGTTTTTTTCTTTCTCTCTTTCTTCTCTCTTCTGTACCCCTTTGTTTAATTTCCCCCTATATATACTTTTATTTTCGCTCTCTCTCTTTCCCTTCTTTATTTATTATTTTATTTATTTATTAGATTTGTATCCTGCCCTTCCTCCCAGTAGGAGCCCAGAGCTCCTTTGTTTTTATTTTGAAATTATAATCTGTAATAACATATTAATTGATAGATAAGGTATTAGCTTAATCTGTCTTGGTTAATCACTGTCCCTTCTTTATTCCATCCAGTTTTGAATGAATGAGATAAGTATATCTAAAAACAAAACCATGATGAGACATCACTAAAATGTTTTGAATGACATACAATAGCATCTTCTGAGCTTATTTAATTAAAAAAGAAAAAAAAGAAGGAATCAGCACTTGCTTTTTGGCTGTCACTGGATGCACCTGATGCTGCCAAGGTCAAGGGGAGCTATGGGGAAGGACACCAAATCTGGCACCAACCCAACTTGTGAGGCAGATGCTCAGTCACTGAGTTACAGCCCTTCCTAGGGAGATCCAACAGTCCGCGGAGCCAGAGCCAACTCATCTCGCTCCTCCCTGCTGAGTTCTACAAGGACAACACTGAGACTAAGCCTGTGCCCCAGAATTCAAATGACTGGCAACAGCACTTGCTTTTTGGCTGCCACTCGATCCACCCGATGCTGCCGAGGTGAAGGGGAGCTATGGGGAGGGACATCTAATCTGGCACCAACCCTGCTGATGGCCTGGGGAGCTTCAGAAAAGAATGCCAACTCTTTGCCAAGCCACCTTTGAAGTTAGACAGGGGCGGGGTGTCTGTCAGAAGGCAATTTCACTGGCTGGACCACTTTGCTTATAGTTGGCCATCCCAATATTAGGGGCTGTCCCTAGGGGTGGTCTGAAGGGACATGATGCAGCCACCTCGCTGAAGCTAAGCAAGCTTTGATCTGGCCCATGTCTGGATGAGAGCTTACCTGGAAACATGTGCACCACCTTCACCACTATCATAATCATCTATTTGTATGCTGCTTTTCCATAGTAAGCCATGCTCAGAGCCACTCACAACATGAAAAACATTACATAATTCGTTAAGTTACAACATACAGCCAAATTTAAATAGATAAACAATAAGTTAACAAAAACATTTCATTAAGAAATTATACAGCCACAAGCATGGCTGTATACTATAGCCAGCATGGATTTTTCGCATTCTGCAATGTTAAATTGAAAATACCCCCCATGCCATTCTGCTGCTTCTCATAAGCTCATTTCAAAATAAAACCTTACAAAACATATAGTCCTGAACTCAGAAACGCTTGCTTAACAACCCTCTTAAGTTTTCATGGTGATACACAAAACAGTAAGAGAGAATCGAAAGTTCAAAGTGAAAAACAAGAGAAAAAAATCCAGACCCTTTTGGACTTCTTTCTGTCAGAATTCTCATAATCTGTTGAAATTAATTAATAAAAATCAGCCACGACCTTCATCTTCTGCAGTTTAAAAGTTAAAAAAAGGCCTGTCTGATTTTTAATTACTTTAAGAAATTGAACATTGAAGTCTATTATTATGTCGGGCATGCTCAGTAAGAACCAACTGTCAGTGTTCTAAAAGGGCTGGCTGTTTAATCCCTCTGGCCACTAGAGCTTCTGTCAGGGGAATAGCAGTCTCCTCACAACTTTCAGCACCCTTCAGAAACTACACTTGCCAGGATTCTTTGGGAGAAGCCATGACTGTTTAAAGTGAAAGAAAGGTCTGGCATGGGTGTGACCACCTGATTAGCCAAGCCAAACAGCTGTGAGTCTGGCTTTTAGAACACTGAGAGTTGGTTCAGAGCATGGGTCAAGGCCAGTAATAGGGGTACATGTACTCTGTGAACATGGCTGATTAAATTAAATTTCTCCCTCATTCCTATTTTGGAGTACAAAATTTGCAACCATCTGACTTTCCTCCTCAAAGTGAAATGCAGCAAAGTGAACTGCCTCATAGGGTGTCGGCCCATGGCATATTGCCTCCTAAAAGGGCAAATGATTTTGGAGCTCACAAAAGTTGCAACATCTGAGAACTGTGAGCTGACACCTCATACATCACACTGCTCACGTGAAGGGATGACTCCCAGATGTGGGGGAAAATCTGCCTCCAGTGAAATGTGTGGGTTGATTCAGTGCTGGAGCTAAAAGTGTCAAATATCATTACTCCGCCATCAAATCTTCAAAGCTTGGAAAATAGTTCTTAAGTTACCAGCATGCTGGTGCATGGTCAACACTTGATTGGACTATTCTAGTGCGTAGAACATTCCTTGCCAATGGACTGGGAATATCCCAGCCCCTGGTAGAGAAAGACACCTTCTGTTTTGACTTACTGTATTTCTTGCAAGCATTGCTCAGCAATAGATCTCAGATCTCAGCCACATTGCAAATGTTTGCAGACAAGACCCAAGTTGGGTTGCAGTTTTTACAAGGAGCATTTGTCTAGGCGATGATTGATGTTGGGGAGGACGAACACAGAAGCTTCATTGAAGCAACACAGGACTCTGTGTCAGAGTCCGTTGCTTGCTGGTGGCCTGTTTCCAAATATCTCAGGATCTAGAGCTGATGGGAGGGAGGGTCCAACTATGGACCCCACACTTTGCACCAGGGAAGCTAATGGCAGCTAGAGATGGAGGTAGTGCAATTCAGTTCAGGGTGCAAACCATACTTGATGCGCACAGAAATTGTGCCATTTCATAATGCTCCAAATACTGCAGGCGAATGGCTTGGTGACATGAATAAATCAGAACATGCAGATTTTTATGTTTTCATGTGGCAGACCAGTTTGGATGATGAATGCACACTATACCCAAGCACATAAACATTTTATTTTGGGAGGGCAGGGTAGAGTTTTTCAGGACTGGAATATCATCTAGTATGTTTTCATTTTGTCATGCCATGATCGACAAACAGAAAAAAGTTACTTGCCCTTAACAAAAATGCAAAAGTTTTTGTAAGGATAAATAATTCATAAATGTAAGAATTTTAATGCATCAAACAATAAAAGCAAACTTTAAATACTTATTCCAAAGGCACTTATATTACCAGTTGATGAGACAAACACATATTGTTTGAAAAGTGCTTCTTCGGTGTTTTGGCCAGATGCACTTTGACAACCTGTCTTCCTCAGTGGCCAAGTGCATAAAATCTAAGCTTTCAAATAAAAATAATCCTTTCACATTGGAAACAGTATATATCACAGACTAATGTGGGATGCCACAAATCATCTTTACAGTCTAATTCCAGTGAATAATGAATAAATCTTAAAAAGAAACCATGGGTGATTTGTGGTTGTCATCTCGCCAAAACACCAAAGGAGCACTTTTTTTTAAAAAAAATACTGTATAATACTGTATGTATTTGTGTCATGAACTGGTGATGTAAGTGCCTTTGGAATAAGTATTTAAAGTTTGCTTTTATGGTTTGATACATTAAAATTCATACCATGATTAACACAACTCTTGCCCTCCTCTTCCTCTACTCCTCAAAACAAGCCTACATATGTGTATTGAACCTTGAGTACTGAATTCAGGCTCTGTGCAGGTATTGGAAGTTACCTTGGTTTATTTACAATGTTATTTATATATGCAGCTTCCTGGCAAGGCTCTTAACACAGGTCTGCAGCAGGATTTTGTCTTAGGGTGTTTCCAGGCAACCTGTTTACTGACCATTCATCCTGATTTGTTTGCGGGAAGATTAGACAATGCTGCCTATTTAATGAGCATTCATTCTGATTTGTTTGCAGAGAGGTTAGATGATATTATGCCAAAGCAAGAGTTACCCCACACTATCCAGTGCATCTCCCTGTTACTTTTCTTATCTCAAAAAGTCTGATCTTTTGTGGAAGTGGGTTTGTTGCACCAGACCTCCCGCAATCAACTATAATTGTGTCAGGGCAAGTTCCAGGTTTCTGGGGGCTGTCTGGCATGGAAGGCCTCTCACCACCACCAGCACTGGGTTTGGCTACCTCCTCTCGCCTCTAATTTTTGTAGCTGTGGACTCCTGCCAGCACTGCTACTATCACCTCCTCATCCAAGCCTCACCTATCTAGGACTGCAAGGTCAGAAGCATCCCAAACCCTGAGATTTCAGAGGTGGGTCCTAGTGATGTCATGGGGGCAGGTCTGAGTGATATCATGGGGTGGGCCCGAGTGATGTCACAGGGACGGGCTCTAGTGATGACATTAAGCACAATACATTAAGCATCAACCACAGTTGCTTGGCACATACA
This sequence comes from Rhineura floridana, assembly GCF_030035675.1. Taxonomy (NCBI): domain Eukaryota; kingdom Metazoa; phylum Chordata; class Lepidosauria; order Squamata; family Rhineuridae; genus Rhineura; species Rhineura floridana. The sequence goes on from NC_084481.1 coordinate 219,963,589, forward strand.
ATTCAAACAAAAACATTTCTCTGATTGGAAATTAAGATAGAAATCTTAGCTAAAAGATGGAGCCTGGGTAGGGAATATTTAATCTAGCAGACTTGCTTCTAGCAAAAAGGGTTTAAGTGCGGTCAGGCCAGGCCAGTCACCAGAAGGCCATTGTAGGAAGAAAGGAGCCTAGTGTTGTGGAGATTAGATGGGAGCACTCAGGAGTAAAGATGGATGCCTCTGAAAGCTGCAATTCTAAACACACTTACTAAGCCCCATAGAACACAATAGGACTTACTTCTGAGTAGATATGGTTTGCATTGGTAAAGACTGACTAGGGATCCTCTGCAACGATATCCATATCAAAGCAGGGTTGGCAACCCCCTGCCTGGAATGCCCTGCCCCTACCTTTTAACATGGCTCCTCCTAATTTACAGATTTGACCCTTCACTTCAGAAAGAGGCCTGAGAAATGAGTAAGAGTAAGAAGATTCTCTACCCTTTTCTGTCTACCCTGTGGGCTGCTATAAACTCACTTTGACAGCCAACCCAATTCCAGTGAATAATAAACTGACACAGAGAAAACACACTTGGTTTGGCCTACCTTCACAGGCAGCAACTAGGGAACAACAACAATTGCAGCCACGCTGCCCAGCATGTGAATTCTCTTTTACCACTTTGGGGCAAGAAACAAACCATCATGCAACCAACAAGGTGCATCATCAGTGGGGTTGAGTTGAGCACATGGGACCACTGTTGTTGCTTCTATGGATGTAGGGGAGTGAGGTTAAAGGTAAATGAAGTGCAAACAGAAAAAGAAAAGACAGTGATGATTTCCTAAATGCAATACCATACCAACCACAACAAGATTTCTATGAGTAAGACAGAAAACCCAGCATCCCACAACCAGTAGGGATTCCTAAGCAAAAACCAAAGCTAAAAGAATCCTGACAGCCAGTCAGTCAAGGTCACAGAAATCCCCATGCAGCACAATCTGACCCGGGGACTGCAGTTAGTGCTGAATGCTGTGGCATGATTGCTGACTTAAGTGAGATCCTATCAGCACATAATACATCTGCTCTGAAATCTGCACTAGTTGCTGATTTGCTACCAGGCGAAGTTAAAGGTGTGCTTTCCATGTCACGGGTGCCACATAGTACTTGTTCTGCTCTTGTAAGAAATTGATCCTTTAGTGTGGCAGCACTTACGCTTTGGAACTCCCTGCCTATTGACATTAGGCAGACACCTTCATTGTACTCTTTTCAGCACCTGCTAAAAACGTTTTTGTTTAGCCTATCCAGGCATGTAGAAGTTATTGTGATTTTTATCTGTTTTTAACTCATTGTTGGTTTTATTATTTTGAATGTTTTTAAGTACCTGTCTTTAACAGGCCCCCCACAGCAATGAAGCTGGGTGGTGGGAGGAGGTGACCAGGCCCAGCACTGGTATGGTGAGGGCCCCCTGTGTGCTCCTGGGCCCTTGGGTCAGTGCCCTACCTTGCCACCCACTGGCACCAAGCCTGAATTGTATAACTCGAATTTGCTGCTTTGTGATTGAATTCAACCTGAAAATAACAACAGTCTGGAAGTGCCCTATTATTGAAAGAAGGGGAGGGGAGGAAGATTCTGGAGGATGGATATAAAGGGACAGTGCACAGTTATTTCAGTGTCCCTGAATATAGTTCAATACTTTTGCCATTAAACTGCAGGGGTAAAACTAAATTACCCCAGATATCTCAAATGAATGTCCAGGGTGGGGTATTTATAGACAAGAATTATTTACCACATGTGTTTCCCCAAATGATTCAGGTTGTTGATCTTCAGCTGGCTGAACTTTATGCAGTTCAGGCTGTTGATCTTCAGCTGGTGGATTCATGACCTGTTCATACTTCAGGCTTAAAAGAAATAATAATCAAATTTGTGTGTCCAGCGACCTCAATTTGGCACACAAAAAAGCAGAATTGTGCAATCTGTATACATTATACCTAACTTAGTAAATCTGCATGACTCTTCTTATACTGCAAAATGTATTCCACAAAGTTTACTGTTCTGCATATTCCCCTGTCTCCCCCCCCCTCCATAGGGAAGAGTCACCAATGGAGAGAGGTAGACAAATCTGTCGATTTGAGTTGATCTGTTTGCCATTTTTTCAGTCTTAAATTCCGTTTGCTCCATTTCCTTATCAGTTTGCTTTTTAAAAAAGTCTCCATGAAATTTTGCACTTGAAGGAAAGTCAAAGGTAACCAGGTAGTCCAAGGGCATCTGAGTTAATTTACGTTAGACATATTTAAGCATTGTTTCGTTTGAGGATGAGGACTGAGCTCATGTGGACTAGGAACATGTGCTCACAGACTATCCCCCAAAGGTGGCTATTGGATAGACCCTAGAGACAATCACCCATGTTTGTGAATCAATTCCATCCCCATACTCTTCTGCAGAAGAACTAGAGTGTCCATCTTGAGGCTGGAAAAAAATCAATCCATAGTATTGGGGAGGGGGTTGTTGTGCTGTTTGCCAATTAAGGCCACAGGGAGTTTTCAAAAAGTGGACTGCAGTCACTGCACAAATTGTCAAGCCTTGAGTCCTCCTGCAGGTCTTTTACTCGCACAAAATCTCTCTGCAGTGAAGAGATACTTAAGAGGGGAGACTTCTTGCTGAACCTGGGAAGCTCAGAGAGGCACTTGTTAAAGGGATTTTTTTGTTGTTAAGCAGAAAAGTCAAGGCTTTGGGGAATAGCTGTACAAGTAGCAATCTCTGGTTTCTGAGCACTAAGGAAATCACTGACTTCAAGGCAGGGCCAGATAGGATTTATTAGTTTTGTTAGAAATTCTATGTACTGTTTCTCCTTTTTGATTCAGAACCTCCCCGATGATTAAAGTGCTAATTTGCATGTCTTGACCCGTAGAGTGATGATGTGATCTTAAAATTACCACCCCCACTGCAATTATCGCTACAAAGGTTCTTGCATGCTTTATTATCTAAGCACCCAGTGCTATGTATGTTTACTCAGAAGTAGGTCATGCTAAGTTCAGTGGAGCTTATCTCAGGTAGTGTGCACTGGGGACAGGATTGCAGCCTAATATTATAGATCTATATCTCTATATAATATAAAACTGGCTGTTGCTTACTGCTTTTCTCTGACCTCCTTATTTCCTCTCTTTCCTTCTTGCTCCTTCTTCTCTCCAGTTATTGGCTAAAATGCATTTGTGGAAAAGAAGGATTTGGGACATTCTTTCTGTTGAGAGGGAAGGTTCAGTCATAGAATAATGACAAATGGGGAAGGTTGTGCGAATAGTGAAATAGTGGATTGGAGGTATGGGGAGATATATACAGAGCTGAAGAGCGAGAAATGTTGTGAAGCATTGGTAAGATGGACTTGTGGAGTGGTGATGAGAGGTAAATTTCAAGTAGGGCTATGCTGAAATTCCTTTTTAAAAGTATTTTTTTAAAGTATTTTCTGACAATATTTTTTTCTGACAAATTTTTGGAAAAAAAATCTTGTTCAGGTCCTCCTAAACTTATTGGAGAATTTCAGTCCTCCCTAGGAAAATATTTAGCAAAATGGCCTCCCCTATTGTGCCATCCATTATTTTTTGTGCAACTGTGGATCCATCTTTAATATTGTCTAATATTATTTTACTGTTGCTAAAGGAATCAGTGGGGATTTCCTTCTGTTCCTTTCAGCCCTCCTCTCCTTTAATATACCATTTCACATTTTTATTTCTCCTGTGGTGATCAAGCTTTTGTTATTTGGGTTATTTGGGTTATTTTAGGAATGCAGGCTGAGGTAATATATGCAAAGTATTTTAAACATGCTAAAACTGCCTATAAATGTCAAATATTTACTATTATTGTTTGCTAAAAATAGGGGAGGAAAAGCATGAAAAAAGCTACATTGATTGGAACTTTAGAATCTTTTTCAACAAAATCAGAACATCAAGAATCAGTCACACCAATGAGAGAACAATCCCAAACACGCTACAGATTCCTAGAATGAAGCACACCTTATTTTTCACCTTGGTAGAGCAGACAAGATCAAAAGGGGATAGCTAAGAGGTATAATTTTCTCCTCTTCTGTCAGATCCCCAAATGTTAAGTGCATGTCCTTTCCCAGCAACTCCCTTACAAAAGGACGAAGCGATCAGCAATGAACTTTAGTCTATTAAATGTCACGCCCCCAAACAGGTAATTACTGTATGCATATTAAACTGAAGCAGTCCTTTCCTGATGAGGTCCCATTTTTACTAGCAAAAGTATTACTGAATCTTAATCGGCAAGGCAGCAAAACCTCCTGGAGCTATAAATCAAAAAGAACTCCCAAATTTTTACCAAGTGCATACTTAATCTAAACATAAATTACACTGGTTTTTTTAAAAAAAGAAAGAAAGGAAAAATGCTCTTTCCAGTAGAACAATCTAGGTTGCCCATGGACCACATCTTCTAGCTAGTAGGGAGGGGTAGAAGAGAAAGAAGTACTGCACTCTTACTAGTGGCTTGGGAATATGGAAGTTACAAAGGCCAAGGTCAGTGTGTGAATGTAAATGAGAAGTGCTTTTAGACCTCATGAAAATGCTCTCAGTTGCTGAGTGTGGTAGGGATGGAAAGATACATCAATTTTGGTTCTCTTCATTTTTGTCATTTTTCCAATCTTCAGTGTGGTCCTCCACATTTCTGCAGCAATTTGTGTTTGTTTTTTTAGATTATGAAAATTCTTCTGCATTTTAGTGGAGTTTCTCCTAATAACCACAATTTTCTGGGCAGTTTTGACTAACATGCACATTTTTGCAAGCCATTTCTCCTAAGATAAAATGCACGTAATTTGTGTTATTTTCACTAATGTATTCGTTTTTATGCACACTTCCTCCTAATATATGCATTTCTGTAAACATTGCTTGGTTGGAGAGCGCATTGCAAAATCTGGATAAGTGCGAATTTCCAAGGATTACTGTGTTTTGGTGCTCATATTGTTTTGGAAAGTGTGAATTTAATAAATTCAGGTTTAAATGTGAACTGAATTGAATTTCTCCCCATCCCTGTTGAGTGGTCATGGAAGATGTTTTACCAAGTGGCTCTTGGCAATGAAAATGCTAAGGGAGCTAGGTCCAGTATGGTGTAGTCCAGGGATGGGGAATTTGTGGTCCTCCAGATCTGAGTTGGAATCCAACAACATCTGGAGGGCCATAGGTTTATGATCTGTGGTGTAGTGGATAGCATGCTGGACCTGGACCTGGGAGGCCAATGTTCAAATCCCTGCTTAGCCTGGAAACTCACAGGGTATTATTGGATGTGTCACTGTTTTAGGGATAGCCAACACAGTGTCTTTTCAGATGATGTTGGATGATAGCTCCCATCATCTTTGACCTTTAGCCATGCTGGCTGGGGCTGATGGGAGTTGTAGTCCAACAATATCTGGAGGGTGCCATGTTGGTTATGGCTACTCCTCATAGCCAAACTACTATAGGCTTCTGAAAATAAAACGCAGGAAGCCCCATGTGGCCCTGAGTTCCTTCAAAGAAGGACAGGACACATACGTGGCTAACAACTAGTAGCTTACGGGCAATGTATTATTATAATGAGATTGCTGAGTCTAGGCAGTGTATTTCCCAAGGATTTCTGCTTGACCTGTCTCTCTGATCTGTGAAAGGGAGTGGAGGGTGAAGGCTATCATGATGATTGCATAGTATCTCCAGGATCAGTGGCAGCGTGCCTTTAAATACCAGCCAGTGGGGAACACTGTCCTGCTTGTGGGCATCCCATAGGCACCTGGCTGGCCAGAGCAGACTTGCTGGACTAGACAGACCTTTGGGCTGATCTGACAAGGCTCTTCTTCTGTTGTGCTTAAGTCAAAGCCTTCATGGGAGGGGCGATACCAGATAGGTGTCCTGGGAGGAGGGGACAGGAAGGGAGAAAGGGCAAAGCTGGTTAAGAGAGTATGGAGACTTTGGGGCAGCTGGTGGCAGTTGAGAACATAAGAAGAGGCCTGCTGGATCAGGCCAGCAGTCCATCTAGTAAAGTATCCTGTTCTCACAGTGTCCAACTAGATGTCTATGGGAAGCCCGTAAGCAGGTCAGAGAACTGTAGAAGCAAAGGACACAGACAGGGTTTCTTTGCTGTTTTCCATTTGTCATGAATCTGCTGTTCTCTTGGATAGTTGAGAGAGAGGAGACCAATCTTGTCCTTGATCCCGTAAAACACCGTCCCCACCGGAGCATAGCTACATGGTTACATCACAATGACCTGTGCTCATTAAAGGACACAGTTGTCCCAGACAGTTGTCCAACATAGTTGTCCAACATAGCCCAAGGACATGGATAGAAAGGCACTTTCTTCCCCCACTTCAGTGCCATATGGACTTTCCCCCTTCTGTTGTTTTGAGGTGAATCATTCTGCTGTGTCATCATCACCTGGCCTCAAACTACCATCCTTCGGAGGAAAGATCAGACACTTTTTCCTCTACCGGCAAGGAACGTGGTTATTAAAAGGTTTCTTGAGTATAGCTTGTCCCTGTCAGAAATCGAAGGTCATAAAGGAAGAAGCCAGGTTTTATTTACTTCCACCCTGCTGCTCTAATTAAAGGGTCAGTGGCAACCAAGCACTCCCAGCCCCATTTGCTTCTCTCTATAAACCTTCACAATTTATTCTGAAAAGTGAGTGGAATGGCCACAACATCCTTTAGCTGGTGATCAAAGACTTTGAAAGGTCGGCAAATTTGCCCACTGTTATTCCCTGCCCTTCTCTCAGCTACTCTCGGGAAAGAGTGTTATATAATTTGATTAAGTAGCTGCATTTAAATAATAACCAAACACCTGACCTAAACAGAAGGGAAGGGCAGGAAGTGATTTTTTCAGCAATATGAGCTACAGTGAGAGTTCACTAATCTTTTTTTTTTTAAAAGCCTAATGTAATTTTTAGTGTAACTCTTTTTTTTTTTAATCATTCAAAACAGGAAGAAGCGATTTCCAACAGAGCTGAAGGAAAGCTATTCACCATTTTTCCACAATTTTTTTTTGGAATTCTTTGCAAAGTAGTTATTCATTTAGAATCCCCTTATTTGCTCTCATTGTCAATTGCCTTCAATGACATCGTCATATAACCAAATCTGATTGGTTGTATGAACCCACATGATTTAATTTTATTCACATTTAATGATGTCATCATGAAATTGTGACATCCTATTCACTTTGGGCAGCTTCGGAGATTGTGATTGCTATCACCAGTGTTTCCTGCAGGAAACAGAACATGTAGATATGATAGTTACATTATCTATGTATACCTGATTAGGAATCCTGCAATAATCAGTTTTCCCAGATGCATGTATAAAATGTGTATGTATACGTATGTGTATAACATGCACATGTTACATGTTTGTTATAGGGAACACTGGGGTAACACTAGTGTTTCATTCAGTAAACAATATGCGTGGAGCTGTTCTTAGTGAACACTGATTGGTGGGGATTGCCTAAGAAAAAGCAGTAGGAATTAGAAAGAAATGGTGCCAAATAACATTGAAAATATTCACACAACATATGCTTTTTTTCAGGACACCTTTGTACCCCACCAAAATCAGTGGCTAACATCTGGTATGACCTTAGTTATCAAGACAAAGCAGATTATGTGTCATTTGGATCAGAGTATTTGTAGCTACCCAAATTACCTTTATATCTACAAAAGAAACCAACTGTTGACACTGTTAATGTTAATAATATGTGTTGCCTTGGGCAACAAGCTTTCTCTGTGAACCCCCATTTCCCATCTCTAGCATGGGGAACATAGTGACCTACAACACAGGGTTGTTGAGAGTCACTTTCCAAGAACATTCCAAATCACAATAGAGCTGGAGTATATCTTTCAGATATTTGGGGCCTAAGTCATGTAGGGCTTTAGACAACAATGTGAGCATCTTGAGCTAAACCTGGAAACAAACTGGCAACCAGTCCAGCTGTTTTAGAACAGGGGTTATATGAGCTGTAAATGGAACCCAGGCCAGTCACATGGCCACTATGCTTTGGACCAGTTGAAGTGTCTGAGTTGTCTTCAAGGGCAGCACCATGTTCCTCACCCTTATACTGGACCTTAAGGAAAGGGAGGTGGAATCCAGAGTGGCTGGACAACCAGCCAGATGGGCGACTAACAAATTTAATAATAAATAAAAAATAAAAAAACAGGGCTACCATCTACTATATATTTTGGAAAGTTTCTTTGCTTGCTATGCATTTGGACACCTCTTAAGATATTGTAACAAACTTTTGATTGATGGTTCCTGAGTTCAAGGAGCAGGCTTTCAGCTATATGTTTGATACAGTTGGATGCCATTTTGAATCAAGATGGTGGACTGAAACTTTCAAAAGCCCACTGATTTTTCAGTTTCTTAGAATTTCCGAGCAACACCAGGTGCAAGGCTGCTAGTTTCTTATCATTTTAATTTCCCTCCTGAGGCATATAAAGACCAGCTTAATTTTTTTCCCCAGTTGTATTTTTCTCAGAAGGAATGAAACCAGAACTTTAGAATGAAGCCCATTTCAGATACAGTGTGTGCTCAGATGCACATCCAATGATCAAATGCTTTCCTGAGTCAAAACCTCACTGATTTTTTTTAAAAAAAGCCTTGTTAAACTGCTGACGTTCTGTCCTTTTAATTAAAAACAAGCTGGCATTTATGACCACATGCAATCAAGAAATGCAAGATTTTATAACTTCTTTTTATCTCCTAACAATTGGTGAAGGAAAAGATTGCCTCTTCTGTTTTTACCCAGGAACATCACCTGGGGGGAAGGTCATAGACCATACTATGTGGCTTTTTACAGGCAACACAGCTTTCCCCTTCCTCCTTACTTTCTGACCATGGGCATGTTTGAAGTACAGCTAATCACAGATTTGCCAGCTGATGAGCACCAATCTTCTGCAGTCTTCTGTATAATAACCTTGCACTCTAATAGCAGGTACCAGATCATTTCCCTGCGTGTATCTTTCACTGCTGGTCATTTTCAAGCTCCACCCCCCCCCCCGCAAGCTTCAGCTTGAACATGAATCATTCTTTCCCCCATGACCCCATCAGAATGCCAGACTGTAGCACTGAGCTGAAATGAAGAGTCTGCATAATTTTTTTTTGGCTTATAAGTTATTTACTGAAATAGCATTTTACAGGGGTTTTTTTATTTAAAAAGCTAGCTTTCTCTCTGAAACTCAGCACAGTATTTGATTTGCACATTAATTAATGTCTCAGCTGCCTCTCCTAAAGGGCTTGCAATAGCATACAAAAGGATATTAATTATTCTTTTGTATTATATTGTATAACTGAAAGACCATCCTCTTTCAACAAGCCTTTTAAGTAGAGACCTTATCCTAGTCTGCATCTGCTTTGGAATTACTTTTTAAGATGTTTCTAAAGTTTTTTTAAAAGATGTTTTGTTTTATCATTTGTGTGATTGTTGTGCTGGGCTCCTTTGGGAATGCCAATGGAACTCTCAAGTAAGTGTGTATATAGGACTGTTATGACTGTAGTATTTGTACACTAAGTCATAGGGTGGGGCAGGTACCTTTTGCTCAGGAGAGGAAATTTTATTTGAAATGTATTGTTGTTGTTCATTTACTGTATGTTGCTGAACGGTGTTTTGTTGAAATATGACTTGTATTTTAATATGTATTTTGTATTTTCCTTTTACATGTGTTCAGTTGGGGTAGCCTATGGCTCTGAGCAATAAAGATTCATTTCATTCACTTTCATTCACTTACCTTCTCACTCACAAGGCCATCAGACTTGTTAGGTACTTCCAAATGGCTCCCTGAAAACAGACATTTGGCACACAGACAGTGCAAAAATGGATTTTATGTAATCCTTCAAAACAGGGGACTACGACTCCCCATTCTTTCTGACCATTGGCTCTTCTGGCTTGGGCTGGTGGGAGTTGGAGTCCAAGAATACTGTGCTAGACCTTACAGATGAGGAGAATCATAGAATCATGGAATAGTAGAGTTGGAAGGGGCCTAAAAGGCCATCAAGTCCAACCCCCTGCTCAATGCAGGAATCCAAATCAAAGCATTCCCGACAGATGGCTGTCCAGCTGCCTCTTGAATGCCTCCAGTGTCGGAGAGCCCATTACCTTTCTAGGTAATTGGTTCCATTGTCATATGGCTCTAACAGTTAGGAAGTTACTCCTGATGTCCAGTCGAAATCTGGCTTCCTGCAACTTGAGCCCATTATTCCATGTCCTGCACTCTGGGGTGATCGAGAAGAGATCCTGGCCCTCCTCTGTGTGACAACCTTTCAAGTACTTGAAGAGTGCTGTCCTATCTCCCTTCAGTCTTCTCCTCCCAAGGCTAAACATGCCCAGTTCTTTCAGTCTCTCCTCATAGGGCTTTGTTTCCAGTCCCCTGATCATCCTTGTTGCCCTCCTCTGAACCTGTTCCAGTTTGTCTGCATCCTTCTTGAAGTGCGGAGACCAGAACTGGATGCAGTACTCAAGATGAGGCCTAACCAGTGCTGAACAAAGGGGAATTAATATTTCACATGATTTGGAAACTATACTTCTGTTAATGCAGCCTAATATAGCATTTGCCTTTTTTGCAGCCACATCGCACTGTTGGCTCATATTCAGCTTGTGATCAACGACAATTCCAAGATCCTTCTCACATGTCGTATTACTGAGCCAAGTATCCCCCATCTTATAACTGTGCATTTGCTCCAGCCTATCAAGGTTCCTTTGAATTTTGTTCCTGTCTTCCATGGTATTAGCTGTGCCCCCCAATTTTGTATCATCTGCAAATTTGATAAGCATGCTCTGTATCTCCGAATCCAAGTCGTTAATAAAAATGTTGAAGAGCACTGGGCCCAGGACCGAGCCCTGTGGTACCCCACTGGTTACTTCCGCCCAGTTTGAGAAGGAGCCATTGTACTCTTTGAGTATGATTCTGGAGCCAACTGTGGATCGACCTGATAGTTATTCTGTCCAGCCCACATTTAGTTAGCTTGCTAATCAGAATATCATGGGGCACTTTCTCAAAAGCTTTGCTGAAGTCGAGATATATTATGTCCACAACATTTCCACAGTCTACAAGAAGAGACTAGGGGAATGAAAATACAGTGAAGGAGATTGAAGATGATCAGTAGAGGATTGAAAATGGGATGGTGATGATGATGACTTGTATGATTGCTCATAACTCATCCATTTGCTTCATGAGGCAAAATGTTTCTTCTGTCACCACCTAAAGGCAATGCCGTTGAATAGAAGACCTTGCTGGATCAGGCCAAAGCTCTGTCTTAGTCCAGAATTATGTTTCACACAGCAGCCACCAGGTGCCTCTGGGAAGCCCACAACTGGGGCATGAGGGCAATAGCCTTCTCTTGCTGTTTCATCCCAGCAACTGGTATTCAGAGACACACCACTTTACACAGCCATGGCTTCCCCCAAAGCATCCTGGGAACTGTAGTCTGTTATACCCCCCCTTATACTTCTCACAGAGCTGCAATTTCCAAAGCTCCCTGGGAAGAGGGATTGGTTGTGAGGGGAATGGAGATCCTAACAACTCTTAACAACTGTCAGTACCCTTCAAAAACTACACTTCCCAGGATGCTTTGAGAGAAGTCATGGCTTTTTAAAGTAGAATAAAGTATAGTGCCGACAGGGCTTTATTCACTAATAGTTCTGATTGTCCTTCTCCTCATGGCTGTCATTATTATTATTACTAAATTTATTACCTGATCTTCACCCAGATGTCCCGGGGGATTACAACAGTTTTAAAACACATAATTAAAAACATCCTACACAACATCACAGAAAATAGGGTGAGCCCTAAAAATACACATCTCAGGTGTTGAAGGCCAAGGTAAAGAGATGCATCTTCAGCATTCACCAGAAGTTGTACAATGAAGTTGCCAGGTGTACCTCAGTGGGGAGGGAGTTTCACAGCTTAGGAGCTGCCACAGAGAATGCCCTCTCCTGGGCTACCACCTAGCAAGCTTCTGAGGGTGGTGGAAATACTAAAGGGGCCACGTCTGCTTATCTAAACTCCCAAGAGGGTCTGTAGGAAAGGAGGCGGTCTTTCAGATATTTGGGACCTAAGTCATTTAGGGCTTTAAACACTAACGTGAACAGCTTGAACTAGGGCCAGAAATGAACTGGGAACCAATGCATCTGTTTTAAAACAGGGATTATATGAGTTCTGAAAGAAACCGCCGTCAGTAATCTGGTTGCTGCATTTTGGACCACTTGAAGTTTTCGAGTCGTCTTTAAGGGCAGCCCCACATAGAGCGCATTGCAATACTCCAGTCTGGAAGTTACCAGAGCATAGAGCCCAGTGGCCAAGGCTTCTCTGTCCAAAAGGGGCTGAAGCTGGCCAACCAACCAGAGCTGGAAAAAGGCGCTCTTAGCCACTGAGGCCACTGAAACCTCCAGTGACAGTGTTGGATCAAGGAATACCCCCAGGCTGTGGACCTGCTTCTTCAAGGAAAGAGCAACCTCATGCAGAATAGGCCATCTTCCCACCTCCTGGACATGAGAACTCTGGACACGTAACACCTCTGTCTGGTCAGCACTCAGCCTCAGTTTATTGGCCCACATCCAGATCATCACAGCCTCATGGAGCAACAATCAAGACTTACAGTGCTGTAAGTGCTTGTGAAGAGGGTGTGATATACATTTAGTGGTAAATTATTTCTTCTGCTCTTCCTCCTCCTCCCCCTCCTCCCCCTTGTTCGTCTTTATAGTTATTTCATATTTCCAATTGATTTGATGTGGGGAACTGAGGCACAAAATCAGGGGCAAGGCCACCCAACAAGGACACAGGTGAGCTTAGACACGATAGGTTTATCATTCTAAAACAGGGATGGCCAACACGGCCCTCCTCCAGATGTTGCTGAACTACACCTTCCATTGTCCCTGACTATTGGCTGGCTGGGACTAATGGGATTTGGAGTCCAGAGACATCAGAACTGAGCTGTGTTGGCTGCCCTTGTTCTAAAGTGTTACTATAGTTGCGTGTCTTCCCCAATTTCCAAGCGGTGAGATTTCGGGGGTCCCTGCGCCCCTCCAGGGTTTGGTTTCCTTTGGGAAGAAGGTCAGCAGAGACTGCGGTGTCTTTATGAAAGAACAGCATATATACTACATATTAAGTATACGTAACAATCTAAAAACTGGTCTTTGAAGCATTAAGTTACAAAATCTATATACCGTAAAATATTAAATGGCTGAGTCGCTTTTCAGGGAAAGAGGTCTCATGAGACGCTATGTTTTCAATAGCCACCTAAAAGTAAAAATTTTAGGCACTTGCCTAAGTTCACTTGGAAGGTGATGCCATGGAGAATCTTTTGAGATTAAAAGATGTGAACATGTTAAGAGCCATCTTGTACCTATTATTTATTTTATTTATTTATTTTTATTTTTAAAACTTATATACCGCCCGACTAGCAATAGCTCTCTGGGCGGTGAACATACATACAATAAAATACAATATAATACAAAAACATCACAGTCTAAAATCAAATTTCACAATCTAAAAACAGCAAAGGCTAAAATCAAATTACAAACATTACAATCATTAACAAAAAATTAAAATGCCTCGGAGTAGAGAAAGGTTTTAACCTGGCGCCAAAAGGATGATAGTGTCGGCGCCAGGTGAACCTCCTCGGGGAGACTATTCCATAGTTCGGGGGCCACCACTGAGAAGGTCCTTGATCTTGTCACTGCCCTCCGGGCCTTCCTATGAGTCGGGACCCGGAGGAGGGCCTTCGTAGCAGACCGTAGTGTACGAGCCGGTTCATAGTGGGAGAGGCGTTCCGACAGATATTGAGGTCCCGCGCCGTATAAGGCTTTATAGGTTAATACCAACACTTTGAATTTGGCCCAGAAGCGTATTGGAAGCCAGTGCAAGCGGGCCAAAACAGGTGTTATATGGTCAGACCGCTTCGTTCTTGTTAGCAGTCTGGCCGCCACATTTTGCACCAGCTGTAGCTTCCGAACCGTCTTCAGAGGTAGCCCTACGTAGAGCGCATTACAGTAATCCAAACGTGAGGTTACCAGAGCATGTACTACTGATGTAAGATCCTCCTTACTCAGGTAGGGACGTAGCTGGGCTACCAATCGAAGTTGGTAGAACGCATTCTGTGCCATCGAGGCTACATGAGCCTCAAGTGACAGGGAAGAGTCTAGAACGACTCCCAGACTACGAACCTGTTCCTTTAGGGGGAGTGTAACCCCATCCAGGACAGGATATGTATCCACCATCTGATTGGAAAATCCATCCACCAACAGCATCTCAGTCTTATCAGGATTGAGTCTCAGTTTGTTAGTTCTCATCCAGTCCATTGTCACGTCCAGGCAACGGTTCAGCACATTGACCGCCTCACCTGAGGAAGATGAAAAGGAGAAGTAGAGCTGCGTGTCATCAGCGTACTGGTGACGACGCACTCCAAAACTCCTGATGACCGCACCCAACGGCTTCATATAGATGTTAAAAAGCATGGGAGACAAAACTGACCCCTGCGGAACCCCACATTGGAGTACCCACGGTGTTGAGCAATGTTCCCCAAGCACTATCTTCTGGAGACGGCCCGCCAAGTAGGAGCGGAACCACTGCCACGCAGTGCCTCCAACTCCCAACTCCGCGAGCCTCTCCAGAAGGATACCATGGTCGATGGTATCAAAAGCTGCTGAGAGATCAAGGAGAATCAACAGAGTTACACTCCCTCTGTCTCTCTCCCGACATAGATCATCAAACAGGGCGACCAAGGCAGTCTCAGTGCCGAAACCGGGCCTGAAACCCGATTGAAATGGATCGAGATAATCGGTTTCATCCAATAGCGCCTGGAGCTGGTCAGCAACCACTCGTTCCAAGATCTTGCCCAGATATGGAACATTTGCCACTGGTCTGTAGCTGCTGAAATCCTCTGGGTCCAGGGAAGGCTTTTTCAGGAGTGGTCTCACTGCTGCCTCCTTCAGACAGCCAGGGACCACTTCCTCTCGCAAGGAGGCATTTATCACTTCCCTGGCCCAGCCAACTGTTCCCTCCTTGCCAGTTTTTATTAGCCAAGAGGGGCAAGGATCTAGTACCGAAGTGGTTGCACGTACCTGTCCAAGCACCTTGTCCACGTCCTCGAACTGAACTGACTGAAACTCATCCAACAAAACATGATAAGACTGTGCACCAGACACCTCACTAGGGTTAACTGCTATAAAATGAGAGTCTAGGTCCCGACGAATGCATAAGATCTTATGCTGGAAGTGCTCAGCAAACTCATTGCAGCGGGCCACCGAAGTATCTGCAGTGTCCTGAAGGCCTAGATGGAGTAGCCCTCGGACAACTCTAAAAAGCTCCGCTGGGCGGGAGAGAGATGCCTTAATAGTGGCGGCGAAATATTGTTTTTTCGCCGCCCTCACAGCTCCTATATACCGCTTGGTGAAAGCACAAACCAGTTAGGCACAAATATGTCATTAATTTTCACTAATATATACACTATTTGCACTAATATATGCATTTATATATACACTTTACCCTACTAAATGCATTTTGTACACATTACTTGGCTGCATTGCAAGTTTCTGAGAAGTGCAAATTCCGAAGAATGGCTATTTTTGGTTTATTTAATTTATTTATTTATTATATTTATACTCTGCCTTTCTTTTCATGATAGAAACCCAAGGCGGCTTACATATGGTTCCCAGGCAGTCTCCCATCCAGGCACTGACCAGACCTGACCCTGCTTAGCTTCAGCAGGGAGCTGACCTTATGTGCCTTCAGGCCATAGCCTGGGACCATATTGTGTATTGTTTGTGTATTGTTTCAAACAGTGCAAATTTGACAAGTTCACCTTTATATGAAAACAGAAATGAATTCCCCCCCCAATTCCTCCCAGTCAGTGTAGATAATCGTGAGCTAGATGGACCAATGCTTTGACCCAGAATAAGGCAGCTTCCTATGTTATTCCAAACCTGGGAAATGCTAACTGAGAGGTGGCAACTGGCAAGCATATATTTACTTTGGCTGGGCTTTAAATCTTCCCCTCTTTAACCCCTGG
This sequence comes from Rhineura floridana, assembly GCF_030035675.1. Lineage (NCBI taxonomy): Eukaryota > Metazoa > Chordata > Lepidosauria > Squamata > Rhineuridae > Rhineura > Rhineura floridana. The sequence goes on from NC_084481.1 coordinate 219,979,575, forward strand.
CACATAAACGGAGAGGATCTTGTTAATGGGAAATCTGAGCCAGCTCCTCAGCTGGTAGTGATCATTGTTTCATTGATAATACCAACCTGGCCTTAGTTTCTCCAAGGCAATGAATGAAAACCAGCAGCACGAATCCTTTCACACCCAAACCTAATTTTCCAAGAGATGAGTGTCAGCTGCTGCTTTGCCATGCATTCGCAGCTGACAGTTGGCTCTTCATGCCTCAGTAAGTGATATTGGCTGGAAAGGTGGTTATTTGGCTGGCTAGCAAAGAAGTATCGCTGGCAGCTACATGGCTGGGAAGAGTGGAGCTGTAAAATGAGCTAAAGAAAAAGAAAAAAGGTAATTGTCTAAAGGTCACAAAGTAATGTAAATAGTGGGATATTGTCTTACTTTTAGTGTGGCTCAAGTTCACTCTTTAGAATATTGGCTCACTGGCTCTCATTGTGATTGTGTTGAACAGGCTTACCTCACCAAGGGACTGAACAAGGAAAAGCGTATTGGACCAAATTGTCATTGCTAGCTTTTGCTCATCTACACTGGCTTCCAAGCTCAATTCAAGGAGCTAAACAGCCTGGGTCTTCTTGCACCAGGAAGGGTCATCTTGCCTCTCATATTGGATCACAAAAATGATGCAAGCTCTCCAGAGTTTTTCCCCAGAACATAAATCGTTTCCAAATTCTGTACAAAAGTGGTGTATATGATGCAGATACCTTGGTGAAGTAGGCCTGCTAATGGTCAATAACTTGATGAAATATCACTGGAAACCCTAAGTATTGTGCTCCATTGAGATGATGATGATGATGGTGATGATGATGATGATGGTGATGATTAGAGGTGTCTTACAGCTGAATATTCCTTTGAAAAGTATTGTTTTAGAGGTGATATGAAAGACAGCTCTGTCTGTGGTGTATACCTGTGATGACCCATTTGCATATGCAAGTCAATAGTGGATGTTGTATTTATCAAATGAAGAATACGCATGTGAATTAGCGAAGTTTATTGAGCCATCATTAAATCAGAAAATCACTTCTTTTCTGCTGTGCTCAGTTCCAAAGTTCATGCTCATCAGTTCCAAGATGCTATGCTCAGCAGTAGCAGTCCATGTCCAAGGGATCCTGGGACATGTAATTTGAAGGGTGCCTGAAATCATGATATGGGGTTAGGTACTCTAAGGAATATTCACTAACAGGCAAAAAAACTGGAGGGGAGGGGAGGAGGAGGATTGAGTTCAGTGGGATTTACTCTTGTGCAATCATGCTTAGGATAGGTAAAACTGACCATGGGGAGGGAAGCCCGGAGTGGGCAGGGAAGGAGGAAGAAGGAAGAGGAGAGGAAAGGAGGAAGGGAGAGGAGAGGGGAAGGAGGGGAAAAGTCAGGTCTGATCATTTGCATGCTTATTGAGTTCAGTGGGATTTACTCACTATCATGGCTAGGATAGGTAAAACTGACTATGGGGGTGGGGGAGGAGCAGGAGGGGAGGGGGAGGGGGAGGGGGAGGGGGAAGGAGGGGATTGGGAGGGGAGGGGGAAGGAGGGGATTGGGAGGGGAGGGGGAAGGGGTGAAGGAAGGGGCAAAAGGGAGGTGATGGGAGGGAGGAGGAGGGCAGGGGAGGTTTGATCATTTGCATACTTATTGAGTTCAATGGGATTTACTCCCGTGTAATCTTGCTTGAAAATGAAATGGACTACCTTCAAGTCAATTCCGACTTATGGCGACCCTACGAATAGGGTTTTCATGGTAAGCGGTATTCAGAGGGGATTTACCATTGCCTTCCTCTGAGGTTGAGAGGCAGTTACTGGCCCAAGGTTACCCAGTGAGCTTCCTGGCTGTGTGGGGATCTGAATCCTGGTCCCCCAGGTTGTAGTCCTAGGATAGGTAAAATTGACCATGGGAGAGGAGGAGGGGGAAGGAGGGGACTGGGAGGGGATTGGGAGGGGTGAAGGAAGTGAAAGGTAAGGGACAAGAGGGAGGGGATAGGAGGTAGGAGGAGGGGAGGGCAGGTTTGATCATTTTTATGCTTTTTGAGGTCAGTGGGATTTACTCCTGTGCAATCATGCTTAGGATAGGTGAAACTGACCTGGGGGAGAGGTGGGAGGGAGGAGGAGGGAAGGGAAGGGAGGGGAGGGGAGGGAGAGGGGAGGAGATTATGTGGGTGGGCACTGGGCAGAGGGGAAGCCCCTTTTCCAAAAGAAAAACATTGTGAACGGTATCATTCTTTTTCAGGGTTTCCCCTACCTTTTTATTCTACAGCAGGTACATGGACCAGAGCTTGGAAAAGTTACTTTTTTGAACTACAACTTCCATCAGCCCCAGCCAGCATGGCCACTGGATTGGGCTGATGGGAGTTGTAGTTCCAAAAAAGTAACTTTTCCAAGCTCTGCATGTAGCCTTCCACCCAAATTCAAACCAAAGCTATCCCTGACCACATCCACAGCAGACTTTGATTTTACTTTAGGCAGTCATGGCTTCTCCCAAAGAATCCTGGGAAGTGTAGTTAGTGAAGGGTGCTGAGAGTTGCTAGGAGAGGCCCTGTTCCTTTCACAGAGCTTCAGTCAGAGTGGCTGACTGGCCACTGGAGCTCTGTCAATGGAATAGGAATCTCCTCTCTGCCCCCTTCACAAACTACACTTCCCAGGATTCTTTGGGGGAAGCCATGACTGTCTCAAGTGAAATCAAAGTCTGGTGTGGGTGTGGCCCCCTGATTAGGTAAGCCCAGCAGCTGTGAGTCTGGCTTTTAGAACTCTTGACAGTTGGTTCTTACTGAGCATGCCCGACATCATTGAGTTGAAGCCAATATTTCTTAAATTAATTATAAATCAGCCAGGCATGTTTTTAACTTTTATACTGCAGAAGATGAAGGGCAGACTATGGGGCAAGGTCAGAAATAGGATTTCAGGTACTCTGTGAACATGGCTGATTTTTAATGAATTTCAACAGATTATGAGAACTCTGACAGAAAAAAGTCCAAAGGGTGTCTTGTTTTTCTGTCTCTGTTTTTACACTTTGAACACTCTATTCTCTCTGACTGTTTTTGTGTATCATGAAAATTTAGAGGGTTGTTAAGCAAGCACTTCTGAGTTCAGGACTATACGTTTTGTAAGGTTTTGTTTTGAAATGAGCTTATGGGAAGCAGCAGAATGGCATGGGGGATATTTTCAATGTAACATTACAGAATGTGAAAAATCCATGCTGACTATGTGGACTATAGTATACAGCTACTCTTGTGGCTGTTTAATCACATTTCCCTATCTCCTAGGTATCTGGGATGCTGCTGTAGAAGCACTTTAGATATCAGAGAGTGGAGTCGGGGAGATGTTCCAGTTTAGATAAGAGAAAAAAATTGGGGGATTTCACTCCTTTTGTAATATAGCCAAGCAATAGGAATATGGAACATAGGAAACTTCCTTATACCAAGTCATACCAATATCTAGCAAAATGCCCTGCATACCCTGTCTGTAGTGAGAGTGGTGACCTTGATGTCAGTGGGGCAGTGAATCCGCTCTGGGTTTTAGTCCGAACTCTCAAGAAGCTCCTTGAAAGTTCACCCTTAAACCCAGAGTGGATTCACTGCCCCGCTGACATCAGCGCTACCAGTCTCCAATGCCTGCCTGGCAGCAGTTCTTCAAGGTTTCAGACAAGGAATCTTTCCCAACCCTACCTGGAGATGCCAGGGATTGAACCTGTGACAGTTTGCATGCAAAGCAGGTGCTCTGCCACTGAGATACGGCCCTTCCCCAAAAGGACACATTTGTATTCCAAACCAGGTAAGCCATCTTGTGTCTTCTAGTGTGACATCTTCTGACATCTAGTGTGAGCCTGCCCCCAGCTCAAAAAGCATTTGGAGTCCCTGTTGGCAAAAGAAATGAACCTTCAGAAGTTCTTCTCATCTAACTAATAATTAATGCCTTGTTTGGGTGGTGAAAAAATGGCTTCTTTGTCTTATGCAGAGACATAATATTTGAGGCTTGCATCTCTGAAAAACCTCATTAGCTTGTCATTGAGCACAATTGTTTTTAGAGGCCTCTGTTACATGTCCCCATCTCCAGTCACCTCCACCGGGCTTACAATTCCAGCAGGTCTGTGGCCTAACAGATGGTCGTTACTAATGAAAAGAGTCCTTTTAATTAGTTTGTTTGAAGATGCTCATTCACATTGGTGGGAGCTTCCAATAAAGTTTCAGAGACTGGGATCTGTGTTGCTGGCTTCCAGCAGTTGCCATCTGCTTGGAGGCAAACAGTGGCTAAGGGGAAACCATTCGCATTTCCCCCTTCACTGAGCTGGAAATAGGTTTTAAAGGGTGTAGGCTGCAGAATCTGGAGGGGGGGCAGGTTGGGTGAGGGAAGATCTCTTAGTTACTGCAGGCAGCAGTTTAAAAGCTGTTAAATCCCTCCGTCCAGAACCAGGATTACAACCTTTTGTTCTGCCATCTTGAACAACAGTTTCACAAAGAAGCAGTGGCAGATGGTGGCTCCATGTCAGTGGGGCAGTGGAATCCACTCCAGGTTTTAGTCAGAAGTTTTGATGCATTTGCTAATGTCACCGAAGCTGCTGCTCTTGATTTCTTAATCTGAACGTTAAAATAAAAATAAAAATCCCATTTTACTTAGTCTGAAGCAGAAATGTGGAACCTGTAATCCTTCAGATGTTGCTGGATTAGAACTCCCTTTATTCCTTACCATTAGTCATGCTGGCTGGGGCAGACAGGATTAACATAAGAACATTTCAGTTTAAGAACATTAGAACCTAAGAAGAGCTGTGCTCGATCAGGCGAAAGACCTGTCTAGTTCAGCATCCTGTCCTCACAGTGGCCAACCAAATGACTATGGGAAGCCCACAAGCAGGTCAGGAGTGCAACAGTGTTCTTCCCGCTGGTGATTCCCAGCAAATGGGATCCAAAGGCATGCAGTCTCCAATATCTAGGTACTGCTCCCTGCTACAGCTGTGCTCCCCGCCCCGATTCTTTTGGGAAATTGTTTTCTTGTTAATTTGTGACATGACAGACAATGACAACCTCCGTTTAATGAATGACAGCTTGTTTTAAGAACAGGAGCAATTTCAGAATAGAACCTTCTGAAAAATTCACTGAATAAGGCAGGGCAAGAGTACAACAAAAGCTTCATCTGGAAGAGCCCCCAAAAGTCTGCTCACTCAAGACTTTCAATTACTGATGGTGGATTTTTCATGATCCCAGTCACGCTACAGTTAAGTGATTCTGAAAAAAACACAGCTTGACTAGTAATATGACCCTTGAAGAGATAAATATTAGAACTTTGTATTATGGGCTAGAGTTAGACTCCACCCCTTGGACTTTCCTTTGTTCTGCTTTTCAGTTTCAGTTTCACTTGTGCTGTCTATCCAGCCAGCAATAAAGAAGGATGTTTGTTTGCCTGCAGTAAGAAGTAAGAGTTTGTTTATTCTGCAGTTATTCTAATGAGTAGAGCAGGATTGGGTGCTTATTGCTAAAGGGTGAAATAAAGATCTGAAAAAATGGCTACCCTAAGTTACTCTTTTAAAGCACTCACTAAATTCACAGTCATAGTGGCTATTTTTTCCTTCTTTTTCTTGAGTACTTGATTTCAAAGGGTGAAAACAGCACAAGAGGAATAGAAATATTGCTGTGTATGCTACAGTTAACTAGCTGGCTAGCTGGACACCTAGGCTGTAACTCAGGGCTAATTTCTGATTTTCCCAATATACGTGTCTCAACATAAGGCCTTTTCAAGGTTTCTGGAAAAATCAACCCAGCAACCAGTAAAAAAAAGTCCAGTTGATTTCCTCAATTAGTTAGGTGGTCTCTTATATAGCAGCCAGTTAAAACGTTTTTCCTTGATTGCCCACCAGAAAGGAAAATCTAAAGGTCAGGGACAAGACTTGAAGGAGGAACCCTCAAGGAGGAGTTAACCAACACAACCTATAATATTTTCTCTCTGGCCTTCCCTAAACATGTAGTATGTACAGGTTTGTTTTGGATTGGAATCTAAAACTGGGATACCTAATGCAGCATCAAAGCCAAGCTTGAAGAGCTCACTGTCATTACCAAAATAGTTCAGTTCATGAAAAATCAGAACACGGGGACAGACCACAGGTGAAAGGGGACTGTAGCTATAGGCAAAGTCAAGCTTTTGAGTGAAGTATTCCTGAGGATCTCTTTAAAAAGGGTGAGACAATTCAAGAGTCAAACTTCATTCGTGTAAGTTAACACACTCTCTGCACGGTGAAAGAGTGACAGGAGAGGTCCCTGCCTTTCCCCTCTGCTTGCGTGGTCCTCATGTCCTCTCCACTAATAAGGGGGGAATTGGTTGGTGCTGTGCACCCCAAATGCCCCATCTAGAAATGTGGCTACCTAGCCTAATAACGAAGTCTGGCTACAGGGCTGACATAGCCATCAGGCCTAGTAGCCATTGATAGCCTTACCCTCCATGAATTGGGTAATCCTCTTTTAAAGCCATCAAAGTTGGTGGCCATATTGTAAGAGTGCATTCCACAGGTATGTGCTGTGTGAAGAAGTACTTTCTTTTGTTTGAATGGAGTTCTGTTAGCCTTTGTTTTAATCTAGTCTTTCTCTTCAGCCTGCCCCCCCCCACATTTCCTGGATTGGGGCCTTGGGATTAGGGTGAGTATCTTAAACCCTTCCATTTTGGATTTTCAGACCCAGAGTTTGCTTCCTCATCAGCACTGATTGACTAATACAGGGGAAAAGGATATGAACAAAATGGGATTGCAAAACATCCTACCTTGAAATGTTGCTCTCCTAACTACCTTCTTCAGGTTTTTTTGAGCTAATCAAGGCACTGGGACAAACAAACCTCATCTTGCTTCTTGAGGGACACTCCCCCCTGCCCAGATACCTTAAAAAACAATAATCACATAACTAGCAATTAAGGATGCAATCATACAGCCACTTAACCTGACAGTAATTCCCATTGAACTAACTCATTGGAACTCAGTTCTGTGTAAACATGTATAGGATTGCACTGTTACATTCTTTTAAAATGATGCTAATAATTGCCTTTCAGCTTCTGTGATTCAACATTAGCATTTCATTTTCCTGCAGATGTTCTGCACAGTCAGGGAGGCATCTTGGTATATTACATTCTGCTTTTAAACTATTACTAATTTGCAGCTTCATGCACACATCTGGAGTTTGGCGGAAGGATACCTGTAAATATGATGACAGTGTTGTCTTCATTGAAAAAACAAAACAACCCACAGCAGCAGAGTTGGGATGGATGAAAAGAATGCCCTGTCACTCACTCACACACACACACACACACACACGCACACACAGTCACACACACACATGGGCTGTGCAATCGATCTAGTCAATTTCTGAATTGAATTGGGATGATTAGGGCCAAATTGGGACCTGTCCAGATCAAGTCAGGCAGGCACTGATCACCTCAAAGCAAGTCAGGTCCACCTGGAGTGATCCAGAGCGATCTGGAGCTTGAAACACTCTGTAAATGCCAGACAGCTGTCTCCAAAGTGTTGCAACGATTAATTACAACACCATATAATGAAAACCCCAGGATGGAGAGAGAGGGAGGGGAAGAACGGGAGGTGGATTTTGCTCATTGACAGCTCTAGTTTCTAATCCAGGACTAGAATCACTCAACACACTCCAGTCTCAATGCTTTGGGGGAGAGATTGTGAAGCCTTCAAAAGTCACAACTCTCTACTGCTGGCGTCACTCCACTTATTCCAGTCTGTCTCAAAGTGGAGTAGGCATTAAAACAATAAAATCACAGTACAATGAAGAAAATACATGGAGAATTTGGTAGTGGTAAAGGGTTAAAAGCCCCTCCCTCATGTCATAGTTCTGATTCAGCTTGAGCTCTCCAGGCAGATATCAAGAACTGCTCACCACTGCCCCATGAGGTCAGCTATGCCACTGCAGGTTTTCAGTGAAAAACCTTCCAGACTGATCCCACCCATTGGCTCCTCCTAGGCAGGAAGGAATCCTGCCTAATGAATTTTTGTTTGAGCAACAAGGGTGATCTTAGGTAAGTGAGGATTAAACAAAATTCCCTCCACATACATTGCCTTGAACACTGTGGGGGAAACGTAATCATTACATTTTATTTATGTTCTTGGAGAAGAGACTAAACCACCATTTCCCAGAGTTTGGATGTCAGGAAACGGTGGTTTAACAAACTCTGGTCATTTTTCATTGTGATGTATGAGAGAAGGGAGAAGGGAGTAGTTGGGCACAATGCTTGTTCTTCATCCAATGAACCACAGTTTATTGGATAGAGGACATAGAATTTTGGGTTGGAGGGTCCTTCAAAGTAATTTAGTTCACTCCCTGCTCCATGCAGGATGCAGCTAGTCTCTCCAACATATGACTGTCCAGTTTTGGCTTAAATACCTCCAATGAAGGAGAGCCCATCACCTCTTGAGGCAGTGTGTTCCAGTTCTCAATGTTAGGAAGTAGACAAAAACTATTTTTCTGCAGTTTCTACTCATTAGTTCTCGACCTGCCCTTATAGCAACAGTGAACAAGTCTGCTCCATCTTCTAAATGGCAGCCTTCCAGATACTGGAAGATATCTTTTGTGTCTCCTCTTGATATCCTGTTCTCCAGGTTGACATACGCATCTTTGTCAACCGTTCCTCATAGGACTTCCTTTCCAAATGGTTATGTGTAAGCCAGACCATTGTCCATTCCTAAAATAACATTCACTATCTGGTTGACTTCTTGCCATGTATGGATACAATCATTTCCCCTCACTTTGGTGGTTACCGCTTGGCAGGAAAGCTCACCCAGGGTGGTTTGGACATCTGCATGGGCTTTATGAAATGGGGATAATTTGAAAATCCGGTGCTGTGTGTTTGCTGCCTTGAAAGTATCATGGGGCATGCCACATGAGCCAATGATGCTCCTGTTAGGACTTTAAAGCTGAAAGGAAATGTAATTTATTGTAGTGTGGCATAACAAATCAGGTTTCAGGGGGCCAGTGTGTTTATCAATATGCTTGCCATCACCTTCTCACCTGTGATCAGTGTGCTCTCGCTTTCCTTTGCAGAGGGTTTTATATCCATGTCCCTTCCTGTTCTGTTCAGAGCAGGATTCACAAGGCTGAGGCGCAGGTGCAATCAAATCTTGTTTTATTAAAGTAATGGATACATCAAAAGCAGTACACTTCATAGAAATCTCTAAGCTAGCTCACTAGAAGTCCCTAACTGCACTCTAGACATGCTTTGCAACACGTGAAGAAAGTTGACTCAGCAACTTAACCCAGAGTGCGAGTCTTAAGGAGGGAAAGTTTTAGATCATAATCTCTGGCTCCTCCTCAAGTCCTGCCTCTGTCCTGTCCATTTCTTGTGGCGTCGAGAGCGGGGTGACGGGGTGTGTGCTTCCAACAGCTCGTCTGAAAGAACCACCTCCTTAGCAACTGGCTTGAGGTCAGGGGGTGGTGATGCACACGAGGCATCCTGGGAACCGCTTGGCAAAGGGGGAGTCACCACCCCCTCTGGAACATCTTCCAACGGCTCCTCCAACCTGTCGGGGGGCGGCGCGCTCTCCACTTCCAAGGCTGTGCCATCCGTGGGAACTGGCCCAGAGTCAAACTCACTCCCCCTCTCAAGGTCTTGCTCAGACTCAACAATTCCTTGGTCTTCTGCGCCCTCTGACAGCTGGGAAACCTGGAACTCGTGTCTCCCCCCCCTCCCTGGCCCTTGTGGGGAAGCGGAGGCTCAACACTTCCCTATTAAGGTTTAGTGTCTTTAAATGGAAATTCCTAGGCATTGGACTATGCTGGATTTTATGTGCTTATAAACTGAGCACTTGTGGCTGTGTAGGCAGAGTGAATTACTATTACTATTACTATTATTTAAAAAAACGTCAATGATCTGTACAGTTCACTTCTGTTGGGTGGGGTTGACTCTGTCTCCATACCTTGGACCACATGTGTGGTAATAAAAAGAATCCCCCTTTGCTACTAATGGGGCAATGACAAAATAAGTGGTTTGCAACTCTCTGTCACAGCAGCGCTGACTTCTGGGAGCAGGCTGATATAAAACGCATTGGCTACTTGCCCAGAGCCTTGGCGGAGCCTCTCCAACCAGGACTGTTCTGAACACATCCTTTTTAATATTGTGAAGTGCCATTGGCTCAGGGCAGAAATATGTAAGGTGTGATATATGCACCAAGAATTCTCATACTTAGCTCAGCTTAGGGCTGATGTCAAAGTGACTTTCATGATGTGGCTTGCCAGTGTGTAGCTGGCTGTCATTTTAGCAAAGAGCCAGTGCACGGTGGTGGTAGGCTCCTTCAGGATCATGGCATGGAGCAGGGGGCTTAAATCCTTTGCCCCATCATGTTTCTGATCAGAATCGAGGGAAGGCATGTGTATTATTCACAATGAAGGAAAGCTTCCATTGATACCAATGGGAACTTAACATAAGAAGAGCTTGCTGGATCAGGCCAATAGCCCATCTAGTCCAGCATTCTCTTTTCATAGTGGCCATCCAGTTGCCCATGGGAAGCCCACAAGCAGGACTGCAGTGGAAGAGCACTCTCCCCTCCTGCAGTTTCCAACTGGTATTTAGAAGCATACCTGTGATAGCTGGCTATCAAAGCCCAATCTGACAAACTCCATAAAGAGACACTCCAGTCTTGCATACAGGAAACAGGTTTACATTTAAATAAGGAATGCTAGACAAAGCACTTGGCTGATTGAATACTTCTCACCTGTGCTTAGCAAGCAACTTAATTATCTTAAAAAGACATTACACCACATCTCCTTTTCATAACAAAACACATAAAAACAATAAAATGATACTTAATATATCAAAACACAAAAATAAAAGAATCAAGAAGATCATTATAATGGGGCCAGAGGTCACCAGTACTTAGCCCACTGCTGAGGATGGTCTTTACCACCATCCTTTCTCAAGGGACATAGTCCCTAAATCTTGCTGGTAAAATGACAGGTCTGCCTCGAGATGTTACATGCACAGGAAGCCTTTCTTGAACTTGGGAAGCACTTGTCTCCTGAGATACGATGTTGTCCTCATTAGCGTCTTTGGCGTCACTTACAGAAGGAGTGGCATTGTCAAAAGGATTGTTCAGTTGAGTATTCTGTTCCATGGCAAGAAATTCATCCTGCCCTGAACACATATCATCACACTTTTCAGATGTCTGCTGTTGAAGCTTTAAATGGCGTCTATTGCGCCGATACCTATGACCGTCTGGTGTCATTACTTGATACGAACGAGGCTGCTCACATTTCTCTGTAAAAGTAGCAGGGAGCCAACCTTCATTAGACTCTATCAATACTGAATCTCCTGCTTCTAGGGCCTTAAGATGCTTTGCTGTACGATCATAAAAGTGAAGACCAAGAGCTCACCAGACTATCATAACTTGAATCTAGTGAAGATAATGTGATATACACTTTTTGCGTTTGAGAATGTTCAATTTCACGTTCTGACAACTCAGTAAACAGTCTGTTTATTTCCAACAAATGCTCTGACATGGTTGTATCTCCAGATAAGCACATCTGGTACAATCTTCTGGCAAGATAAATTTTAGAACTGGCAGTCTTTTTCACATGAATATTTCTTAAAGTTTCCCAGGTTTCCTTAGCCGTTGTTGCATCACACACGTGCAGTAATTGAGAATCATCAATAGCAAGAACAATTAACGCCTTTGCCCTCTCATCCAGCCTTCTCCAATCTGCTGGAATAGGCACCCCGGCGGGTGGGTCTTCTGCGATAGCTTTCCACAGGTCTTCTTTCACTAGAAAAGCCTGCATTCTCTGTTTCCAAGTGCCATAATTTTTCCCTGTCAGCCTTTCCAAGGGAATCCCAGCCGATAACGTAACAGACATACTTTCACTTTTCACAGTTCACCGCCTTTGTAATTAGAGCTTCTCACCTCTGTCCTTCAGTCCCACGGCTCTCTCACAGCTTTCAGCTCAGCTTTCGGTTTCTCCGTCTCTCTGCTGTTTTACTCGCTGGTCTGCAGTTCTGGCTTTTCTCTGCCGCTTTTCTGCAATCCTCAGCACCAGGTAACCATCAGCACCAGGTAACCATCCTCTGCTACCACTTGTTGGATGTTGGATCAGGCACAAGCAGATGCCCAGGATGCAGAACAGAATAGTGACAGGCTAGATCCCAGTTGAATCACTCAGCCAGACAAGACATAGGTTTTAAGAGTCACTTTTACTGACATTAGAGGTTTTTAGAATACAGTACAAGCTCTCTCTCTATACAAGCGCTTTTCTCCTTTCTCTTGCCCCCACACCAACTGGCCAGATCTGCCAAGTCTTATAGATAAGGCCAGCTGGTTGCCTTGGATACTTGTCCTTGAGATCTGCACGGACTCTGAGCGTCTTGGCCTTGTAACTCTGCCATGGAAAAAATACTCTCAGGAACCCTTTACTTGCCTACACACACTATCAACCCGACGAACCAAATCCAGAGTCTCACAGGCAGCCCTGCCCAATAATGAAGAGAAGAGCTATCTATTACATAACACAGTAATCTAACTGCTCCTCTTGGGGTATGACAATCAAGGACATTTATGACAAATCTTTCTAAATGCTGGACAACTTTGAGGCTTATGCACTGTACCACAACAAGAGCACTTATTATTTCTAGTTTGTTCATATCTGCATTTAGATTGTGCCCTCTCAGGTCCAAGGGCCTGTACTGGAATCTCCTCACAATCCTTATCAGTTACATGTACTACATGCAACTCCTTGCCATATATTGAGGAAGTTGACATAGTCTGTAGTTGAGCTCTCGTTATTTCTTCCAGACAACATATTTCAGTTGCTTTCTCCAGAGTAAGATTAGGACGAATTGGTCATGGGAATTAAAGCAGTCGGTACCTTGGGGGAAAGTGACCATGTAATGCTGGAATTCGTGATTCTGGGGAAAGCCAAAGAAGAATATAGTCAAATATGGACCTTGGATTTCAGGACAGCAGATTTTAGCAAGCTCAGGGAAATGATGGGTAGGATCCCGTGGCTAGATAGACTAAAGAAAAAAGGAGCCCAAGAAGCGTGGGAGTTCATGAAGAACGTATTACAAAAAGCGCAATCGCAAACAATTCCAAAGAGGAAGAAAAATGGAAGACATCAGAAAAAGCCAATGTGGCTACACAGAAGACTGGTGGAGGAGGTAAAAATAAAAAAGCATGTATAAAGAATGGAAGGAAGGACGCATCACCAAGGAAGAGTACCGACGAGCAGCTCGGGCTTGCAGGAATAGCGTAAGGAAAGCTAAAACCCAGAATGAGCTGAGGCTGGCGAGGGAAGCAAGGAACAACAAAAAGGGTTTTTCAGGACTTCCCAGGAGGATCGCTCCTCCTGTGCTGCCTCTGGGACGGGCTCCCGCCTTGGTGGAAACTTTTTCAGTTTTAAAACCAGTCAGAAGGGCTTTTTGACTGGGGATAATTTCTTCTGGATAAGGAAGAAACGTAGATTTCCCACACAGCTTTGTTGTGTTTGTTGGAGACTGGAATTCTGTGAAAGAAGGTCTTCCAGCAGCTTGGATGGAGCTAGGATTTCCAACCAGCTCAACTGATTAAGTGAGCTGTTCTTTTTCTTCAAAGAAAAACGGATTAACAGGCAAGCATTCTCCTGTCTTTTCTCATTATTTTGTTATCAATACAGCTAAAGAGATTTGTCAAAGAACCAGCAATTAAGAAATCCTGGGTGAGTCATAGCTTTCTCTTTTATTCACAGAGCTCAGGGGAAGAAAATATAAATAGTTTATCTTTATTTTTATTGCAAAAAGCTGGCATGGAATTCAGCATTATAAAGATGACAAACGGCTGAGGGGTTTCTAGTTTAAAGAGAAACATTTTTTTTGATTTATAAGACTTTTGAGTAATATATGTCTGGGACTATTTTTTCCGGTTTACTTTTTTTTTTTGACGAATCTGCTCATTCTTCCTGCTACTAATTATTTGGATGCTGTGAATTAAAGTTGTTTTGGCACTTTTGGACATACAAGAGATAAGGCAGTTCGTCTTGTCTAGAGGGTGACGTCAGCTGGCTTGAAAGATTAACTCCTTTGTAACTGGATAAAGAAATAAACTGTTCTTTGCTTGGGACATTGGAAATTGAAGGGATTGTGTTTTTTTTGGTTTTAAGAATGACAATCAAGAAGGTGGTTGAGATCATGGATGTACAAGAAGGGACTTTCTCTTTAGATATGTTTCAGAAAATAATGAATGAGATTAAGCTAACAAAACAAGAACTCAGACATAACAGACAAGTGATGATAAGTGAATTTGGCGAAATGAGACAGGAGCTGAAAGAAATTCAGGATTCCATGAGAAAGGAGAACAAAGATAAATTTGGAAAATTAAAAAAGGATGAAAGAAAAATTAAAGGGAAGGTTCAAGCCCTGGAGATTGGATTAAATATGGTCTTGGAAAAAGATTTGGATTTCCTGGCTGTGATGGATCCTGGAGACAAATATTACTGTTTGGAATTCAGCGCTGTCCCTGAAGGAATTGGTGAAGAGATTGGAGATAAAGATATCATCGGTTCGAAAAAATTCATGGACTGGAAGGATTTGATGGAACTTGAAATGGAGAAAGTCTACAGAATTAATTCCTGTTTTGTGACAATGAAAAACCCTTCAAGAGATGTGCTAGTGCATTCTGTAAAAAAGAGGAACAGAGATGCGGTTCTGCAACAATACTTCAGTGATACGTTCGGAAATGATGGCAAGAAAATATTTGTGATGAAGGAAATTCCTATCAGACTCTTATTATATGACTATGACAGCAAGATTATTGGGTGCGTGAAGATGGAAGATGGAAGATGGAATCAACACAGATAAAGGTAGAAGAGCGATTTGAAATTACTGGATTTAATAGACTTGAAGAGTTGGATTAATTGACATGTCTATCTAGAAAAAAATTGATGGACATATATCTCAAGGATTGTAAACTTCTCTTTGACTTTTTGTAGAAGAATAAAATGATATGATGTTAATGAGATTTGATACCAACTAAGATAACTGCTGGAGGAAGGTGATTTTATAATTTATCAAGAGACAGGTTTGTTATATATTATAGACCTATAGCTGAACTACGACAAATCGGAAGTCAATAGTTTTTTTTCTTTCTTTTTTCTTTTTGTTGTATTAGTTTTAATTTGTGTTTTTCTTTTTGTATTGTCTTGATTTTGAAAATTTGAATAAAAAATTGAAAAAAAGGGGGGTTTTCAGATATGTTCGAAGCAAGAGAAAGACCAAGGAAACGGTGGGACTGCTGCTCAATGAGGATGGCAAAATGTTGACAGATAACAAGGAAAAGGCAGAACTGCTCAACGCCTATTTTGCCTCCGTTTTCTCCCAAAAAGGGAACAGTGTGCAACCTTGCATCGGTAGCAATCTCAGTAAGGGGTCAGGATTGCAGTTCAAGATTGATAAGGAGATAGTCAGGAAATACCTAGTTAACCTAAATGAGTTCAAATCTCCAGGGCCTGATGAACTGCATCCCAGAGTATTGAAGAAACTTGCTGATGTACTCTCGGAACCTCTTGCCATCATCTTTGAGAAATCCTGGAGAACGGGAGAGGTGCCGGACGATTGGAGACGGGCAAACGTCGTCCTGCTCTTTAAAAAGGGTAAAAAAGAAGATCCGGGGAATTACAGGCCGGTCAGTCTGACTTCAATACCGGGAAAGATATTAGAACAGATAATAAAAGAGTCCATTGGCAACTATCTAGATGACAATGCTGTGATTAGAAGGAGCCAGCATGGGTTTGTCAAGAAAAAATCCTGTCAAACTAATCTCATCTCTTTTTTTGATCGGGTCACTAGCTTAGTAGATGGTGGAAATGCTGTAGATGTCATCTATCTAGATTTTAGCAAAGCGTTTGACAAAGTCCCCCATGACCTTTTGATTAGCAAACTAGTCAAATGCGGACTACATGGAAATACTGTCAGGTGGATTCACAACTGGTTGGAAAACCGTACTCAAAGAGTGGTCATCGGTGGCTCTGCTTCGGACTGGAAGGAGGTTTCGAGTGGAGTGCCACAGGGTTCTGTCCTGGGGCAGATACTCTTCAACATTTTTATCAATGACTTAGATGATGGAGTGGAGGGAAGCCTTATGAAATTTGCAGATGATACGAAACTGGGAGGGATAGCTAACACAATGGAAGACAGGAATAAAATCCAAAGGGACCTGAATAGACTAGAAAATTGGGCTGAAATTAATAAAATGACATTCAATAAAGACAAATGCAAGATTCTGCATTTAGGCCACAAAAACAAAATGCACGGGTACAGGATGGGAAATACCCGGCTTAGCAGTAGTGCGTGTGAGAAGGACCTTGGAATTGTAGTGGATCGCAAGTTGAACATGACCCAGCAGTGTGATGCTGCGGCAAAAAAGGCAAATGCGGTTTTGGGATGCATAAACAGAGCTATAGTTTCCAGGTCAAGGGAAGTAATAGTCCCACTATATTCTGCATTAGTCAGGCCTCATCTGGAATACTGCGTTCAGTTCTGGGCGCCTCATTTTAAGAAAGATATAGACAAGTTAGAGCAGGTTCAGAAGAGGGCGACAAGGATTATTTATTTATTTATTTATTTCATTTTTAAACCGCCCATAGCGAATAGCTCTCTGGGCAGTGAACAAAACAAGATTAAAATACAATATTACAATAAAATTACAATAAAATCAGCAACAAGTTAAACGAAAAAAAAAATTAAATGATTGCCGGTATGGAGAACAAGTCTTATGAGGAAAGGTTGAAGGAACGTGGCATGTTCAGTCTGGTGAAGAGAAGGCTGAGGGGTGACATGATTACACTCTTTAAGTACCTGAAGGGCTGTCACATAGAGGAGGGTACAGATTTGTTCTCTGCTGCCCCAGAGAGTAGGACTAGGTCTAATGGTTTTAAGTTGCAGGAGCGTAGATTCAGATTGGACATTAGAAGGAACTTCTTGACAGTAAGGGCAGTTTGGCAATGGAACCGACTGCCTAGGGAGGTGGTGGGATCCCCTTCACTGGATGTCTTCAAGCAGAGGCTGGACAGCTATCTGCGGGAGATGCTCTAGCTGTGGATTTCCTGCTGTGAGCAGGGGGTTGGACTTGATGGCCTACAAGGCCCCTTTCGACTCTATGATTCTATGATTCTAGGGTCCCTCAGCAATCTTTCCTTTAATTTCTCCTCCTTCACACTAAACACAATCTTATCCCTTACCATATTCATTAAATGCTGAACCAAATTCACAGTTACTGGCTTTAAGTTTAGTAACAAACTGTTCAATGGTTTCTCCATGTGTCTGTGAATGATTCCAGAAAGAATATCGTTCAAATACCACATTCTTATGAGGAGTACAAGGAGTCCTAAATTGTTCAACAACATCTTTTGGCCCCTCTTCAGAGAAAGTAAAAGTATTATAAACTGCCAGCGCTGCTTCTCCCACACAGTGCAACAATATAGCTACTTGCCATTTCTTAGAAACATCATCAACTCCAGCAGCAGTAAGATATAGCTGAAAAGCTTCCTCCCAGCGTTTCCAGTTCTCAGCCAAATTGCCTTGCAAAGCAAGTGGAGGCCAAAATGAGTCCATGTTTACAGCTACTTAAGCTGATAATTGTGTGCAAAAATACACCAACAATCCCTCACTCAAAAAAAAAAAAGAGATAGGGAAAAGAAATCCAAATCAACTTCTGACACCGTGTGATAGCTGGCTATCAAAGCCCAAACTCCAGTCTTGCATATGGGAAACAGGTTTCATGAAAAGCTCAAAGCATACATTTAAATAAGGAATGCTAGACAAAGCACTTGGCTGATAGAATACTTCTCACCTGTGCTTAGCAAGCAATTCAAGTATCTTAAAAAGACATTACACCACAATACCACTTCAGATCATGGAGGAAGAGTATAGCTATCATGGCTAGTAGCCATTGGTAGCCTTATCCTCCATGTATTTGTTTAATCCTCTTTTAGAGCCATCCAAGTTGGTGGCCATCATTGCCTCCTGTGGGAGCATGTTTCATACTTTATGCATCGCTTGACAAAATATTTTCCTTTGTCTGTCTGTCTTGAATCTTCCACCATTCAGCTTCATGGAATGTCCCTGAGTTCTAGTGTTATGAGAGATGGAGAAAAAGTTTTCTCTGTCCACTTTCTCCATGCCATGCATAATTTTATACACTTCTGTCATGTCACATCTTCCTCGCCTTTTCTTGAAACTAAAAAGCCCCAAATGCTGCAACCTTTCCACATAGGGGAGTCGCTCCATCCCCTTGATCATTCTGGTTGCCCTTTTCTGAACCTTTTCCAACTCTACAATGTCTTTTTTGAGATGTACACAGTATTACAAATGCAGTTGCACCATAGATTTGTATAACAGCATTATGGTATTAGCAGTTTTCAATTTACAAACAGCAGGTGTATCTCTGTCTCTGCCCCCAGTTCTGATCAATAGCATGAAAGGGTTAAAGATGCTCTTCCCCATGCTATGGTCCTGATCTAGCCCCGTCTTTTTGTTAAAAAATCAACGCAAATGGCATGACACTAATCGCACCTAGTTTCCCCCAGAGCTTGGAAAAGTTACTTTTTTGAACTACAACTCCCATCAGCCCAATCCAGTGGCCATGCTGGCTGGGGCTGATGGGAGTTGTAGTTCAAAAAAGTAACTTTTCCAAGCTCTGCCCCACCCCAGATGGCTTTGAATGGGAATTAGACCAATTCATGGAGGATAGGTCTTTCAGTGGCTATGATGTTTCAGCAAAATCTCCATACTGAGAGGCAGTGTGTCACTGAATGCCAGTTGCTAGAAAGCAACAGCATGGGAGGGTTATTGCTTTCCTGGCTTGCTTGTAAACTTCCCAGAAGCATTTGGTTGGTGACTGTGGGAAACAAGATCCTGAAGTAAATGGACCTTCAGCCAGATCCAGCAGCATTCTCCTCATATTCATATAAACCCCTTTGCCTTCTTGGATTTCTTTGATTCAGAGCTGAGTCCAGGGCCAAGTAAGGGAGGAAAATCTAATATAATTAAATTGGCATATCAGAATTCCATCCTCTAGTCTCTTGTTGGTGACTCGGAGAAGCAGCTTTATGCTTCATCATCTTTCCTAGGTTTTCTGATCCTTTGCTCTGTTTTCACCACTGAAGATCCATCCTCACCTTGCCCAATCTTCTGACAAGAGAGCCAGTGGTGGCTCCCATTGGAACTGGTAGGGCGGAATACAGAGAGACCAACAGTAGGTGGAGCCAGAGCCAATGACAGGTGGAGCCTGACAAGAGAGCCAGTGGTGGCTCCCATTGGAACTGGTAGGGCGGAATGCAGAGAGACCAACAGTAGGTGGAGCCAGAGCCAATGACAGGTGGAGCCTGACAAGAGAGCCAGTGGTGGCTCCCATTGGAACTGGTAGGGCGGAATGCAGAGAGACCAACAGTAGGTGGAGCCAGAGCCAATGACAGGTGGAGCCAGAGCCAATGGCAGAGCTAATTCTAGTTTTGTCCCCATCCACCTCCCTGCTGAGTTCTACAAGGGCAGCACTGGGGAGACTGGGGAGGAGGAAGTTGAAAGGCAGTGAAAGGCACCCCTTGGACTGGTTGGCAGTAAGAAGACCAGTAGGCTGGGGTTGGCTGGAGGCAGACTGAGGTTGGTGGAGCAGTCCCCCATCTGCCCAAATGGACTCCACTGAATAGAGCCCAACAAGGACCTTAGGCAACGGGGCCATCCATCTGATCACTTGTTTCCCAGTTCAGCTCTGCAGCTTGGGGGTGATTTTACAAGATGCTTGCTCTAGTGAGCTTCATTTGGTTAAAAGGATTGATTTCCTGATGTAAAAAGAAAAAAAAAGAGATAGGGGAGGAGGTTAAGTCCAAAGTCTGCATTTATTTATTTTATGTGCATTTTAATATATAGCATTCTGTCCCTGCCTCTGTCTATAAAATGGCCTCGAGACAGCTTACCATAATAGCATACAGTAAGTGCAATTCTAAGTAATGAGCTAAAATAGCAGCTAGCATATAAAATCAAGAGTTAAAACCAGTAGATAAAAGGCCATTAAAGTATCTCATACTACAAGACTGAGACTGGGGTGGACTTTGCCTGGTGCCTGATAGTCTCCAGATGTTGCCCCATCAGCTCCAGCCAGCATGGCCAAGGGGATGGGGGGGATTGTAATCCAAAATGCCCGGAGGGCACCAAGGCGGGCAGAGGCTTGCCTGTGGGATAACAGAGTGGGTGCTAGGTCAGGGTTGGGAAACTTTTTTGGCCCAAGGGCCATATTTCTGTATGGGCAATGTTCCAGGGGCCACATGCCGGCAGTGGGCAGGGCCACAGGCAAACGCTGGTGGAGCAATGAATGTAAATTTTAACGTTGCATGTTGGGATAGTTTCTACACACGCTCACATACCCCTCTCTATCCTTCATCCAGGCAAGCATGAGGCATTCTCAGAGTTCAAGGACACATTGTGGCCAGGCAAAAAACAAGGAGGATGAGAAGCAGGGCTGGGGAGGGTTGTGGTGTGAGGAGAGTACCAAGGGCCAGATAAGGAGGCTCAGGGGGGCGCATTTGACCCCTGGGCCTGAAGGACACTACCCCTGTGCTTGCTGAACATGTCTGGGGAGAGAGATTCATAATTTGGTAACTTCAGAGGAAAGGCCTTCTCCTTGGTAGCCCCTTGCCTGGCTTCCAATTGATCTGCAGTGAACAGATCAAAGTATTGTAGCCTGTGACTAAGGCAATTTTTGGGGAGAGAGTCTTGCGTTTGCTATAGACCAATGTTAAAATGAAAACACAAATCTAATCCAACCAGCCTTTTATAAATGTTGGAAGGATTAAATCCTGCTTGACCCTTGGAAGTCTGAAAACAGTTTTACAAGCATTGGTAACATCCCGATTGGATTAGTCTAATTCCTTGTTTGTAGCTCTGCCAGCTTTCATTATTACGCAGAACCTCCGGCTTCAGAATGCAGCGTTAAGAATGATCTCTGGCTCCACCAACATGAGCAAATTAAACAATCCAGATGTCTCTTCAGTGGCTCCCTGTTTTAACCAAATTGACTGCAACATCTGTTTTTTGTCTGATGGGAGTCTGCAAGGATTTGGCCTTTTAAATGTCTGATTGAACGCTTCAGTGTCTGCTTGAAACACAAATGGTACAATGGAGATTGGAACTGGTTCCTCAGGGAGGTTCTTCAGCCCCCTCCTTCTCCCTTGGAGTTTTTTTTTATGACTGGAAAAGATGTATTTATCTTATCCAACATTTCTTCTTCTTGGATTTCTGTTTGTGCTATTTGCTATTAGTCAACTTTTACGAGAACTGTCTGTGGTATATTTTTATTGACTGTTTTTGTGATGCTGGCCTTATGTTTTAATTCCTTTTAAGCTGCTTTGAAGATCTAAGAAGAACCCTCTTTGGCAACAGAAAGATCTGTTTAGCAACAGGTGACCGAGGAGATCACCTAGGGAAGAGATAGCCAATGAGGTATCCTCCACATGTTGTTGGGACTCCAAATCCCATCAGCCCCAGCCACAATGTCTCATAGTCAGGCACGATGGGAGTTGTAGTCCAATAAAATCTGGAAAGCACCATGTTGACTACTCATGGTCTAGGGTGCTAGACCCCAGGAGACACCTTTCATAGGTTTACTGAACTGTCCATTTAATAGCAGAAGCCAATAGTACAAAAGATGGGTCCATCTAGTTCAGGATCTTGTTTCTCACAGTGACCAACCAGATGTCTGTGGGAGGCCTGCAAGCAGGTAGAGCTGGACACATCAGTCTGTTCTCTGCCTGTGTCACTTTCTCTCATGTTCATGAAGTCCATTCCATCCCATTTCCTTATTAATTTGCATAAATGTTCACATTTAAATATGTATCCTTGAGATGATTTTCTCACCCAATACACAAGTCTTAAATGTGTTTTATCCAAAATATGGATTTAGATATGATTTTGACCCATGAACTGCATCATGATATTCAGAAATGTGTAAAATGGGAAAGATAACTATATTCTCGTCCTCATATTAGTCTGGGAAATGCTGATCAGATTGGTTTGTATTAGAAGTACAATAAAGATACACAGCCTGTACAGGGCTAGAAATGTTGTGTGTGCATATAGATAGATATAGACAAATACAGATATGGTTTTTATTTTTAAGTTCCTTTGGGATGTTTTATGGAAAGTGATTCATCAATTTAATTAAATAAATTGTACAAGGAGGACATGAAGTCAAATGCTGTTTCCTGCTGTTCCTTTAAAGCAGCTGTCATTCAGAGCCATAGTACCTCTGAAATCTGAAAGCTGCATATAGTAACAAAGAAATAACAGTAGCTGGTGCAATGAAAGAGGTTAATTCTGCAATGCAATCCCATCTACCTATCCTTGGGCTGGAATTAGAAAGCCTGGAGACCTTCTAGGGAAGGGATCGCCAATGTGGTACCCTCCATATGCTGTTGGACTCCAAATCCCAGCAGCCTCAGCCAGGATGTCCAATAGTCAGGGCTAATGGGAGTTGTAGTCACAATACCATCCATCTGAACAGCACCATGTTGGCTACCCCTGCCTGATGCTTGGTGTCAGGAGACACCTCTCATAGGATATCTACTGAACTATCAATTTAACATGAGAAACAAATAGCACAAACCATATAGTTCATCTGCATCGGTAACACTGGCAAACCTGACCACCATGGCCAGTGTTAGCTGTTCCTCCTTTTATTCACAGAAAAATGTACATCAGTGCCAATTCAACAAATAGTGAAAATATTATTGTTATTGTTATCATCATCATCAATAATAATAATAATAAATTTATATCCCACCTTTTCTACCAGTAGGAGCTCAGGGTGGCAAACAAAACACTAAAATACTCTAAAACAGTGGTTCCCAACCTGGGGGCCATGACCCCCAGGGGGGCCACAAAGTAATTAGAGGGGGCCACGAATAGTAAAGAAATGAATTATTATTTTTTTAGTCTTCACTCCCTGGACACTTTCTGCTTCCCACTGCGGCTGCAGATGACACCTCCCCCTTGCCCCAAACAAGAGGGGAGCATTTTTGCTGAAGTGCCAGAGTGTCTTTCAGGCACACCAAGGGCAGGCATCTGCCTATAGAACACATGGCAGATGCCAAAGGAGGCTGAGGCTGGAGCTACCAGGAAGAAGAGGGGAATACTATCACTGACTCCCATCTCCTTGCACTGCTGCTGCTGACGACACCCTTACTCAGAATGAGAGGAGACGGCTTTTTTTGTGAACCAAAAAGAAGCAAGGCTGTAAGGAAAGGCTGCTTTCCCCCTTCCTTCCTGGCAGCCAGCCCGCCTCCCTGGGGGGAGGGGGTCACAAAAGGTTTTAAGCTTATAAAGGGGGTCCCGTACTCATAAAGGTTGGAAACCACTGCTCTAAAACATCCTAAAAGCAGACTTTAAAATATATTAAAACAAAACATGAAAGGGGAAAGTCTTCAGCAGATGCCCAAAAGATAACAGACGTGGTGCCTGTCTGATATTTAAGGAAAGGAAATTCTGAAGGGTAGGTGCCTCTACACTAAAGGTCCACTTCCTATGTTGCACATAACAGACTTCCCTCTTTCAACAAGCCTTTTAGGTTGAGACCTATCCCAGTCAGCGTCTGTGTTAGAATTGCTTAATACATTTTTTAAATAATGTTTTTAACCCTTTTTAAAGTTGTTTTTTTAAAATGTTTTTAACGCTGTTTTGTTTTAATGTATTTTAAGATCTGTTTTTATGATGTTTTAAAGTGTTTTTAGCGCTTTGTTTGCCACCCTGGGCTCCTTCTGGGAAGAAGGGCGGGATACAAATTAAATAATAAATAAATAAATAAATAAATAAATAAATAAATAAATAAATATAAAAGGTTATCTGTAGGAGGCCTTCACCTGCAGAGCATAGTGATCAACTGGGTATATAAGGGGTAAGAAGATCTTTCAGGTATCCTGGTCCCAAGCTGTATAGGGCTTTGTACACCAAAACCAGGACCTTGAACTTAGACCAACAGCTAATGGGCAGCCAATGCAATTCTTTCAGCAATGGAGTAACATGTTGGTGATGCCCTGCCCTAGTGAGGAGTCATGCCTCCACATTTTGCACTAGCTGCAGCTTCTGGAAGAGCTTGGAAAAGTTACTATTTTGAACTACAACTCCCATCAGCCCCAACCAGCATGGGCACTGGATTAGGCTGATGGGAGTTGTAGTTCAAAAAAGTAACTTTTCTAAGCTCTGGCTTCTGGACCAACCTCAAGGGCAATCTGAATAATTATCCTTGCATGCAAATTTATTGTCTCATATGACAGGGATAAAACATGTATGCAAAACATATTTTTGAAGCAACCTACAAATACAATTAAGAAATCAAGTTATTTAAAGTTGAACAAATGCCGGGAGAAAACCAAAGACTGGCTGTGACCTGATTCATACACATTTTTAGGGCAGATACACACATACATTTAAAGTACATCCAATGCACATTTAAAGCACATGTCTTCCCCCAAGGAATCTTGGGAACTGTGGGCACACCCCCCCAGAGCTACAAATTCCCAGCAGCCTTAACAATCTACAGTTCCCTGGATTCTTTGAGGGAAGTCATGTGCTTTAAATGTGTGTTGGATGTGCACACACCAAGATAAATGAATAGAGAAGAGACTGGCTCAAGTTGCAATCCTATGTACTGGGGATGGGGGACCTTTACCAACCTGAGTGCCATATTCCCCTATGAACAACCTTGTGCGGGCCACATGCCACTGATGGGTGGGGCCAGGGTCCAAAAGTGGGTGGAGCGACTCTTTGTACAGTAGGCTACATTCTATCCAAGCAAAAGCCATCTCTCAGTCCTCCATCCAGGCAACCAAGAGCCATTATTGCAGTTCAAGGATACGTTCCAGCCAGACAAAGAGCTTGAGAATGGTGCAGAACAGGGCCAGTGAGGGCTGTGTCCTGGGGAAGAGGTTTGGCTGGAGGAGAGTCCCAATGGCCAGATAGAGAGGCCTAGAGGGCCGCATATGGCCCTTGAATCTGAGGATCCCCACCCCTTCTATGCATACTTGCCAGTGAATAAACATTGAATGCAACTCAGCCCTTCTGAGTAGACATGCATAGGATGGTGCCATCAGTATCTTGAAGGCAGGTAAACAACCTCCAGCCCACCGGCCTAATTAGGCATGGCAGAGGCCCTGACTTGGCCTGCAAGGCTGGTTTCCCCAAAACACGCCCAGCTGCCCTGGCCCTGATGTCACAGGTGATGTCAGGCAGGAGGCAGGTAAAGGTGTGGCCTTCACTTTCAAGGGCATTTCCAAGCAATTTCAATGGAAACTGCTTTGAAAGACACTTCAAAGGCAAAAAGGGCAGTTGCACAACAGCAGCTGCTCATGTGTAGGTTCTCCGCATGACCAGAACCCTTGCATGATCTGTGTGTGTGTATGCTATGTGCGTGTGCTGTGTGTGTGTGTGAACAAGCCAGTGTGGTGTAGCAGTTAGAATGTTGGACTAGGATAGCCTTTCTTTCCCAACTAGTGGGCCACCAGGTGTTGTTGGACCACAACTCCCATCAGCCTCAGCCAGCATTGCCAATGGTCAGGAAAGATGGGAGTTGTGGTCCAACAACATCTGGTGGCCCACTAGTAGGGAAAGGCTGGAGGTGCTGGGAGTTCAGGCTTCAAATCACCACTTCACCATGAAGCTCACTGGGTGACCTTGGGCAGTCACAGTTTCCCAGCGTAACCTACCTCACAGGGCTCTGGTGAGGATAACAAGGGGAGGAGGCCAACTGTCCACATCACCTTGAGCTCCTTGGAGGAAAGGTGGGATATAATATAATATAATAAATATAATATAATATTATATAATATGTGAAAGTGGTTTCTACCTTCAAAGCAGCTGTGAGGCTGTTCAAATTTGACGAGGAGCACAACAGGAAAAAACAGGCTTTAACCTTTAGCCTCCACGTCATTTCAGCAGTTAAAATTTCTCCCTCACTGGCAAGCCATTTATTTATTATTTATCACACATGATCTCAGATGGGTCACAACAATTTAAAACACGATTAAAAACCAAATGGAATAAAATGGCACCATGCTCCATCTATTAAATATATCAGCCGGAAAAGCCATCTAATTCAGTGCACAAGCAAATATCTTTCAGGCACCTAATGGTCTGTCTTTTTACCTTCTCACAACTGACAGCCAATGTGGTGTAACAGTTAGGGTGTTGGGCTATGACCTGGGAGACCAGGGTTTGAATCCCCACTCAGCCATGATGCTCACTGGATGACCTTGGGCCAGTCACTGCTTCTCAGCCTCCCTGCTTCACAGTGTTGTTGTGAGGATAAAGTGGGGAGGGAAGAACCATGTTCACCACCTTGAGCTCCTTGATGGAAAAGTGGGATATAAGTGCAATAAATAAATACTTTTTTGTTGTGCTTGTACAAACTTTGTGGTTCCCCTAAGTCCACTGATTCATCCCTCTTATCTGTGGATAGTGTCCTTTTGGCTACATGATAAAGATCCATGCTTGGAGAAGGAGGACTGTATGAGTATGCAAGCAGGTCTGGCCCTGCTGTTAAGCAGAAGGAGGTAACTGCTTCAGGTGGTAGATGCTGTGGGGTGGTGGCGATGGTGGTCGTGACAGAGCTCCCCAGGCACTCTAAATCCCATGCTCCCATGTATCCTCTAGGCTAGCCTGATGCACTCAGATGCAGCAGTGGAGGATCCCAGTGGAGGAAGCAAGATTCAACAGCCAGTCTAGTTAATATTATTATTTATTAAATTTATATCACTCTCTTCCTCCCAAAGGAGCCCAGGGTGGCAAGCACACAATTAAAACATCTAAAAAGCAATTACAGCACAGATGCAGACTGGGATAAGGTCTCTACTTATAAGGCTTGTTGAAAGAGGAAGGTCTTCAGTGGGCACTGAAAAGACAAGAGAGATAATGCCTGTCTAATATTTAAGGGGAGGGAATTCCAAAGGGTAGGTGTCGCAACACTAAAGGCCTGCTTCCTATGTTGTGCGGAATGGACCTCCTGATAAGATGGTATCTACAGGAGGCCCTCACCTGCAGAGCACAGTGATCAACTAGGTATATTATTTATTTATTTATTGCATTTATAACCCGCCTTTCTTTTCCTGATAGAAACCTCAAGGCGGCTTACGTATGGTTCCCAAGCGGTCTCCCATCCAGGCACTGACCAGACCTGACCCTGCTTAGCTTCAGCAGGGAGCTGGCCTCATGTGCCTTCAGACCATAGCCTGGGACGCACGCATCCTAGCTTCTGAACATGAAATGGAGGGGGGTATCCCTGTACACAGAGTTATTAAAATTGTGATGGAGAAAAATGAAATGCAGTGCGACAAGGGGGAACATATCATCACAGTGTCTGTCTCTTTCTGAAAATGATCCACAAACGTTGCAGTAACTCAGTGTGGAAATGTAATGTGCCATCCCCTCCTCTTTGGCATTCTGGAGAAGTAGAGAAAGGTATCCATTGTTTCCAACAATTCATCTGCTGTTTCTCACTAGCTCAAATTGTACCATCTCCTTTCAAGAGAGAAAATTGCTGCCGATTTAATAAAGGGAGGATTTTTTTTAAAAAAAAATACCCACCCCAATTTTGGGCATGGTTTTTCCCCCCAATAGAGATTATAACACTAATGTACATGTTAACAATGAAGCAATGTTCAGGATATGATGACTTCTGAGATCCAATCGCTCTCTGGCATTCACCATCTCTGAATGACTTGATTGAAATTAGTCCACCTCTCACATGCCCCGGCTTGTCCTCTCAATTTGTCATGCTGTTGGGACTGTCGAATAGAAATTTCATTGGATTTTAACTGGCTTAACCCCTTTCACACTCTTTGAATGGTTCATTTGCAGAGACTGCCGTGAACCCTAGTTTAGTAAGAGAGCAGGAAAAGGAGAAAAAACCTTGTTAGAGCTACAAATGGATGGCGAGGAAAATATCACAATTTGAGATGGACAGAGAATAGCACATCCTTTGTGTCGAGCAACAAAGGAGCTTGTGATTCAAAAGCATTTCTGCTATGCATGTGGATTGGAAGATGGGCTATATATCCTAATCTCATGTCTGAAAAAGAGGCAGATGCAACTGAGAAGTTCCTTCTCTCACAGGTTTTTATTTTGGTGTCAGATCTCCTGAAAGCCAGATGACAAAAAATAAAAATACTGATGCTTAGGACTGAACATCAGCAATAGCCCCTATTCCCCTTTGGAGAAATGTGATATTACACTGCCTTATGGAGTACAGGGATGGGGGGAAGAAATGTTTGGTTTGCATTATAATGTAAACTTACCACATTTGCACTTCCTGAGCCAATACGCCAACCAAAACTCAGCTCTTCTGCAATTTGCACTCCTTTGAATTTTGCGATGCAATCCTCCAACCGAAGGATTCGTGCCAAAAATGTGCATATTGTTGAAAGCAAAATACAAAGCATGCACTTTATTAGGGGGAAATTGCTTGCAAAAATTGCATATACTAGGCAGAACTGCATGCAAAAAAGTATGTATTAGGAGAAATGTGTGTGAAAATGAATAGAAATTTTCATGCTGACTTTAAAAAAAAGGCAACATATGCAGAAATGGGGTGAGATGAACCTAAGACTGGAAAAATTAGAAACCAATGCCCTATCTACACTATACATTTAAAACAGCATTATAGCACTTTAAACAGTCATGGCTTTCCCCAAAGAATCCTGGTAACTGTAGTTTGTTAAGTGTGCTGAAAGTTGTTAGGAGACCCCTAGTCCCCCCAAAGAGCTACACTTTCTAGAGTTCTCTGGGAAGAGGGATTGATTGTTAAACCACTTGGGGAATTGTAGCTCTGTGAGGACAGGGATTTCCTAATAACTCTCAGCACCCTTAACAAACTACACTTCCCAGGATCCTTTGGGAGAAGCCATGACTGTTTAAAGGGGTATAATAGCACTTTAAATGTATAGTGCAGATTGGGCCTCAGAGAAACTGATTCCTAGTGGTGAATGAAAAAAAATTGTTCTGAGCATGAATGCTACCATTGAAACCAACCATGGGCTTTAGAACTTCACTTGCATTGTGCATCTTATGTGCATGTGATGGATCTTTTGCCTTTTTTTTGTTTGAAAATTGACTATATGTTTCTTAGGACTGATTCTCACATTGTTATTTTTGTTAAGTTGAGAGAGATTCAATGAGATCTGCATATTCTGCACATAGATAGACAGCAAGTGTGATCTTCACACAGTTCCTTGCATGCTTCCCTGGGTATGCAGAGGTGTGAGTAACTCCATCTGCATAACCCAGAAAACAACATGAAGAACAGCCCTCTGAGGTGCAGTTCTCAACCTCATCCATTTCTCATGGTGAAAGGCATCCAATTTCAGTTTCCATTTTTAAAATTGGTCCCAGGTCTAGATTTTCCATGAGGGATAGTGAGGAGACAGCCTCAGATGGCAAACTTTTATCTCCATTAAAAAGTGGCAAATTGTCAGTAACTCCAGTTTACTATTATATTTTGTTGGCTGCTACTCGGTCTCCTGAGCCTAAACTGGCTACCAGACATACATTTATCTACTTATTTATTTGACTTATTAGTCGCTTATCTGGCTGAATTGTCAGCCACTCTAAGCAACGTACAAAGCAGAACATGCAAACATCAAAACATTAAGAGACTAACAATAAAAACTAACAATAACGGAAAAGCTAAAAAAACAGGAACAGCAAACCAAAAACATTCATCTTCCTGGTAAAGGACAGTCCCCAAACAAATGTCACTAAGAGCAAGGGTGGGGGGCAAGGCAGGTGGAAATGCTTGCCCCTTGAAGGTCCCAGCACAGTCTCATCCCTGCAGCAGCACGACTCAGCCTGCAGCTCCTCCTGATAAGGCTCAGGCAGAGGGGTGGGGCAAGGCAGGTGGAAATGCTTGCCCCTTGATGGTCCCAGCACAGTCTCATCCCTGCAGCAGCACGACTCAGCCTGCAGCTCCTCCTGATAAGGCTCAGGCAGAGGGGTGGGGCAAGGCAGGTGGAAATGCTTGCCCCTTGATGGTCCCAGCACAGTCTCATCTCTGCAGCAGCACAACACAGTCTGCAACTCCTCCTGATAAGGCTCAGGCAGAGGGGTGGGGCAAGGCAGGTGGAAATGGTTGCCCCTTGAAGGTCCCAGCACAGTCTCATCCCTGCAGCAGCACGACTCAGCCTGCAGCTCCTCCTGATAAGGCTCAGGCAGAGGGGTGGGGCAAGGCAGGTGGAAATGCTTGCCCCTTGATGGTCCCAGCACAGTCTCATCTCTGCAGCAGCACAACACAGTCTGCAACTCCTCCTGATAAGGCCCAGGCAGAGGGGTGGGGCAAGGCAGGTGGAAATGCTTGCCCCTTGATGGTCCCAGCACAGTCTCATCCCTGCAGCAGCACGACTCAGCCTGCATCTGCTCCTGATAAGACCCAGGCAGAGGGGTGGGGCAAGGCAGGTGGAAATGCTTGCCCCTTGAAGGTCCCACCACAGTCTCATCCCTGCAGCAGCACAACTCAGCCTGCAGCTCCTCCTGATAAAGCCCAGGCAAAGGGGTGGGGCAAGGCAGGTGGAAATGCCTTCATGGTCCCAGCACAGTCTCATCCCTGCAGCTTGGACAGAGAGTTAAGATTCAGGTCCCTTTATTCAGGATCACGGTGTTACAGAGCCTAGGTAAGGCTGGGCCAATTCTCTTAATACTGAGAATGTTAGAAAATAACTCTGAGTCTTGACTAGAGCACAATCAGTTGAAATATATCACACAGCTATGTGTTAACCATTGGCTAAGGTCCCATATTGCCTGGACACAATCAAGTTAAGTATCTTATTTCACAGGGGTCATACTTCAACAATGTTATTAGGAACACATCAAACAGTAACCCTCAAGTATATGATTGAGTAATTTTGCTGAAGCTAAGCAGGTCTGGATCTGGTCTGTACCAGGGCAAGAGTTTGCTTTGGAACCTTATGTGAGCTTCCTTAATCCTTTAATACATGAGATTGTATGTTTGCTGAAGCTAAGGAGGTCTGGACCCAGTCACTGGCAGGATGGGAGACCACTTGTTAACCATGTGTGAGCTTCCTTAAGTTCCACCATGGAAGAAAGATGGAATGTACTGTACATGCAAAACATCCAAGAAATGCCTGTATCTGCTCAACCTGAGACTGCAATTAGTAGTTATGCCTTGGATTAGTGCTAACCAGTGATGGCTGGTGTGCCCACTGAGACAAGTAGAGCAGAAGGCAAGGAGGCCAACGCTAGGTGCAGCCAGTGCCAATGACAGGCAGAGCCAACTAATTCTAATTTTGTCCCCATTCTCCTCCCTACTGAATTCTACAAGGACAACACTGAGACTAAGGAGGAGGCAAGTGACAGCAAATGCCACCCTCTGGAATAGATGTGATTACAGAATAGCTGGGAGCTGGCTGACGTTGGTGGGGCAGTGCTCCTCTTGCCCTAGTGAACCAGCCTCTAACAGTCTAACTAGTAACAGGAGCCTGTGAGGGCCCTCTCTGGTTTCAGTGTCTTTAACAATCAAGAAAGTAATTCCATTTTGCAAAGAGAAATTTGAACATCACAAGAACTCGGTGACAGCAATAGCTACTGTTCCACCATGGAATATGGCTGATTTGTGAACGGGGGAATGGCAACAGTGGAAGACTTTATGTAGCTAACCAATCAGGAGAATGACTATGCATTTGGCTGTGATAGCAATAAGATAATGCCTGAAGGATAAAATAGTAGCTCTCTTGAGGAAAAAAGTGAGTCCTGCAGCTGATATAAGAGAGATAATTTGGATACAGGACAACACAAAGGGCAGAAGCGATTATTATAGATCTCCAGTGTTGTCAGGGTAAATACGGTTTGGGGAAATATTAAACAGTCATTGATCATGGTGGGTTTAAATTATACCTCTGTTGACTGGGAAAATAGCCATGTGAAAGCCAAATGAGGCATTGAAAGGCTGGATTGAGGGTTTTTTATAAATGCAATTTGCAAAGTGGTCAGAGTCACCAGAGGCCATTTTATTTTGGACCTAATCCTTTGAAGCGAATCAATTGCAAGCACTATTAAGAAAGGCCACATTCACACCAGAAATTTATTCCACTATTATTCCACTTTAAACTGTCATGCCTTCTCCCAAATAATCTTGTGAAGGGTTGTTTGTGAAGGGTGCTGAGTTCTGTTAGGTGACCCCTATTCCCCTCACAGAGACACAATTTTCAGAGTGGTTTAACCATCAGTCCCTCTTCCCATGGAACTCTGAGAATTGCAGCTCTGTTAGGGGAATAGGGTTCTAATGTCTCTCTGCACTCTTCACAAATGACACTTCCCAGGATTCTTTGGGGGGAAGCCATGACTGCTTAAAGTGGCATAATAGTGGAATAAATGTATGGAGTGAATGTGGTCAAGGTTGGGAACTGGACTCTTGAACAGCTGCAACTCATCTTTTTGGAGCTACTGTCCAAATTAGACAGTCTGAGATGAAGCAGTGCAATGATGTGAAATTCCTCACCAAGAAGGTCTTGATGAAAATGCAGCAAGCCATTGTACCAGGGATGAAACATTAAAGCCTGCAGATATAGTAAATCGTATTTGTCACTCTTCCTGTGAATCCAGCAAGACCTGCTCTCTGCTTTTTCTGACCCATATCCATCTTCCCTGGATGAGCGGGGCCTTGACAGATTCCAGCTACAAGGGATGCTTGTGGTGTTCGGGATATCTAGAGACCATCAGGGTGGGGTATTGTTTAGGGGGTATTGATGGGGGTCAAGATTTAGTGTTGGATATGAATGATTAATTGGGATTATGTTCTTGTATTTTTATTGTTAGACCTTATTATGAATGGTCAATGGAATATTATTATTACTATTACTACTACTACTATTACTACTACTACTACTACTATTACTACTACTACTATTACTACTACTACTATTACTACTACTACTATTACTACTACTACTATTATTACTACTACTATTATTACTACTACTATTATTACTACTACTACTATTATTATTATTATTATTACTATATCCTGCCTTTCATCCTAGAAGGAGCCCAGGGTGGCAAACGGATGATAAAGCACTAAAAGCATCTTAAAACATTTTTTAAAAATCTTAAAAACAGTTCCAACTCAGATGCAGTCTGGGATAAGATATCTACTTAAAAAGTCGTGCTGAAAGAGGAAGATCAGACATCACTTGTCTGAGGGCTCCTTCTGGGAGGAAGGGCAGGACATAAATCAATCAGTCAGTCAATCAATCAATTAATAATAAAAACCCACATTTTCCTTATTTGCATTGTTCCTTGGTATTCCAAACCAGCCTTGAGAAGGGGGTTGGAGTCGATGGCCTTATAGGCCCCTTCCAACTCTACGATTCTATGATTCTGTGAATTTCCCCCCCGCCCATACTGGTAGGCATGCCATTTTTTTTGGTTATTTTTCCTCTTTGCTGTGTTTGCTCTAACAGTTAGGAAGTTTTTTCTGATGTCCAGTCGAAATCTGGCTTCCTGCAACTTGAGCCCATTATTCCGTGTCCTGCACTCTGGGACGATCGAGAAGAGATCCCGGCCCTCCTCTGTGTGACAACTTTTCATGTACTTGAAGAGTCCCCAATGATCATCCAGAATACAGCAGTTGATGGGGGCAGCAGCCAACAGTCCCAACATCAGGACCTGGGCTGGCATGGCCTTGTCAAGCCAGAGCACCTTTTCCTTGGCCAGGCACATACACGTTTACAAATGCAGGAAGCCAAACTAAAGCATGCATGCAGGAAGCCAAATTAAAGCATACCTCCCCGGTGAGCCTATGAGACCTCTACATTGGCAGATCCACAACATGCAGTTGTAGCTTCTGGAAACCTTACCCATTTATTTTGATTGATGCCATTCATTTTCTAAGAACCTGCCTCTGCTGATGCTGCCCCATCTCCTTTTTTTATTTTTTCAGCCTCTGAGATCTATTGTGTTGCTGAGATCAGCTCAAATCAGGTAACAGAGGGAAAAGAGGGAGGGGCGAGGCGAGGGGAGCAAATGGGAACCCAGTAGGCATGGAAGGAGGTGGAGTTAAACCACCCGCATAAGAAACAGCGGGGCAAAGCAACTAGGGATCCCTATTAGCAACAGTTTGTAATAGCTGTTTTTCTCCTTTTCGGAGTACATCTGGTATGAGAAAATCCAGATTAAGGGAGGGGAAAGTATGGGAAGGCAGTGAAATGTCATAGGGATGATGGAAAATTAAGGGACCTACACAAAGCTCACCATCCACATTAAAATGGGATACGAGGAATGAGCCCTAATATTTAAGGGGAGGGAATTTCAAAGGGTAGTTGCCACAACTCTAAAAGTCCACTTCCTATGTTGTATGGTAGAGCCAGTGTGGTGTAGTGGTTAAGGTGTTGGACTATGACCTGGGAGACCAGGGTTCGAATCCCCACATAGCCATGAAGCTCACTGGGTGGCCTTGGGCCAGTCTCAGCCTCATGAAAACCCTATTCATGGGGTCACCGTAAGTCGGAATTGACTTGAAGGCAGTACAACATGACAATGTTGTATGGAATGGACTTCCTGAGATGTTTTCATTAGTTTATTGTTTTTGTGACTATTCAAATTTTGTTACATCTTGTAACTGTTAGTGTATTATGTAGAACGTTTTGATGCTGTGCTCTGACTTCAGTGTGGTTTACTATGGGAAGGTGGCATACAAATAAACGGTTATGATAATGTAAAGAAAATTGGAAGAGGGAAAAGGGAAGAAGATATTGGACTTGTGTGACACAGGATGTTTAGGGATGAGAAAATTTTCTGAGTTCTCCCCACCCCTTTCTTCAGACCTGTAACTGATTTTTCTTGATTTCCAGTTTTACTAGGAGCATTTCTA
Source organism: Rhineura floridana (assembly GCF_030035675.1). Lineage (NCBI taxonomy): Eukaryota > Metazoa > Chordata > Lepidosauria > Squamata > Rhineuridae > Rhineura > Rhineura floridana. The sequence continues at coordinate 220,014,435 of NC_084481.1, forward strand.
AAATGAATTTTGGAATTGGAGCATTCAGAATGTGCTGCATCTTTCTGAACCTTAGTGCATTTGCACCTTTTCCTCTTGTGCTACCAATGAACATGTGAAAGAATTCAAAAACTTTGAAAAGGAAAAAGAAACAAAATGTGATCATATTGATTGCATCAAGATCCTCTTTGTGTGGGACTTCTGCTCATGCGCTCATGCACTCCTTCACACTGATAAAACACAACAGAATCTTGATAGAACATTGATATGCTGCACATAGCTAAACTATGGAATTAACTTTCACAAGAGATAGTGATGATCACCAGTCTGAATGGCTTTATCGATCATCGATCATCGATCATCGATCGGTCTCTCGATCGGTCTCTCGATCTTGTTTATTTATTTATTTATTATTTGATTTATAGCCCGCCCTTCCTCCCAGCAGGAGCCCAGGGCAGCAAACAAAAGCACTAAAAACACTTTAAAATGTCATAAAAACAGACTTTAAAGTACATTAAAACAAAACATATTTAAAAACATTATTAAAAAAGCTTTGAAGAATCTTAAAAAAGAAAAAAAGGTTAAAAACATATTGTGGTTTTTTTTAAGGTTTACAAACATATTAAAAAGCAATTCCAGCACGGACGCAGGCTGGAATAAGGTCTCAACTTAAAAGTATGTTGAAAGAGAAAGGTCTTCAGTAGGTGCTGAAAAGATAACGGAGATGGCACCTGTCTAATATTTGAGGGTAGGGAATTCCACAGGGTAGGTGCCACTACGCTAAAGGACCGTTCCCTATGTTGTGCAGAACGGACCTCCTGATAAGGTGATATCTGCAGGAGGCCCTCACCTGCAGAGTGCAGTGATCAACTGGGTATATAAGGGGTAAGATTGTCTTTCAGGTATCCTGGTCCCAAGCTGTATAGGCCTTTGTACACCAAAACTAGAACCTTGAACTTGGCCCGGTAGCAAATGGGCAGCCAGTGCAATTCTTTCAGCAGCAGGGTGACATGTTGGCCATACCCTGCTCCAGTGAGCAGTCTCACCGCCGCATTTTGCACCAGCTACAACTTCTGGACCAACCTCAAGGGCAGCCCCACATAGAGTGCATTACAGTAATCCAGCCTGGAGGTTACCAGTGCATGGACAACAGTGGTCATGCTATCCTGGTCCAGAAAGTGCCGCAGTTGTCTTACCAGCCAAAGCTGGTAAAAGACATTCCTAGCCACGGAGATCACCTGGGCCTCTAGTGACAAAGATGGATCTAGGAGCACCCCCAGACTATGGACCTGCTCTTTCAGAGGGAGTACGACCCCATCCAAAGCAGGCAACTGACCAATTATCTGAACTTGGGAACCTCCAACCCACAACGCCTCTGTCTTGCTAGGATTCAGACTCAGTTTATTGGCCCTCATCCAGCCCACCACTGAGTCCAGGCAGTGGTCCAGGGCTTGCACGGCCTCTCTGATTCAGATGTTACAGAGAAATAGAGGTGGGTATCATCAGCATGCCCCTGACACCTTGCCCCAAATCTCCTGATGACCACTCCCAAGGGTTTCATATAGATGTTAAAAAGCATGGGGAACAAGATGGTACCCTGCGGCATCCCACAGCACAGCTGCCAGGAGGCCAAAAGGCAATCATCCAATGCTATACTCTGAAAATGACCATGGAGATAGGATCGGAACCACTGTAAAACAGTGCCTCCAATACCCATCTTGCCAAGTCGGCCCAGAAGGATACCATGGTCAATGGTATCAAAAGCCGCTGAGAGATCAAGTAAGAGTAACAAGGTCAAACTCTCCCTGTCCTTCTCCTGATAAAGGTCATCCATCAGGGCAACCAAGGCCAATTCAGTCCCATAACCAGGCCTGAAACCAGATTGGAACAGGCCAAGAAAATCTGTTTCATCCAAGAGTACTTGCAATTACTGTGCCACAACCCTCTCAGTCACCTTCTCTAAGAAAGGGGTATTAGCGACCGTTCAGTAATTGTCACAGACCAATGCGTCCGGGGTGGGCTTTTTCAGGAACAGTCAAATAGCCTTGCTCTCATCTTCTATGGCAATTCAACCCCATGGCTGTACTCCCCTCTACCTGTGATCACTGAAATTGGGGTGGCATCACCCATGTCCTTACTAAGACTCCTCCTAAACACCTGATATGGACCCAACAAGAGTCCACCAACAAAACCTACCTGAGCCAATTATCCCAGTAGGCCTCTGCGAGAATTAAGAACAGTCAGACCCACTCAATATTTTTCACACAGGGCACATCTACTCCCCCTCTGTCTCACACCCAGGGAGGGCCAGCCTTCTGCCAGTTACAGACTGTCGCTCTGGAGGCATCTGGCAACTTTCTGCTGTCATTCAGTTCACTGCACAGGCTTTCACCCTGTGCAGGAACTATGCATGAGCCATACGCCCTCCCCACTACCAATCTCCTTCAGATTGGTTAGGAAAAGAAAGAAAGAAAGAAAGAAAGAAAGAAAGAAAGAAAGAAAGAAAGAAGAGGGTAGCGCCCTAGCCCTCAGGACTCTCTAAGGGGCTCCTCAAGGGGTGATCCCCTTTGGTGTCACCCCTTCAGTGGCAAGCCCACTGGCGGCAGTCCTGTCACCCAATGGCAGCTGGGAGGGCCAGCCCCAGGCATGGCAGGGCCCTTGGGCATCAGTTTGCCCCAGGTCCTGGCATGTGTGCAAGGGCACGTGCACACACGTGCAGCCTTGTGTGCGCCCCACCTACCTGTCTGCTGTCTTTTGCAGCTATGTGGGCTGCGTGTGGAGCACTACCATTAACCAAGATGGTGGCCAAGGTTTCCCTAAAGGGCTGAAGCCTCTGCTGCCATCTTGGTTGATGGCACCCATGCATGCTACGTGTGCGCATCTTTGCCATCAACCAAGCCCCACCTAGCTGCCCTTTGGAGCCGGCCCTGGCAGCCAGGCTTATATGCCTCCTGACCCAGCCAGGAGCTGATGCAAGAGGCTGTGCGATTAACTGCAGCCTCTCTCTGGAGCAAGGGTCAGGCAGCGGGTCCTAGTCCTTGCAGCACTTTCCAGGGACTTCAGCTGTCTCAAAAGGCAGCAACCCAGAAGAGCATTCAGCAAGCACCCAGATGCTCAGATACTCACTCCCTGGGCAGGTCTTCCTCAGTCCCCCTACTGGCTTTAAAGAAGAAATAGACATATTCATGGAGAATAAGGGTATTTATTTATTTATTTATTATTATTATTTATTTATTTATTTTATTACATTTCTAGACCGCCCTATAGCAATAAGCTCCCAGGGCGGTGAACAGCATAATAAAACAGATTAAAATACAAACGGATGAAATACAATACAGTACACAATAAAACATAATTAAAATTCCAAATTTAAATTCAATTTTAAAATTTTAAAATTTTTTAAAATGTTTTAAAATGCCTGGGCAAAGAGGTAGGTCTTTACCTGGCGCCGAAAAGATAACAGAGAAGGCGTATTGTGACACTGGACTCTATTTGTTTTGAGTTAAAAATGTATTTTGCTGACTGTGGCCTTGTTTACTGAAAGTAAATGGGTAATGTGCCTGTTTTGAGATAAAAATGATGCTGGCCTCATAGACCATGTTTTGATAAGAATGTGGAAAACAACTGTGCTGAAGTGAAAAACAAGTGAAAAACAACACCATAAAAGGGCAATGGAATGTTATAGGGAAGCAACGTTAAGAAAGATAGAAACTGCACGTACTGATTTCTTGTAAGGGGGATGTATTAGAATGATGCTTGATGATGCTGATGTAATTAACATATCAAAGTTAATAAGAAGGCTGGCTGTGCTCAGCTTAGTCAGAACTAGCCTGGCTACTTCTCCATGTGCACGTGTTAGTAATAAATATATACTCCTTCTCCATCTTGTTTCGTCGTTTCTGAACTCTATTGGGGTGAGTATTGGGAGCGAACTCAAGCCACCAGGACCCCTAAAAGGGACTGGGGCGTTTTGTTTGTAACAAACTGGCGACTTCCGCCGGGACTCATTTTTCACGCTCCTCTGTGTGTCTCGGGCGTGGTCCACAGGAGGTTGGGAAAGAGCGCTCCGGGCCGCATTGAGCCCGCCTGAGCCTGTGAGAGCGATCCGAGGCGCTGAGGCGGCGCCACAATGACTCCCTTTTAAAATCGAAACAAGGTTGGAGTGGAGCGGGGGATTGAACATTCCAATGTCTCTGGTCGACAGTGGTAAGGAGCCCAGTGGGCTTAAGTGTGAAGAGAGTGGTGTGTGAAAGTGTGTATATGAGACAGGGCGTATCCCCAGGTGGATTACCCTGAAGTGAGTGCGGACCTGCAGTAGTGCGTTTCCCATACCTCGTGAGAGGCTGGGCCACGAAAACAGGGAAGCGAGTGTCGTACGTCATCTGTCTGTTGTTTCGTCTCAGACATCTCCCCTGGTAGAAGGCAGGTAGGCTACCTGAGTGTCATACGTCATCTGCAGAGGGCAGAGGGGACTGGACACGGGAAAGATGGGGAAGGGTGCATCGAAACAGGAGAGGGCAGAGGGGACAGGACACAGGAAAGTTAAGACAGGGTCCGGAAAGAGTCAAAAGAAAAAGGGTGATTGGAAAATGACCCCCCTTGAATGTGTTTTGCAAAATTTTCTTAGATTTAAAACAAGTGTTATTTCTTCCGGAGGGCCGGTCCCAAACGAAGAACAATTGTCAATGTTTTGTGATGAAGAGTGGGTGGAGCTGGGCATTGGTTGGTCACCGGGTGGGACATTTAACCTCACTAAGGCTCGACAGCTGGAAGCCACCCTTTACGAGTTGCTGTCAGATGAGGCAACCTCGTGGTGGTATGCACGGGGTTGGAGAGCCATTTGCCTAGACCCACCACAACAATGTGCGCTGACAATGGCGCTGGCTCAATGTAAAATTAATGAGGGGAAGAAATTGAAAACTAAGCCCCCAGTCCTCCAGGCAGAAGAAGAGCAATGTTTAGTTTCACCTATGGCCCCACCCGTGATTCCTTTACCGCCGCCTCAGGCTCCGGTGATTCCCCTACCAGCACCAGCACTACCAGTGCCACCACAGGCGGTTCAACCGCCACCAGTTCAGACTCCGCCACCTCAAACCCAGCCCCCAACATACCAACAGTCGACTGCCCCGCAAACTCAGTCTACTAGTTTTGGAACTCCATCCGGAACTGCAGTAACGTTCCAGGATTTAAGTCAATCTTTAGGGCGGCTAAGACAAGAATATGATATTTTAGATCGTTATACCCATTCTGTACTACAAAGCCAGGACTTAGGAGCCTCGCCTCAAACAATACAACCACGCCTTCGCATAATTGAGGAAGTTAGGAAAGAGAATGAGGGAATGACCCTACGAAGTGGCACAGTTAATCTCCACTTCAAAAGGCACAGATAGAGGCAACCCCGAATCGGAAGATGTTTTGGCTGGTGGTACCTTTATGGGACCAATGCGACAAATGCTTGATGGCCATGGACAGATTGCTTATGTGCATGTGCCTTTTACTACCTCTGATCTGTTTAATTGGAAAAATCAGATGCCAGGTTTGAGAGAAGACCAAGATAAGCACTGCCAATTGTGGGAGACTATTTTTGCCAGCCACCACCCCACTTGGGCAGATATACAGACATTAATGAATACTCTCCTCAGTCTGGAGGAGAAGTCATAGGTACTTTCCCAAGCCAATGCTCTCGCATTAGAAGAGCAGAGACAAGGTGGCAACGCGCCCGGTTTGGCCCCAGCACGTGTTTTACCAACAGTAGAACCTCTTAGGTGGATCCAAACCCCAGGAGCAGCGGCCCCTGAAATCACCACGTATAAACGGCTGATTTTATATGGACTTAGGCATGCCATCCCTAAACCAATGAATGTGGCAAAATTATATGAAATTCATCAAGAAAAAGAGGAAACTCCCTCTGCTTTCCTTAACCGCCTCACTACAGCTATGCGGAGATTTATTACCCTTAATCCCGAGGCTGCTGAAAACCAAAGGCTCCTAATTTCTTTGTTTATTGGCCAAAGTTCTACAGACATTTGAAAGAAATTGCAGAAGGTGGAAGGAGTGATGGGTATGGGACTTGGACAAATAATAGAAATCAGAATGAAGGTGGACGGGATATGAAACTAAAGATGTAATGGGAATAGAAGGACAGTGCCGTCAAATCCCTTTGTCCCAACCCATACAGGTACACCTTCCAGGAAGAGAAGATAAACAACAATATTTCACACATCAGTTTTTGGTTTTGGATGGTTGCCCCATTGCAATATTTGGAAGGGATCTTCTATCAAAGCTCCAGGCCCAAATTACTTTTAGAGGAAACACCTTGGAAGTGGTGATACCAAAGCGGCAAGAATGCGCTTTTCAAATGATCTTAAGGGGGGAGCCGGAAGTTAAAAAGAAACAACAGTGGGAACCTCCGAAAGGAATTCACCCTGATGTTTGGGCCAGAAAGAATAATCCTGCTCGTGCGGTCAATGCTGAACCAGTGAAGGTCAGATTGAAGCCTGGGGCAGGCCTGACTCCAGTACGTCAATTCCCTTTGAAGCCAGAAGTACTCTTAAGCTTAAAGGAATTAGTGACAGATTTCATCCAATACTAATGGTTACATCAAACGAGCTTTACAAAGGTACCAGCGTTGGCTCTGCCAGATGGACTTAAACCATACAGATTATATGTTTCAGAAAACAAGGGAACTGCTAGTGGAGTCTTGACACAACAGTGGGGTCCTGATTACCTACCTGTAGGTTATTATTCCTCCCAATTGGATCCTGTGGCAAGAGGATGGCCAACTTGCCTACGAATTGTGGCAGCCACAGGAATCCTTTTGAAGAAAGCAGAGAAAATCATGGTGGGAGCCCCTGTGGAAGTATTGGGACCGCATGATTTGAAAAGGATCCTGGGAGAGAAGGCAGCTAAGGTTCTCAGTCCGAGCCGGCTTACCCAGTATGAGCAACAGCTGCTGGGGCGGCAAGACTTATGCCTAAGAACTTGTAATACTTTGAATCCAGCGACATTATTGCCTCAACCAGGAGAGTTGGTGCATGATTGCATCCAGACATTGGAATGTTCATTGAAACCCCGAGTAGACTTGACTGATCAGCCAATAGCAGGGCGACATTTATATGCGGATGGAAGCTCGAAGGTGATAGATGGACAGCGGTATGCAGGCTATGCCGTGTGTGAGGACCTGGAGGCTATAAAGAGTGTTAAGTTGCCGGCTACCTATTCAGCCCAGATGGCGGAATTGGCTGCAGCCATAGATGCCCTGCGAGAACTGGACCAGCAAGTGGGGAATATATATACTGATTCCAAGTATGTATTCCAAACTGCACATGCTTTCGCTATGCTGTGGAAAGAAAGAGGTTTTATTAAAAGTGATGGACACAAAATTGAGCATCAACAAATGATAATGGAATTCCTGGAATGTGTTCAACTACCAAAGAAAGTAGCTATTATCCATGTGAAGGCTCATGGAAGAGAAATGGATCCAGTTCGGCGAAAAGGAAATCATCAAGCAGATGAGGCAGCAAAGGAAGCAGCGCTGAGTGGACGACCATTGGAGAGGAATTTAATGAATATTATGATTCCATGGAAGGAGTTGGTCCCTCAATATTCTAAGAAAGAGGAAGATGCTGCAGTACAGTATGGAGCTCAGAAATTACCTAGTGGTTGGTGGCAGTTACCTACAGGATTAATCTTTGTCCCAAGGGCAGTGCTTTGAGCCCTTGTAATGCAGACTCATAGACAGACTCATCTTGGAGGCAATGCTTTAGGAGATCTTTTGATCAGACAAGTAGTTGCACCAGGATTATATGAAGAAACAAAGAGAGCGGTATATGGATGTACTATTTGTGCAGCAACTAACCCTGCTCCAAAGCCACCACCGGCCATGGGAGGAAGACCATGGGCCTACTATCCTTTCCAGAGACTACAAGTATCAGTTGACAGGATGGATAGAGGCCTTCCCCACGTGAATGGCGACAGCAATTACAGTAGCAAAGATACTGTTGAAGGAAATCTTTCCAAGATACTCCATGCCAGAGATATTTGAGTCAGACCAAGGTCCGCACTTTGTGAGTATAATTTGCGCTGTAAGTGCGGCCTTGGGGTTCATATGGAACCTTCATACTCCTTGGAGACCACAATCATTCAGTCAAGTTGAACGCACTAACTGGACGGTTAAGACTTTGTTGACCAAATTGTGCCAAGAAACCAAGTTGAATTGGGTGACAGCACTGCCACTGGCTTTGACCATTATGAGAAACACTCCAAGGGGAAAAACAAAATTGACTCCTTTTGAGTCACTGTTTGGCAGACCCCCCATTGAGCCTGGGCCCCAGACAGAGATTAGTGGAGAATTGGGGAATAGACAGTTATTGGAGTATGTTACTGCCTTGCAGGGTGTTTTGTCCTCTATTCACAGACACAATCGTGAGTTTCAGAGATTACCCCTGGATGTGGCGATCCATCAATACCAACCTGGTGATTGGGTACGAGTTCGGAAGTGGAAGCAAGAGCCTTTGCAGCCCACGTGGGGACCGCCGGAACAGATCATTTTAATTACGGAAGCGGCAGTATAGCTTGTAGGCCACAAGCGATGGGTCCATGCTAGTCGTAGAAAAAGAGCCAAGCCTGTAATTATCCAGGAACCCGAGCAGGGAGTAGCCAAGGACTCCCCACCTGGAGAGGTGAAGGATCAGACGCCTGAAGAAAAGTGGCTATCGCAAACCGTTCCGGGTTTGGGCCTGAAGCTTAAATTGTAGAAACAATAAACTTAGATGGGATGTTCCCCTCCAACATTGCCAGCAGAAGTGTTTCCTGGCGATTGGAGAGGGGAATCTTGGGGGCGCATTATAGTAACTGTTAGATTGCCCCGGGTTCCGCTAATTGCCAAAGACCCTAGACAGGATTACTTACTGGGGTATTTTAAAACCAACCTTACACACTGACGACGTGTATGGGCGGGTCGGTACCTCCCTTACCAAGGCCGTTAACTGTTAAGGTGTATGAAATCCCCCAGGATAATCGCTCTGTAGTAACAGTAACAGTGGGACGGATGGTAACTAACAAATCCGTCAGAAGGAGAAAGTGGAAATTCGTTACTCAAGCCGATTTACGATTTAAAAGGCCAGTATTTACTCCGGAGTGGATAGCTACGGGCAGGTGGTAAAAGTTCTGATTATATTATATGTCAAAATGGACTGAATCTGGACAAACATCAGCCCCTTTGGCTTTAAGCCTATTTTTGGTATTATTTTGTGTTTTATTTCTCTGTCTTTGGTACATGTATGCCTCCCAGCCTCTTCTCCAATGCCGAAAACGGGAATACAGTTATCAAAGGCACCCATTTCAGGAGAAAAGGGAAAATGTGTTTGTTAAACTTGCCCAGGAAGTAGCAGAAGGATTTAACCTTAGCAATTGTTGGGTCTGTGGCAATCCAAGAGGGTTTCCACAGTGGCCATGGATGGCAATACCTCTCAACCCCAAGTGGTTATTAAGTAACCTTAGTGAGGTACATAATGGAACAGGAGCTTGGGGAATGAGTCACTGGTGGTATCTAAATTGGGTTCCTACTGGCCAGTATTGTGTTTCACAGAACTCTACCAAGACAGTGCATTGGCTTGGAAATAGTAGGTGTAATTGGACTTTCCAATATGCTACTCAACATTATCCAGGACCCAGGGAGACCATCACTCCTTGTGCCCTGTGGAGTAATGGAACACATGTGGTATTAAAGAATGGTACCTGGGCACCATGTATTCGGATGGAAAAGAATGGGACAAATGACACATATTCGTGTCGTACCCATTGGAGTAATTTAACTCAGGAGGGACAGTTATGTGCCTGGTTTCAAAGCAGTAAAAATCAGTCTCTCAATAGGAAAGAATGGGCTTGGCATCATCTGAACGGGACAATAGTGAATGGATTCCAGAATTATTGGACAATTACTAACCATACAGAATCTGGATGTGCTTGCAAATGGAAAAATGAAACAGGGTTATGGAGATGTACGATAACTCGGGGAGGGGCTAGTTTAAGTCCTCTTGGAAATGAATCATATTACATCCCATACCAAATTACTGGGTCCACGTTTAGCAAAGAGGCACTTCCAGCACTAAAAGGCCATTATTGGATTTGTGGATCTATGGCCTACTCAGTTTTACCAGTCAATTGGACAGGCACATGTTATCTTGGGATTATACAACACCAATATGCAATAAAAGGTGGAAGCTTAAATCCTTTAATTCCAGTGTTTGATGAAGAACAGTATGAAAGAAAGAAAAGGACACTCGATCTCTCCCTGACGAAGGGCCAAGGGAATGGGTGGGGGGATACTTGGCCTCCAGAACGTATCATCGCAACTTATGACCTGGCCTCATGGGCACATGATGGCTCAGCGGGATACCGTGGCCCGATATATATTTTGAATCGCCTTATTAGACTTCAGGCGGTATTGGAAATAATAACCAATCAAACAGCTAAAGCTTTAACAATGCTTGCTGATCAGTCAACTCAAATGAGAGAGGGAATGCTCCAAAATCGGCTAGCCTTAGATTATATATTAGCAAAAGAAGGTGGGGTCTGCGGACTCCTAAATCTGACAGAGTGTTGTTTGAAAATTGATGATAATGGCGAAGTAGTAAAAGATATTGCCAGTAAAATTAAGGTACTTGCCCATGTCCCAGTGCAAACTTGGAAAGGAATAGATCTTGGAAGTTGGTTCAATTGGTTTGGAGGAATAAAAACAATGATTGTATTGGTTGTTCTGATTTTATTGGGATGTATGCTTTTACCTTGCTTATTACCTATAATCATGAATGGTATTCGCAGTATAGCAGATAATGCAGCAGCTAAAAGTAGTATGCAAATGTATGGCAAAATTATGTATCAACAAGTTATTCAGAATGAAGAAGCTATATGATATTAAATATCAAAAAGCTTCTAAGGGGGGAATTGTGACACTGGACTCTATTTGTTTGAGTTAAAAATGTATTTTGCTGACTGTGACCTTGTTTACTGAAAGTAAATGGGTAATGTGCCTGTTTTGAGATAAAAATGGTGCTGGCCTCATAGACCATGTTTTGATAAGAATGTGGAAAACAACTGTGCTGAAGTGAAAAACAAGTGAAAAACAACACCATAAAAGGGCAATGGAATGTTATAGGGAAGCAACGTTAAGAAAGATAGAAACTGCACGTACTGATTTCTTGTAAGGGGGATGTATTAGAATGATGCTTGATGATGCTGATGTAATTAACATATCAAAGTTAATAAGAAGGCTGGCTGTGCTCAGCTTAGTCAGAACTAGCCTGGCTACTTCTCCATGTGCACGTGTTAGTAATAAATATATACTCCTTCTCCATCTTGTTTCGTCGTTTCTGAACTCTATTGGGGTGAGTATTGGGAGCGAACTCAAGCCACCAGGACCCCTAAAAGGGACTGGGGCGTTTTGTTTGTAACAGTATCAGTGGCTACTAACCATGATGGCTATGTGCTGCCTTCACAGTTGGAGGCATTATGCCTTTGAATGCCCGTTGCTGGGAACCACATGTCCTGCTTGTAGGCTTCCAATAGGTAGGGCACTATGAGAACAGGATGCTGGACTAGATGGGCCTTGGAGTGATCCAGCAGGGCTCTTCTGATGTTCTCAAGTAGAATCACATCTGAATTGTTTTTGCTTTTCTTTGCAGTGAAATACAATACGTCGCCTAGAGTGGCTGTTCAGTCGGTCAGATATATTATTATTTTTATTAATGTGTTCACTGATAATATACAGAGGAAAAAAGAGACAAATGAACTGCGCTGGGCAAGGTATGCAACAAAATATGTATGCACAGCAGTGTGTACAAAATTTGGAAATAAATAATATGGGGAGCTACTGTAATGCCCCCCAGATGTTGCCAGACTCCAATACCCATCAGCCTCCAGCTGGTATGGGAAATGGACAGGAATGGATGAGAGTTGTAGTCCAACAAAATACCTTGAGGGCACCACTTTGGCTGCCCCTACAATAGGGCATTCCTAAGGTATCAATTCTACTTCCGAAATAACTCCTGAAATTCCAAAATCTGGCCAGAGATCCAATGAGGAGCATGCCTACTTAAGTTCCCCTAGGTTTACAATGTGATTTCCCACAGAATTGCATATTGCCTGCTCAGATTTGGGCTGATGCTGTATGTGTGACTATTTTCCAGTATTGTCATTTGCTCATCCCAGTGTGGTTCATTTTGCATAGGGGTGTTTTGTTCACAGCCGCAACAGGACCTTTTTTCTCAAGGAGGCAAGAAGTAGTAGTGATGGGGGACTTCAACTACCCAGATATCTGCTGGGAGACAAACTCTGCGAAGCATAAAGCCTCCAACAAATTCCTGATGGGCCTTGCTGATAATTTCCTCTTTCAAAAAGTAGAAGGAACAAGGGGATCGGCAATCCTGGACCTGATCTTAACTAACAGGGACGAACTGGTCACGGGAATTAAAGCGGACAGTACCTTGGGGGAAAGTGACCATGTAATGCTGGAATTCGGGATTCTGGGGAGAGTCAAAGAAGAATATAGTCAAATATGGACCTTGGATTTCAGGAAAGCCGATTTTAGCAAGCTCAGGGAAATGATGGGTAGGATCCCGTAGCTAGATAGACTAAAGAAAAAAGGAGCCCAAGAAGCGTGGGAGTTCATGAAGAACGTATTACAAAAAGTGCAATCGCAAACAATTCCAAAGAGGAAGAAAAATGGAAGACATCGGAAAAAGCCAATGTGGCTACACGGAAGACTGGTGGAGGAGGTAAAAGTAAAAAAGAACATGTATAAAGAATGGAAGGAAGGACGCATCACCAAGGAAGAGTACCGACGAGTGGCTCGGGCTTGCAGGAATAGCATAAGGAAAGCTAAAACCCAGAATGAGCTGAGGTTGGCGAGGGAAGCAAGGAACAACAAAAAGGGTTTTTTCAGATATGTTCGAAGCAAGAGAAAGACCAAGGAAACGGTGGGACTGCTGCTCAATGAGGATGGCAAAATGTTGACAGATAACAAGGAAAAGGCAGAACTGCTCAACGCCTATTTTGCCTCCGTTTTCTCCCAAAAAGGGAACAGTGTGCAACCTTGCATCGGTAGCAATCTCAGTAAGGGGTCAGGATTGGAGTTCGAGATTGATAAGGAGATAGTCAGGAAATACCTAGTTAACCTAAATGAGTTCAAATCTCCAGGGCCTGATGAACTGCATCCCAGAGTATTGAAGCAACTTGCGGATGTACTCTCGGAACCTCTTGCCATCATCTTTGAGAAATCCTGGAGAACGGGAGAGGTGCCGGAGGATTGGAGACAGGCAAACGTCGTCCCGCTCTTTAAAAAGGGTAAAAAAGAAGATCCGGGGAATTACAGGCCGGTCAGTCTGACTTCAATACCGGGAAAGATATTAGAACAGATAATAAAAGAGTCCATTGGCAACTATCTAGATGACAATGCTGTGATTAGTAGGAGCCAGCATGGGTTTGTCAAGAAAAAATCCTGTCAAACTAATCTCATCTCTGTTTTTGATCGGGTCACTAGCTTAGTAGATGGTGGAAATGCTGTAGATGTCATCTATTTAGATTTCAGCAAAGCGTTTGACAAAGTCCCCCACGACCTTTTGATTAGCAAACTAGTCAAATGCAGACTACATGGAAATACTGTCAGGTGGATTCACAACTGGTTGGAAAACCGTACTCAAAGAGTGGTCGTCGGTGGCTCTGCTTCGGACTGGAAGGAGGTTTCTAGTGGAGTGCCACAGGGTTCTGTCCTGGGGCCGATACTCTTCAACATTTTTATCAATGACTTAGATGATGGGGTGGAGGGAAGCCTTATGAAGTTTGCAGATGATACGAAACTGGGAGGGATAGCTAACACAATGGAAGACAGGAATAAAATCCAAAGGGACCTTGATAGACTAGAAAATTGGGCTGAAATTAATAAAATGACATTCAATAAAGACAAATGCAGGATTCTGCATTTAGGCCACAAAAACAAAATGCACGGGTACAGGATGGGAAATACCCGGCTTAGCAGTAGTGCGTGTGACAAGGACCTTGGAATTGTAGTGGATCGCAAGTTGAACATGACCCAGCAGTGTGATGCTGCGGCAAAAAAGGAAACGCGGTTTTGGGATGCATAAACAGAGCTATAGTTTCCAGGTCAAGGGAAGTAATAGTCCCACTATATTCTGCATTAGTCAGGCCTCATCTGGAATACTGCGTTCAGTTCTGGGCACCTCATTTTAAGAAAGATATAGACAAGTTAGAGTGGGTTCAGAAGAGGGCGACAAGGATGATAGCCGGTATGGAGAACAAGTCTTATGAGGAAAGGTTGAAGAAACTTGGCATGTTCAGTCTGGTGAAGAGAAGGCTGAGGGGTGACATGATTACACTCTTTAAGTACCTGAAGGGCTGTCACATAGAGGAGGGTACAGATTTGTTCTCTGCTGCCCCAGAGGGTAGGACTAGGTCTAATGGTTTTAAGTTGCAGGAGCGTAGATTCAGATTGGACATTAGAAGGAACTTCTTGACAGTAAGGGCAGTTCGGCAATGGAACCGACTGCCTAGGGAGGTGGTGGGATCCCCTTCACTGGATGTCTTCAAGCAGAGGCTGGACAGCTATCTATGGGATATGCTGTAGCTGTGGATTTCCTGCTGTGAGCAGGGGGTTGGACTCGATGGCCTACAAGGCCCCTTCCAACTCTATGATTCTATGATTCTATGTGAGTGGTGGTTGTAGCCCTCAGCATGCATGGAAAATTATTCTCCTGTGTGTGTGTTTCACCTCCTGAGAATTAAGACTGGGCATACAGGTGAAAATATTACAAGCATACAGATGTTTGTGTGTGTGACTACTGAAATGTTGTCAGAATGTGGACAGTTTGGCATGGAAAGGTTGTAGCATCACTATGGATATTGTGAAGGTAGCACAGTCCTTATTTGTGAAAGGGTGCATCAGAAGCCGTTCCAAAGACAGCCATTTCATGCAGGATCTGTATCTCGGTGCAATCTTAATGCCTGTCTACTCAGATGGAAGCACTACTGAGTTCAACGGGGCTTGTTCAGGTGCATAGGATTACGTATGTGGACTTATAGTCTAGGATCCATAGAGTGTTACACATGTTCCTAAGACCTTCCACTTGTATTAGTGTTTTGTAGATGCTCTCTTCTGGATGAAGTTCCTCACACTAGCAGCTGGGTGGTGAGGCAGAGCTGTGGGTCTTCCCTCCTGACAATGGCGTTGCTGCAGATTACCTGGAAGAGGCAGGGCAGGGCAATGGCGAGGTTGGCAGATACATTGGTGGGATGGCTGGATTGGCTCCACCGGTGCGTCTGCACATTCCTGACTTCATCTCCCTGCCCTGGCCTCATCCAGGTAACTCGCAGCAACGCTAGTGTTGGGAGGATGCCTCTGTGGCTCTGACCCACTACAACAGCTGCTACTGTTTCCTAATGCTGTGTCAAAAGCATTCAGGGGGAGGAGATCTCCTGTGTTAGGTTAAGGGGGCAGGATGGGCTTTGGCAGGCCATAGAATGTAGGCCACCACTGCACTTATGTAGTTATTTCATTCATCTCGATAATTTATATACCATTAAATTATAGGTGTCTAAAAAAGCAGATAAGAGAAAAATCAACTCATTTGAAATGTGATGTTGAGCTTTGTGTATACCATGGACTGCGAAAAAGACAAATAATTGGGTGTTAGAACAAATTAAACCAGAACTATCACTAGAAGCTTAAACGATGAAATTGAGGTTATCATACTTTGGACACATAATGAGAAGACATGATTCATTAGAAAAGATAATAATGCTGGGAAAAACAGAAGGGAGTAGAAAAAGAGGAAGGCCAAACAAGAGATGGATTGATTCCATCAAGGAAGCCACAGACCTGAACTTACAAGATCTGAACAGGGTGGTTTACAACAGATGCTATTGGAGGTCGCTGATTCATAGGGTTGCCATAAGTCATAATCGACTTGAAGGCATATAACAACTAAGCAGTGTACAAGAAATTCAATACAACAAAAATAAAAGTGAGTTAAAACTGTCAAGTCAGAATTCAGTTAAAATGCCTGCTGGAATAAAAAGAGTCTTCACTAGGTGCCGGAAGTTCAACAGGGAGGGGGCCTGTCTGACCTCAACTGGAATGCAGCTCCTTAAAATTGGGCCCACAATACTGAACTCATGGCTCTTAGTGGAGAAGAGTTGCGCGTCTGAATCATGAGGCACCATGAACAGTGACTCCTCTGAAGACCTAAGCGATTGGGCAGGAATATAATGAATTAGGCGGTTCTTGAAGTATCCTGGAGCTGAGTTATTAAGGGCCTTGTAAATTAACTTTGAGTTTGGCCTGGTAGTACATGGGCAGCCAATGCAAGCTTCTGAGTATTGGAGTTATGTGCTGGTGATAGTCTGTCCCCATGAACAGTTTAGCTGTAGCATTTTGCACCAGCTGCAGCCTCTGTACCAGGCCCAAGGGTAACCCCACATAGAGCGCATTGCAGTAATTGAGTCTTGATGTATGTATGGAAGCACCACCTGTGGTTCTCTAGAGCCCACCTATAAATGTTTAGGATATGAGCATCTGTTCCTGGATTTTATTATTCGCAAGCAATGGTATCAAAGAAGGAATAACCAACATACGGCCAGATGGGTCACAAACAAGGCAAGAGTTTGAACCAGATGAACAGTTGCCTATCTAAATATGCCAAAGTAGCAGAAAATAAGATACAGAACCCACAGGCAGGAAGGCACATTGCAATCCCATGCTAAAGGGTTTCCTGAGAGATTCACAGTCCTTAGTGGAAATGTGAAAAAAATCATTTCAACAGGGACCTGTAAATGGAGGATAAGGAAGCAGCACAAGTTTCATTTTTTGTTGTTGCTCTATGAAACAGGTTAAGATTAAAGCTCTCTAGGCAGAAAAGTCTGAATTTCTCGTGCAAGGAGAGAGGCAAGCCCAGATAAGGGCAGGGGAGGCAATGGCTATTCAAAAACTTAGCTATTATTTTTCAGACAGTGGGAAACTGAAATGAAGACTAAAAGGGGAGATTTTTAAAATTCACTTATTCATTTCTCAAATGGATTTTATCCCCAAGGCTTGAAAAAGAACAATTAAATGCAGTTGAGTATCTTTGTTAGATGGTAGTGACAAAAAACAAGAACAAACCCAACACTAAAAAGTATATCTGAAAGATCTCGCCTCATCTTCTATATATTTTGGAAAGTTGTTTGCTTGCCATGCATTTGGACACCTCTTTTAAGATATTGTAAATTTTGCATGACGGTTCCTGAGATCAAGGAGCATATTGAATCAATATAGTGGACTGAACCTTTCAAAACTGCACTGATTTTAACCACTGGATTCAAAACTCCATTAAGTTTTTGGCTCCTTGGAATTCCCAAGCAGTGCCAGGTGCAAGTCTTCCAGTAAAAATATAAGGTGGTGTTCAATGTTATTCCTACTCCGAGAAGACCCATTGATGTTAATAAACATGATTAACGTAGGTTCATTAATTTCAGTGGGTCTACTCTGAATAGGACTTAGATGTGTACAACCCACAGAAAGGTTCCCAGGGGATCAGACTCAAGGTCCATTAAGCCCAGCATAGGGATGAGTGAATCAATTCATTTCCAAGCCATGTCACTTTCTGCCCTTGTCCCATAAGATCATTCTGTCTTGTTGAATTAATCGGCATCCCCCCACTCCCCCCAAAAACTATGAAAATTTGCACTTAAAGATACATGTTCAAATCCCTACGGGTCCACTTAAGAACATAAGAAGAGCCCATGGCCCATCTAATCCAGTATCCTGTTCTCATAGTGGCCAACCAGATAGATGCCCAGGGGAAGCCCACAAGTAGGACCTGAGTGCCAGAACACTCTCCCCTCCTGCAATTTCTGGCAACTGGTATTCAGAAGCATATTGTCTCTGACTATGCAGGCAAAGCATAGCCATTATGGCTAGTAGCCACTGATAGCCTTATACTCCATGTATTTGTCTAATCCTCTTTTAAAGCCATACAAATTGGTGGCCATCACTTGCCTCCTATGGGAACAAATTCCATATTTTAATGATGCGCTGCATGAAGAAGTACTTTCTTTTGTTCATTCTGGACCTTCCAACATTCAGCTTCATCGGAGTCTACAAGTTCTAGTGTTAGGGGAGAGAGAGAAACCTCTCTCTATCCTCTTTCTCCATGCCATCTGTAATGATATACAGTTCTATCACTTGTGCCTTTGAAAATGGTTGTTCCTCCCTCTGTCTGCCTTTCTTGCTAAAGACTTCATTCCAAAATATGACCCTGAGCTATGTATTTTATTTGATAAGATTTATATACCCCTTAACTCAACAAATACCTGTAAGTGGTTTACTTAAAACACTCTAAACGATCTCTCAAAAATACTGATAAAATAAAAACTTTAAAAACAAACGATCAAAATATAAGTAAAATCAGCAGTTTTAAAACAAATATGCATACTAAAATTATATGGCAGCTATTTTAAAAACTTCATTTCAATAAATAATAGAAATGCATTTTCTCCATCTCTGTCTTCCCTTTTTTACCTCTCCTAGTGTTGTTTTTTCCCTCTGTTTCTTGCTGGATATGTCTCATTGGAAGCCATACCCAACCTTTCCAACCAAATTGCTTAAGATAGAATACATCCCTATACTAACACCGTGAAGTATTTTAGCTGAGAAATACTGACCTGTCCACAGCCACCTAGGCTGTTTGCGCACAACACTTTATTCTGTTATTCTGATGCTTTCTTACCTGGTAATTTGTGCATTATATTTGATCTTTCACACGATGTATTGAATTGAATTGAAACTTTATTTTTACCCCGCCCTTTTTCCAAACTGGAACTCAGGGCGGCTTACAAATAGAACTACATGTAGTTAAAAACATAGAAAAACATACAATTAAAATACAATTAAACTATGCACAACCTTAAACCGTAAAAGGCACTTAAAAATCTAAAAACAATTTAAAATAATACAAATAATAATATAAAACAATAAAACAAGCCTTGTAAAGCCCAATCCTAAACACCTTCTATCCCAAAAGCCTGTCGGAATAAAAAAGTCTTTACTTGCTGACGGAAGGATGGCAAGGAGGGGACCATTCGTGCCTCCCTAGGAAGGGAGTTCCAGAACCTAGGAGCAGCCACCAAATGCACTTGCGAGGGTGTTGGGACTGAGAGGAGGGCCTCTCCTGAAGATCTCAGATGTACAAGCTAGTTCTGGAATTCTAGTGGAATATAGTGCAGAAAGTCACAGGAGTTTTTTGCTAGCTACAGCTGCTCACATGACAGGCATCCCAGCATGCAGTGCATGCCCGTCCTTTAGGTGCGCACATTTTTTTTTTTGCCTGATGAGAATTGTACCAGTATTCCAGTGTCGGCGCAGGTAGCAGCAGCATTTCCCACCCCTCACCCCATGTCTATACAACTAACTACATATACACATATATACAGTTTTGAAAGCAACAAACAGAACTTCACTCAAGCTTGCTCTGGATCATTCATATATATACAGTAGGGAACTACAGTGTGCATGTGTATAACGGGTGAGAGACAAAAACAAGACGCTCATTGCAGCCATGTGAAAGACAGTTGCACAAAATGTCAGTATATCGGCTGAAAAAGCTACTGTTCCTTAACGCAACAGCGTGAAAGGAATTTTAGAAATTGGGACAGAAGCACGACTATTTTGATCCATTAAACTAATGCCATAAGCTCCGTGTCTGAAAGCAGCCCTACTGAGCTCCATGGCCGAGTAGCAATTTCAGTTGTTTTGATTGTTAGCTACATACAAGGTAGGCAATTTATGAAGGTTGCCCAAATACATAACTCCAAACATCTAGCCAACACGCACCAGACTGTGGACAGTCCATAGTTCAGCAGCTGATCATGTGCTTGGCATATAGAAAATGCCTTATTCAACCGTTTGCATCTTCCAGGCAACGTTTTGAGTAGGGATGGAAAGAGCTGTCCATTTCAGTTCTCTTAGTTTCTCATTTTCCCCCAATCTTAAATTCAGTTCTTCACATTTCTGTAGCAATTTGAGAGGGTTTTTTAAAAAAAAAAAAATTCATGAAAACTCTTCAGCATTTTAGTGCAAATTTCTCCTAATAAACACAGTTTTGTATGCAGTTTTAACTCATGTATCCATTTTTGCAGGCACTTTCTCCTCACATAATTCATTTTTTAAATGTTATTTTCAGAAATATATTCATGTTAATGCACACTTTCCCCTAATATATGCATTTTTGTACACAACGGTTGGAGAACTGCATTGCAAAGTTCAGGTAAGTGCAACTTTTGGCTGGGTCTCAGTTCTCATACTGTTTTGGAAAGCACAGATTTGATAGATGTTCCTTTAAATGTGAACTGAATCAAAATTCCTCCCCATCCCTAGGAAGAACCATACCTGCAACCCTTTAGAGCTGCTGCTACTCAATGTAGACAATACTGAGCTGACTCAGAATAAGGCAGCTTCAAAACCAATCACGTCTCACAAGCATTCTCTCTGCTGCCCCAGAGGATAAGACAAGATACATTTCAGAGGACAGATTTCGGTTGAACATTAGGATAAGTGTTGTGATGGTAAGGGAGGGGTCTCTCCCAGTCCTACCTGGAAATGCCAGGGCTTGAACCTGGGACCTTCTCAGCTGCTCTACCATTAAGCAATGGCCCTTCTCAGTTACTCAGAGCTCTGTCTCAGTGGTCGGCTATCTATTGGGGATGCAATGAACAGGGGTGAGAAGGGATGATTTGCAAGGCTCCCTCTGTGGTACTGTGGTTCTAAACCTCTCCCTCTGTTCTTTGGAGAGTGATTTCTTTATCGAGTGACCTCTAAAGAGCCCTGAAAACCTATGCTGTCTCTCCTGATTGGGAGATAAAAGATCCTTCTGACTGCTCTTTTCAGAGATCTCTGACCTCAGCATTCATCCAGCCTACTGTTCATGGGGAAATCTTTCTGACCACCCAAAAGCCCTTTAAATTCCATGTATAAGAGTTGCCGTATCTTTTATTTGTGAAGCATGAAAGTCTGGTTATGTCGAAGTATATTTCCCTAGTAAAATTCGTGCCTCCTGCCCAGTTTTTATCTTCTCTCTCTCTCTCTCTCTCTCTCTCTCTCTCTCTTTTTAGGCTAAAGGAAAAAATGTGGTTTATCGGAGTAATGGACCAAATTAGGGAGTATGTATTAGATGAAACTGTCATGCAAGCCAGCAGGGGGGAAATATTGGAGGAGGGAGGGAGGAGAAAATGGAGGGATGTTGTAGAAAACGTCCTGAAACCATCAGGCTCATTTATGATGGCGGTTAAAAAAAAGTGAAAGGCAAGAAATGAGACACAGATCTACATCTGTAGTTTGGTATCTATATTTATATCTATATCAAGAGCAGCAGAGATCCTGAAAGTGTATTTGTCGGGGGCGGATAGTCAGGGCTGGCCCAAGACATTTTTCTCCCTAAGACGAGGGATGGGGGAGAAATTTGATACAGCCCTTTCTGAAAGGCAAGCCTACCTAATTCGCTTTTTCTGAAACAATAGTTGAACTGAAACACAGCCATCCTTCAAAATTTGCACTTCTCCAGATTTTGCAATGCCGTACTCCACCCAAGTAAAGTGTACAAAAACACATACTCTAGGGTAAAGTGTGCACAGGAATGGATTGTGTCTGGGGAAATTGCTTTGCAAAAATTGATTTATTGTTAAATCACTCTGGGAATTGTAGTACTGTGAGGGGAATTGGGGTCTCCTAACAACTCTCAGCACCCTACAGTTCCCAGGAGATTTTGGGGAAAGCCATGACTGTTACAGTGGAATAATAGTGCTTTAAATGTATGGTGCAGATGTGGCCTTATTTTGGATTAGTAATTAGTTGGGCAACACATCCAAATGAATAGATAAGAGCGTGCCAATGAAAGGTACACTCCTTTTATATCCCATCCCAAGTAGCTGATCCAAGTAATTTTAGTACCTAAAGCAAAGGACAAGTTGGCACCCCATTCCATGAATAGAAGCTGACCGGACCAGCAGATGATTATGTCTTCAGGTGAGGCTGTTGACGTGCTGAACCGTTGCCTGGCCGCGATAATGGACTGGATGAGAGCTAACAAACTGAAGCTCAATCCTGACAAGACTGAGACGCTGTTGGTGGGTGCCTTCTCGACCCAGGTGGTGGATGTTCAACCTGTTCTGGATGGGGTTACACTCCCCCTGAAGGAACGGGTTCGTAGCTTGGGGGTCCTTTTCGATCCATTTCTGTCGCTTGAGGCTCAAGTGGCCTCGGTGGCACGGAATGCGTTCTATCATCTTCGGTTGGTAGCCCAGCTACGCCCCTATCTGGATAGTGATGACCTCGCCTCAGTCGTCCATGCTCTGGTAACCTCGAGATTGGACTACTGCAATGCACTCTACGTGGGGCTGCCTTTGAAGACAATTCGGAAACTACAGCTAGTGCAAAACGCAGCAGCCAGACTGTTGACGGGGACCAGATGGTCCGCACATATAACACCTGTTCTGGCGCGTTTGCATTGGCTACCTATTTGTTTCTGGGCTAGATTCAAAGTGCTAGTTTTGACTTATAAAGCCTTACACAGTGCGGGACCACAATACCTTGCGGAACGCCTCTCCCACTATGAACCTACCCGCTCACTACGTTCAACATCTAAGGCCCTCCTCCGAGTCCCGTCTCATAGGGAAGCTCGGAGGGCTGTTACTAGATCTAGGGCCTTTTCAGTGGTGGCCCCCGAATTATGGAACAGTCTCCCTGATGAGGTGCGCCTGGCGCCTACTCTTCTATCTTTTCGGCGCCAGGTTAAAACCTTTTTATTCTCCCAGGCATTTTAATGTTTATGTTCATTATTAAGTTAATTTTATACCAAGTTGTTATATGCTCAAGTTGTATGTTCTTAGTGATTTTACCTACTTTTATTTTACTGTATTGTATTTTATTCCTTGCTGTGAACCGCCCAGAGAGCCATAGGCTAAGGGTGGTATAGAAATGGAAATAAATAAATAAATAAATAAATTCAACACCGGTGATGAGACGGCCGACTCCATCATACCTGAAGGCAGCAGGCTAGCTTCAGGGGACCGAGAGCAGGCCATGATGCATACATAGTCCTCCAACACCTTCCCCCACAAGTCCAACTCTCCAGTACTGTGGTGAACATAGTTGCCTGACTGGAAGATTAAACTGAAGTACTGCACACTGCAACTAGTTGCAAGTCCCAGTTGTGAATACTAGGAATGGAAGGATAAATAAAAAATAATGCCATCCTGGGCTCCTTCTGGGAGGAAGGCTGGATATTCATTCATTCATTTATTCATTCATTTAGTAAGTAAGTAAGTAAGTAAACAAACAAACAAACAAACAAACAAATAAATAAATAAATAGGCTCTATTAATTTTGGTTCTCTCAGTTTTGCATTTTTCCAATCTTAAATTCAGTTCTCCACATTTCTGCAGCAATTTGCGATTTTTATTAATATATTTTAGTGCAAATTTCTCCTAATAAACTCATTTTTGTATGCAATATGCCTAACATACACATTTTTGCAAAGCAAGTTCCCCTAGTAAAATGCATTTTTGTATGTTATTTCCACGGATATATGCATTTTTAAGCAGTCTTTACCCTCATATATGCATTTTGGTACACATTACTTGGCTGGAGACTTGTATGGCGAGATTTGGAGATGTGCAGATTTTAAAGGATGGCTGCTTCAGCTTGCATATTGTTTTGGAAAGAGCAAATTTGGTAGGCTTCCTTTTAAATGTGAACTTAACTGAATTTCTCCCCATTCCTGGCGAATACCATTTAGCAATGAATCTACCATTTTTAACTGAAGGAAAAGCACAGGAAGGAGTCAAATTGCTGAGTGAAATGTTAAAACTCTCTATGACAGACATATAGGGACAAGCAGTTTCTTAATTAGTTTCCCTCTTATCATTTGCTAGTGGAAATGGATGCTATCAAGAGGAGGAAACGTTTCCCTGACTTCATCACAAAATGGCCGCCTTTAATTAGGTGTCTCTGAGAGTTCCAGACAACTGTGTAAATATTGGACCAGTGCGCACGAGAGATAGGTACCAACTTCCTGCAGGAAAACAATCTCAATTGTCTGCAGAGAAGATGAACAGCAAATTAGTGAGGCAAAAAAAGCAAAATACATCAGGAAACGCTGTCTGTTTGGTAATTACTTGCTTTGCTGTGAAGAGGAGATATGTGCTACTCTGAACGGACGGCGAAGCAATAGAAGGCCATTCATCAGCACCGAATTTAGCCATATGTTGTTATATAATATGAGTAAGATGTTTTTACCATCTCTTCTGCTAGGAGAATGGGTGGCTCATGGCTTGACAGCACAGGGATAAAACCAGTTTTCTTGTTTTTCACTGTCAGAAAGAACCGTACTATCGTCTAGGCTCTTTTGTGCATTCCTCATTTCTTTTTTTAAAAAATGTGTTAATGATTATCATCCAGCACAATCCAGAGAGCTTGATAATTCTCTCCCCCCCCCAAAAAAAACCCCGTTCGATGAAAGTGACAAGGAAATGGGGCTAGAAGGTCTATAGCTCCGTGGTCAAGAGGGATGGGCGAATCTGTCCATTTGGGGTTCTCTCAATTTCTCATTTTTCCAATCTTCTGTTCTCCACATTTCCGCATCAATTTATGATTTTTTTTAAAAAAATCCTCATGAAAATTCATCACTTAATTTCTCTTAATACAATATACATGTTTGTATGCAATTTTGCCTAATATACACATTTTTGCAAAGCGATTTCCCCTAATATGATGCATTTTTGTATGCTGTTTTCACCAATATATGCATTTTTTGGCAGACTTTACCCAAGTATATGTATTTTTGTACAGATTACTTGGCTGGAAAACTACATTGTGAAATTTGGAGAACTGCAAATTTTGAGGGATGGCTATGTTTTGGTTTTGAAAAGTGTGAATTAAGGCAAGTTCGCCTTTAATGCAAAGTGAACTGAATGTCTCCTCCAGCACTAGTGGTAGAGTATCTGCATTGCATACAAAAGGTCCATGGTTCAGTCCCTGAATTCTTCAGTCAGGACTGGGAGAGGCTCCTTTCTGGAACCCTGGAGAACCACTACCAGTCAGTGTAGACAATACCAACCTAGATAGACAAATGGTCTGACTCAGCATAAGGTACGTTCCTGTGAATATGAGTGACTACTTTCAAACATCCATGGAGAGGGTGGTGCTTATAAATCAAGATAATGCATGCAAAATGCACACAAAGCTGGAAGGCTGTGTGCACTGTGATGTACATGCATGCCACCCTCTAGTCAGTGCAATATTTTCGGCAGGGGTTAACATGTTGGCAATATTCTGCCCAAGTGAGCAGTCATGCATCATTTTGCATCAGCTGCAGCTTCCGGACTAACCTTAAGGGCAGCTCCAAATAGAGTATATTGCAGTAATCCAGCCTGGAGACTATCAGTGCATGGACAACAGTGGTCAGGCTATCCCAGTCCAGAAATGGTCACAGCTGTCTTACCAGCTGAAGCAGGTAAAAGGCGTTCTTAGCCACTGAGGTCACCGGGGCCTCTCGTGACAAAGATTGATCCAGGAGCACCCCCAGACTACAAACTGGACTTTCAGAAGGAGTATAACCCCATAGAAAGGAGGCAATTGACCAATTGGACTTGGGAACCACCTACCCACAGCGCCTCAGTTAATTGGCCCTCATCCAGTCCACTACTGAGACCAGACAATGATCCAGGGCTTGCACAGCCTCTCCCCTCAGATGTTACAGAGAAATAGATCTAGGTGTCATCAGTGCCTTCCCTATGAAAGCAAAGAGAGGATTATGTTCAAACTGGAGCCTTGGTGCTTGCAAGGAATGCCTGGATTGTTGCTTAGAAGGGGTGGGGTACATAGGCTGGGGGATGTAAATAAATTCTGTAGGAGTTCTTTGCCAACATGATCTTGATGTGGATTGCCTTTTGGCATGCTTGGATACTTTGGAAAAAGAACTGTGTGCCCATAGGTTCCCTGTGAATGACCATTTGATGGCTATATCCCATGTCCATGATGCTACAAAGTACTGACCAAAGTACTCTTGATGGGAGGTGTTCCACATAATTTGCATTGATTTTCACTGGACATGTGGGAGTGCAGTAGGACAGGAATGTTTTAAATGTTAATTCTAACCTCTAGTAATGAGAATTCCACTTTTTTTGCAGTTTATTGCTTGCCTAACAATTGGTGCAACAGTTCATTAAAATGCACGTAACAAATCGTTCTGAGAGAGTAACACAAACTACTGCTCATACAAGGAAAAAAACAAGCCAGGAATGTGAAATTCACACATAAAATAAATCATTAATCATCCCCAGTGAAGAGTTGATGAGCTGGTGCATGTGGCTGCCCTGATAATGGTGCCAAGATGTTCCTTTGTTTGTTGAACTGACGATCCCTTCACTAATCATCTAATTTGTCATCTAATTAGTTCACTTCATGTAGACACAGCAGCTTTGCATGTAACAAGAAACCTTCTAAGTTTGCAATCCTGTGCACACTTATTTTGGAGTAAACCCCACTGAGCACACAAGGACTTATTTCTGAGTAAAACATTCCTAGAATTGCTCTATCAGTGTAACTTGAACCTTGAGTGGTATTAATTGGACAATATGTGGCAACACTGGCAGGAAGAATTGTGGGTTCTGCTTATGGTGAACGAGTTGTATACAGATGGGTGAGAATTTCAATTCACATTCAATTCACATTTCAAGCTGAATTTATAAATTTTGCACTTGCCAAAACAATATGAGAACTGAAACACAGCCATCCTTCAAAATTTGCACTTATTCAAATTTTGCAATGCAGTTTGCCAACCAAACAATGTTTTAAAAAATGCTTATATGCATAAAATGATATATGAGTGAAGTAACATGCAAATTGCATTATAAGACTAGAAATGGCTTTGGAAAATGTGTACAAAACCTCCCTACAAAAATGTGTTTATTAGGAGAAATTCACACTAAAATGCTGGAGAATTTTCATGAGAATTTTTTAATTAAAAAAAATTGAAAATTGCTGCAAAAATGTGGAGAACTGAATTTAAGATTGGAAAAATGAGAAACTGAGAGCGCCAAACTGACAGATCTTTCAATCTCTAGAAAAATAGCAGAAATACACATTACTGGAGATGTCACCACAGTTTGTAATTAGTCAATGTGCTTCGATATGTTATGAATTGAGCATTATTTTCACATCTACCTTGGAATATAAAACGAGATTCTCCACAAGCAAAGGTTAGTGTTAAGGCTAAACAGGCTTTTTTATAGGTACGTGTACAAATGTTACATTACCTTAAATATTAGACAGGCACCATCTCTGTTATCTTTTTGGCGCCTACTGGAGACCTTCCTCTTTCCACAAGCCTTTTAAGTTGAGACCTTATCCCAGTCTGGGTCTGTGTTGGAATTGCTTTTTAATATGTTTTTTAATTTTTTTTAAAAAAAAGATGTCTTCAAAGCTTTTTAAAAAAGTTTTTAAAGTTGTTTTGTTTTAATGTATCTTAAGGTCTGTTTTTATGATGTTTTAAAGTGTTTTTAGTGCTTTTGTTTGCTGCCCTGGGCTTCTGTTGGAAGGAAGGGTGGGATATAAATCTAATAATAAATAAATAAATAAATAAATAAATGTTCTTTAATGGGAAAGGGCAATAGCTCGGTAGCAGAGCATCTGCCTTGCATGCAGAAGGTCCCAGGTTCAATCCCTGGCACCTCCAGGTAGGGCTGGGAGAGACCCCTGGATGAAACCCTAGAGAGCTGCCAGTCAGTGTAGACAGTATTGAGCTAGATGGACTAATGTTATAAGGCAGCTTCCTGTGTTCCTAAGTTTTTCCTGCTGACTAATCTGAATGGGTTTTGAGGGGGCAATGAAGTTGGTCGGTGGTATGAAATAATAATAATAATAATAATTTAATTTATGTGTCGCCTGTCTGGCCAATGGCCACTCTAGGCGACGTACATCTCTGTTACAATAAAATACATCATAATAATACAATACAACAATAAAACTATAAAACTATAAACAATGACAGTTCAGAGTAATAGGCAATTTGTCATAGATATTAACCCTCCCCGGAAGTCCCGAAGGCCTGTCTGAAAAGCCAGGTCTTCAAGGCCTGGCGGAATACATTCAGGGAAGGGGCATGGCGAAGATCATACGGGAGGGAGTTCCAGAGAGTGGGGGCCGCCACTGAGAATGCCCTCTCTCTCGTCCCCACCAACCTAGCTGTTTTAGTTGGCGGGACTGAGAGAAGGTCCTGTGTGGCTGATCTTGTGGGGCGGCATAATTCGTGGCGTTGGAGGCGCTCCATCAGATAAACTGGACTGAGACCATGTAGGGATTTAAAGGTTAATACCAACACCTTGAATTGGGCCCGGAAAACAACTGGAAGCCAGTGCAGATCGAACAGCACTGGAGTGATATGATCCCAGCAGCGACAGTTTGTAAGTAGTCGAGCTACCGCATTTTGTATAAGTTGTAATTTCCGGACCGTTTTCAAGGGTAGCCCCACGTAGAGCGCATTACAGTAATCCAAACGAGAGGTGACCAGGGCATGTACCACCAATGGGAGCTGATGAGCAGGAAGGTATGGTTGCAGTCTACGTATGAGGTGTGATTGATACCAAGCTGCCCGACTCACTGCCGAGATCTGAGCCTCCATGGACAGCCTGGAATCAAGAACAACCCCAAGGCTGCGGACCTGGTCCTTTAGGGGCAATCTCACCCCATCAAACGTCAAGTCAATATCTCCCAACCTTCCTCTGTCTCCCACGAGTAGCATCTCGGTCTTATCGGGATTCAGCTTCAACCTGTTCCTTCCCATCCATCCACTCACAGATTCCAGGCACTTGGACATGGTCTCCACAGCCAACACTGGTGAAGATTTAAACGAGAGATAGAGCTGAGTGTCATCCGCATATTGGTGACACTGCAGCCCAAATCTCCTAATGATTGTCCCCAGCAGCTTCATATAGATATTAAATAGCATGGGAGAGAGGATAGAGCCCTGTGGCACACCACAATTGAGAGGCCAAGGGTCTGAAACCTCTTCCCCCAATGCTACCTGTTGATGCCTGTCGGAAAGAAAGGAATGGAACCACTGCAGTACAGTGCCTCCTATTCCCAACCCCTCCAGGTGATGTAAAAGGATACTGTGGTCAACAGTATCAAAAGCCGCTGAGAGATCGAGGAAGACAAGAAAGGTGAATTCTCCCCTATCTAGTGCCCTCCTCATATCATCCACCAGAGCGACCAAGGCTGTTTCAGTACCATGTCCAGTCCTGAAACCCGATTGGTATGGATCCAAATAATCCGTTTCATCCAAGTGTGTCGGCAGCTGATTAGCCACCATTCGCTCAATGACCTTGCCCAAGAATGGTAAATTTGAAATTGGGCGAAAGTTGTTCAGAACTTGGGGATCCAAGGAGGGCTTATTTAAGATGGGCTTTACAATTGCCTCCTTGAGGGCTAATGGCATTACACCCTCCGCTAGGGATGCATTAACCACCGCCTTAATCCCCTCGCCCAATTTCTCTTTGCAGCTCATAAGGAGCCACGACGGGCAAGGATCATTTAGACATGTGGTAGGCTTCACAGTTGAGAGCACCTTGTCCACATCCTCAGAAGGGAGAGCCTAAAACCGATCCCATTCGACCGGCTTGCAACTGGCCAACTCTGGTTCATTTACTGTATCCACAGCGTACGGGATCAAGTTCCGTAAGTGTTCGATTTTGTCAGCAAAGTGCTTTGCTAATTTGTCACAGGAGGCTTTTGACTGTTCCAAGGGTTCCTGAGCAACTGGACCGACCAGGCTTCGGACCACTTGGAACAACCTCCTGGGACAGCACTCTGCAGACGCAATGGAGGCAGCAAAGAACCTCTTCTTTTCTGCCTTCACTGCCACTTGATAGGCAGCTACTGCTGCTCTAACCTGTGTCCGGACATCTTCGGAACGTGATTTCCGCCACCGGCGTTCTAGTCGTCTCACCTCCTGTCTCAGATTACGCAGCCGTGGTGTATACCATGGTGCTAACTGAGTTCTATTCAGGGGGAGAGGACGTTTCGGAGCCACCCGGTCCAATGCCCTGGTGATTCCCTCATTCCACGCTATCACCAGGGTATCGACCGGGCGGCCTTCAGCAGATTCCAATTCCCCAAGCGCAGTCAGGAATCCTTCTGGATCCATCAGGCGCCTGGGGCGGACCATTCTAATAGGTCCTTTACCCCTGTGGAGGGTGTGTGGCATCGAGAAGTCTATGTTCACCAGATAGTGATCTGACCATGACACAGGGGTGGAAGAAACCACCCCCAATTTCAGAGCACTTCCCTCCCCTCCCAGGACAAACATAAGGTCGAGAGCATGACCGGCTACATGGGTGGGCCCAATGTTACTAAGGTGCAGTTCCCAGGAAGCCATGGTTTCCAGGAAATCCTGAGGGGCTCCAGTGAGAGTGGTCTCAGCATGCACGTTGAAGTCACCCAGCACTAATAATTCTGGGGACAACGCCTGTACAGCCGAGACCACCTCCAGCACCTCGGCCAGGGAGTCTGCTGTGTAGCGGGGTGGGCGGTACACAAGCAGGATCCCCAAACTGCCCTTCCGGCCCAACCTCCAGTACATGCAGTCAACAAACTTAGTCCTGTGAAGAGGAGGTCTGGTGAAAACTAAAGACTCCCGATAGATGACTGCCACTCCCCCTCCCCGCCTTCCTACCCTCGGCTGCTGTGCGTAACGGAAACCCGGCGGGCACATGGCCTCAAGAATGGGAGCTGAGACCTCATCCAGCCAAGTCTCCGTAATACATGCCAGGTCTGCCCGCTCATCCAAGATAATATCATGGATGTGTGATGTTTTTTGCACTATAAAAAGCTAGTCTTGTGAGGAACAGTGGAAGGAATGAGGGTATGTTTATCCTGGAGAAGAGAATACTGAGTAGGTGTGGGTAGGTGGAGAGAGATAGAGAGAGACATGACAGCACTCTTCAAATACCTGAAACGTTGTCACAGAGAAGAGGGCAAAGACTTATTCTCTGTTACCACAGAGTGCAAGTCTAGATGTAATGGGCTTAAGTTACAGGAGGGTAAATTTCAGTGGAACCTGAGGAGAAGCATAGATTCATAGATTCATAGAATAGTAGAGTTGGAAGGGGCCTATAGGGCCATCATCTTGGTGGCAAGAGCAGTTCAGCAGTGGAACCAATGTCCTAGATGCGTGGTGGGCCCTCCCTCACTGGAAGTCTTCAAGAAGAGGCCAATAAGAGAAAAATCAACTCATTTGAAATGTGGCGTTGGAGGAGAGCTTTGCGGATACCATGGACCACAAAAAAGACAAAGAATTGGGTGTTAGAACAAATTAAACCAGAACTATCACTAGAAGCTAAAATGATGAAACTGAAGTTATCATACTTTGGACTAGGGTTGCCAGGTTCAGGTCCTGAGACTGATCCTGTATCTTTAGAAGAAGAGAAAGTCAGCCAAGTGCAGGTGTTCTTGCAATACTGTAATGGGAAAAACCACAAGGTGGAATTCTCCCTTCCCCCTCCACAACTTTTAAAGATACAGAAGACCTCTTGGAGGCTGGGCCTGGCAACCAAGAGGTCTTCTGTATCTTTAAAAGTTGAGCAGGGGGAAGGGAGAATTCCACCTTGTGGTTTTTCCCATTACAGGATAAGAGAAAAATCAGCTCCTTTGAAATGTGGCGTTGAAGGAGAGCTTTGTGGATACCATGGACTGTGAAAAAGACAAATAATTGGGTGTTAGAACAAATTAAACCAGAACTGTCACTAGAAGCTAAAATGATGAAAATGAGGTTATCATACTTTGGACACATCATGAGAAGACATGATTCACTAGAAAAGACCATAATGCTGGGAAAAACAAAAGGGAGTAGAAAAAGAGGAAGGCCAAGCAAGTGATGGATTGATTCCATAAAGGAAGCCACAGACCTGAACTTACAAGATCTGAACAGGGTGGTTCATGACAGAAGCTATTGGAGGCTGCTGATTCATAGGGTCGCCATAAGTCGTGATCGACTTGAAGGCACATAACAACAACAAGCTGGTGGAATGTCATCTGGTGTCCCTGTCCCCTGTCCCTGGCACTAGATCTCACTTGACTAGGACCCTGTTCCCCCAGCTGGGACCACTGCTTGGGTACAAAACAGTTACAGGTTGAGTCACAGTAGCAGGGCACAGGAACTGAGGGTTGTGGAAAAGGTGGGCTAAAGGTGAGGAGGAGGGACTGGAAGAGTGTTGGAGAGGTGGCATCAGTCAGGTGTTCTCGGCAGCAGTTCCAAGTATATAAGTCAGAAAGGGAGAAAAGATAGAATCTTTTGAGGGAGCAAGAAACCTTTCGATAGGGGAAGGTGGTCATGTTGGAGGAACAAAGATCACAGATAAAAGTGTGTAACCAGGTGGGGAACGTATGGCTTTCCAGGTGTTGTTGGACTGTGGCTCCCATCAGCTCCAGTCACCATGGCCAATGATCAGGGATGATAAGAGTTGTAGTCCATAAACAAGTGGTGGGTCAGAGGTTCCTCACCCCCGGAATATAAGAACAGGGAAATAACAGGAGGGAGATATATTGAAAGGAGGTGAAAAGCATCTGCTGCTGACTGATGTGCTGAGTTTTGCATGTCAAGCTGTGGTTAGCAGCACAAGAAAGGTTTGTCCTTAGGTCACAGAGATCATACAAATAAACAGTGTGCATCCAGGGTTATATACCTCAGTGCATGTTGCTAGGACCTTTCTAACTGAGGGTAGCAAGCTTATTGCAAAGAAACACTGTAGGATTGTGAAGGCGGGGAGGGGGAAAGGTCAAGAAGTTTGTTTTAGAGTGCTGAAAAATGATGATCACATTTATTAATCTCATTATTCATTTGCCCTTCGCGTGGTCTTGCTGCACTTAACATAAATCAGGATGTAAATGAATGCATTACTAAGAATAAGACAAACGCACCAGCATTAATAGACACATTTTAAGCAGGCTTCCACTACCTGACCCAGGTTGTCAGAGTGGCATTTGCTATGTATGCATGCATCATTACAGTGGAAGTGAATATAAATCTGACTACTCGTGTGTGTGTGTCTGTCTGTCTGTGTGTGATGTAACAGCTTAGGACCAATATAATATAGAAATCTACATCTGAATCCCATCATCCCCTTGGGACTGAGATCTACCTAGGCACATTATACGCTGCTTTATGGCCCAAAGGCCTACAAAGCAGTGAACAATATATTAATACAAAAGCAAATATACAGTTAGCAAGAAACATAAATTATTTATAATAAATAATTAAAATTAAAACACTGAATATGTCTTAGGAATGTCAGTTAGCACCATGGCATGAAACAGAAAAACCATCCATCGAGCCACCCCTATCTCTCACTGAGGGTGTATACTGGGTGGGGAACCTTTGGGCTTCCAGATGTTGCTGAACTACAACTCCTATCAGTCCTGGCTATTAGCCATGCTTGCTAGGGCTGATGAAAGCTGTAGTTAAGCAACATCTGGAGGGCCAAAGTTTCCACATCCCCGGAGTACACATTTCCCTCCTGTCTCTCAGCCAGATGGGTTAATGATAACAGCCAGGGCAGGAAGGGAGGTGTTTTCAATAGTTCCCACCTACCCCTTCATCATTCTTTCATTTATATCCATTCCTTCATCAAAGGAGCTCAGGGCAAAATAAATAGTTCTCCCTTTTGTGCTCACAACAACCCTGAGAGGTAGGTGAGGCTGAGAAAGAGAGTGACAGGCCTAAGAACACCTACTGAGCAGGGATTTGAACCTGAGCCTCGACAGTCTTCATATGACACACTGAGCTTGGAACAGTTTCTCCCACCAGCCCAATCCAGTGGCCATGCCGGCTGCTGCTGATGGAAGTTGTAGTTTAAAAAAGTAACTTTTCCAAGCTCTGGACACACTAAACATTCTGCCACCCTGACTCTGAAGCTTCATTATGGTTCA
The DNA here is from genome assembly GCF_030035675.1 of Rhineura floridana. NCBI lineage: Eukaryota > Metazoa > Chordata > Lepidosauria > Squamata > Rhineuridae > Rhineura > Rhineura floridana. The sequence continues at coordinate 220,048,441 of NC_084481.1, forward strand.
CATACTCAAATACTTTAATGTGAATCTTAAGGACGCTGCCTCTATATATCTGCATTTCAGATGGTGGGTGGGGTCTACCTGATGCGTTTATTCTCACAGAAGGGCTTTGATCCAATGGAGGCATCTGCTAATGGAAGAAGAGAGGAGGTGGTTTTTGACAATTCCCTCTCTCCATGAAGCCCCCCCCCCGTGCAGTCCTTTAAACATCATTTCCAGAGAATTGGAGGGCCTGGGAGAACAGGGTGGAAGGTAACACAAGGGAATCAGCAAAAACCACCTTCCTTCCTTGTTTCGTAGTGAGAATCTCCACTGCATCAAAAGCTCTTCTGTGAGTGCAAAAGGGTTTACTTCAGAGTAGACATGTTTAGGATTTCATGGTAAAAGGATGAATTTTACTAATAAAGCTTTCAGTAAGGAATATGTTCTTTTTAGGAAAAAATGGCTGTGCATAAATCAAAAAGTGGGGAAGAAATAAGAACACACAGATTCATAATCCACAGCATGCACTGATTAAACAATCAAATGTGCAATTCATAAAATTGTCCTTCAGTTATTTAAAACTGGCCATTCTCATTGATCATCAAACACCCTGCTACTTTTGGATTTTGATCTTGGATGAAACTGGTGAATTATTCATGAGTTTCAATTTAATAGAGTAATTGTTCTTGCCGGCGATCAGTATCTGATGTGAAATTATCTAAACATGAGTTGCTTTTATCTTTCAGTGATTGCACATCAACTCTGTCTTGCAAATTCTGCTTTTGGTTTGAAAAGGATCACACTGGCTGATTCCTGTACAAGCAAAATTAGAAACGGTGCCTGAGAGACAATGAGGAAGACAGAATACGACACAACATATCTGATGGTAAGCTAGAGGCCAGTTGACCATCTACTGTCAACTTTAGAATCCTTTAGAGTTTTTTTTTTAATCTAGAGAATTTTTAAACAAAGGAAAATTGTCAGTGCTTTCACTATGAGCGACATGTGCTCCAGAATTGTTTTGTCAGACCCAGAAATGTTGATCTTAAGCAGGGATAGCCAATGTGGTGCCCTCTAGATGTTGTTGGACTACAGCTCCCATCATCCCTGATGTCTGGGGCTGATGGGAGTTGTAGCCCAACAATATCTGGAAGGCACCACATTGGTTCCTCTTGATTGCAAGACTTAAGGATGAATTCGGGACAGAAGGAACAGAGAAGCTGTGTATGTGTGTGTGTGTGATGCTTGTATCCACCTGATGAAATGGACTTTAGTTCATGAAAGCTTGTGCCATGATAAATCTGTTAGTCTTTAAGGTTCCACAAGACTCTTGGTTGATTTTGCTGCAACAAATTAAGAACATAAGAAGAGCCCTGCTGGATCAGGCCAGTGGCCCATCTAGTCCAGCATCCTGTTCCCACACTAGCCAATCAGATGCCCAAGTGATGCCCACAAGCAGGACCTGAGCACAAGAGCACTCTTCCCTCCTGAAGTTTCCAGCAACTGGAATGTGGCTACCTGTGAATGAACAGGTAGATATAGTGTTATGGGTTTGGGGATGAGATGGATGATTTCTATGAATCCCTTTCCAGCCTCTGATTGGGAACCCTGCACCTGGAGGTGAGAAACCCACTCTGCTGGCCAAATGAGTCCCCTTTGTTAGTCTAATAGAGTGGCCAGGTGAATTAATGGGTTTGTCAAGTGCCCATTAACTGGAAAATGAGCCAGGGAGATCCTATTGTTATTGAAACTCTTCAGGAGAGCCCCCCCCCACTTCTTGAGGCCAAGGACAGGCTTGTGTTTTTAGCTGAGTCTGAGGAAAGGCTGGGAACTAGAGACATGGAGAGAGGCTGGCTCCCTGCACCATGGCTTTAGGATGCCTCCTGTAAGCCTGATGGAAAAGCAAGATTTATTGAACTTCTGATGCTTTGAACCCCTCCAACTTCAGCTCAGGTTGGAATGCGTGTAAATAAATGAACCATATTTCATACAGGCATCTGCTGACATAAGAACATAAGAACATAAGAAGAGCCTGCTGGATCAGGCCAGTGGCCCATCTAGTCCAGGGAAACTGAACCCCTGGGTAAGCACAGGGACCCCTGGAAATCTCTCACCATTCGGAGATTGGGGTGGCACACAACAATACTTTTAAATAACTGTGAACTACCTTCAGCCTACAGATCAAGATGGAGTATACATTTAAAAACTGAATAAAGGAGGACAATTTGGGAGTAAAAATATCTTAGAACAGACTTAGGAAGATCGGAAATCTCCACAGACAAACTAGAGTGGATTCGGAGGAGGGTGACCTGGATGGTGAGGGGGCTGGAAACCATACCTTAATGAAGAACTACGTAAATTTAGCCTGGAGAAGAGACAATTAAGGGGAGACATGACAGTGTGTGCATTTAACCGCAAGGCAGGACTTGCAGCACTTCTGCTTTTTTTTCCTGCTTGACTGGCAGACCTCTGAAGGCTTCACTAGCCCCACCACCTCCAAATGCAAGCCTACCAGATAGCAATCCAACGTTCAAAGGCAAATCCAAGGACTCCAAGGCAAACACAGAGCTGTCTCCGATAAGGGGTTGTCCTACCATCCCCTTGTTTTGGCAATGTTCAGGAGTGTGAGCTAAACCATATATACGATAACAAAATGGAACCACCCACGCACAAAAAAGGCAGGCATCAGCAGGGGTGATGATACAAGTTGTAGTCAAACAACATCTGGACGGCACCACGTTGGGTTTCCCTGGCGTAATGCATGGGTTGAAATAACACATACCAACATACACTGTATGTTGGTACATAGGAAGCTCCCTTATACCGAATCAGACCATTGGTCCATCTAGCTCAGTATTGTAGACACAGACTGGCAGCAGCTCCTCAGGGAATCTTGGGGAAGGCCGAGGATTTGGGAAGGACCCTACCTCTATGGTAGAGCATCTGCTTTCCCAGAAGAACATTCCAGGTTCAATCCCTGGCATCTTCAGGTGGGGCTGGGAGAGATCCCTCCTCTGAAACCCTGGAGAGCTGCTGCCAGTCTGGGTAGACAATACTGAGCTAGATGGACCACTAGTCTGACTCAATAGAAGGCAGTTTCCTAAGCTTCTGTTGAACTTGGGGCCTTCTACATGCAAATCAGGTGCTCTGCCATTAACTTATGGCCCTTCCCTGCAGCTCAGTAGTAGAGCAAGTGCTTCTCTTCCGCTCCAATGAAGGGCTCATCCACATGGTGATTTAGTGTGTGTCTGGTGCCAGTTGCATCCCCTTGTAATTTGCATGGGTCATATGACATAGCAGGCAAACAGAAGCTATCATGCAGTTTTCTTTTTTAAATCCGTATTACCCCAATCCCATTAATGAGAAAAGGAAAAGAAAAAACGTCTCAGCTGCACTGCGCTCCTCCTTGTAGGCACTTTGCTTCAATTTTTTTTAGTGGGTCGGCTCTCTTATGCCCCATCGCCCACTCCCTCTCTCTCTGCCACCTGCAAAAGCTGCTGCAGCCACTGTCTACTTTGCCTTTCACTCACTTCCCCGTCTACCTTTCACTCAGGCTTGGACAATGGAGAAGGGAGAGGTCTAGTCAGTTTCATTTTTTCTTGTCAATTGCACACCGAGGTGCTTTCCCAGCTACAGCCTTAAACTGGAGGGAGTAAACATGTAAAATCAGAAGGCGGGGCCACAAGGAAATAGCAACACTAATCCTTCCCAGAGGAACGCCTACTACTGTGAATGGAAAACAGCTGATTGGAAGCTACCAAGTGTGGACCTTGCAAATCTGTCATGACAGTAAAAGCAGCTTCTTTAGTACGAAGGTGTGCTTCCGTGTGGATAAGCCCGAAGAGAAGGAGGCACCTTCGACTGATGCAAAGGTCTGTATTTGCACTGGAATCCTTACATGCACAGCAGGGCTGATGGACTGAAGAGAAGGTTGATGGAGTGATAGGTTTCTAAATGTCAAGATGCTCCTGTCTATCCAGGAAATGTTATTCCGAATCACCTTTCACTAACGTTCACTTTTCACTAACTGCTAACTGCAAAAGCGGTGTGTGTGTGTGTGTGTGTGAACGCAAAACCTTTTGTGAGAGTCTATATTCTAAATCAAGAGAGGAATCCTGCATTGCTGTGACTGGCCTGTTCATCTGCATTGTCACTAGCCTCACTGTAGGAAACAAGAGGCCTGCTTTTCTCACTCTGCTGTTTTTCCTCCCTGGGAAAAAGCAGAGCATAAACGGGAGAGAACATTGAGGATGAAAAGAGACCTCATTAGAATACACGGCGTCCCCCTTAACATTCCTATATATGGAAGGGCAAAGAGTGCAAAGCACGAATACGACACACTGACAGGCTTTGTGGAGGAACGATGTGTGCCGGCTCTCATCATTGCATTGCTGAGCAGGATATGAATATTTTATTGCTGTGCTAACTGTCACATCACAAGTTGAGCTATTTGTGGCACGGAGGTGCGCACACAGTACAGTTATTCATGTTTACATCCATCCTGCAAACGCTAGCAAAACACTTCCTTTGATAAGCAGGGCTCCTCATCCCATACAGACACGTGCGTGGTTCCAAGATGGCAGCATGGCGGCTGGTAGAAAGCAATATCAGATGAACTGAGAGGGAGAGGAGCTGAATATTCAAGGGATTAATCCACCGAGACTCTTGACGCTGACACGAGTTGGCAACAGAGGCAGCCATGTCTAATGCTAAATGAGCCCTGGATTATTGTCAAATGAGGGACGTCATGTATACCCCTGGTTGCCCACTCCCTATGAAAACCTCGCTTATTCACGTAGGCGTCCTGAACAGGCAGGAGGGATTTCCAGAAATCAAGTGGTGCAAGCTGTTGCACAGATCTGCAGTATACTGATTACATTTGCACTTTGGAATGGGGAAGGGATGCACAGTTAAGCCATATCTGAATGGAAAGTTTTGGGGGGGTGTTTTCTCCCCTGCAGTTAAGCCAACTGTGCATGGGATGTGTTACAATGCTTCACAACAGCATTATATTGCTGATGTCAGTGCTTTTGAAAGGGGACTTACGTGCTACTGAGCCCAGAGGTTGGCCATTTGCATGGAAACCAATGTATAATTAAATCATTGGATGGGGAATAGTTTTCCAGTTAAGAGCATAACAACAGCAGCCACATCAACAATAATGATGAGCACTAAAGGTGCCACACAACCATGGCAGCTAGGGCTGACCTTCCCCCCTCATTCTCCCACCCCAAAAGAAGGTAACTTTGCAGAATATTCATAGAATATTCTCTACCTTGTGTGTGTGTGTATGTGTGGCTGCCACTCCCCACCCCAACGTCTTGGAACAACACTTGGTCTGGGCCTGGGGACACTGTGGAGAATACAAAATGGTGGCCAGGCTGCCACCATTTTTGTAGTGGCAGCAAACAAAAACAAGGGGAGGAGAGAGAAATCTTTGCTACTCCTACTGCTACTCATGAGCTTCCTCCGAAATTGTTGGAGAATTTCTTCCCTCATAAAGAAATGTGGTGACATGATCCCACCCCCTACAATCTCCCTATCCACAAATAAGGATGGAGAATTTAAAGAGGCCCACATGAACACAGTTCTGATTGACAGTACATCTCAATCCTTTGGAAACGGTGAAATTCTCAGGTATATGAAAACCATGTGTTCCTAACATGCAGTGGGAAGGCATTTAGGACAGCCACTCCGGTACAGCAGTTAGGGTGGCAGACGAGAATTGGGGGGATCCAGATTCAAATCCCTGCTCAGATATGAATCTTGCCTGGTGGGTTTGGGCCAACTGCCATAACTAATCTATCTCAGAGGGCTGATCTGAGGGTGTCTTGAAGTTCTTGAAGGAAAACGTAGAAAATAAATAATAATGGAAATATCTGCAGAAGTAAATGCAAATGTTTCACACATCAGTACATCAGTATGGCTTATTTTTCCATCACAGCAGAGCCAAAACATGCAAAAATCATGTCTAGCAGATGTACCTGAGTCTAGTATACTAACTCTAGAACAAACTCCTTTTTTTTCAAGCTTCTTTGGCTTCACTGTCCCCGTCTTGCTGGAAAAGTTGCCTCCCATGGGTCAACTTTGGGTTGGACCAGGACTCCAGAATATTCTGAATCTAATCCTAAATGGATCCCCAGGAAACTATGTTTTAATCAACTCTGTCCTGTTTAGGATGCCACCAAATCATCAGTGTTGGACTGAATCAATATGGATTCTCCTAGTGTCACGGTCCATGGCCTGAGGACCTTGCAGTGAATGGCTGAGGATTCAGATAAGTTCAGGTTAATTCTCAGGGGAGAATCACCTTATTCAGAGCACTCCCAACTGCAGGATATGTTGCTTCCACCATCCTTTGACTCAGAGGATGAATCCTCTGCAGTACCTCTGTCTCCCCAATCTTGAATAACAAGTCAACAAACCAAGGTGTGGGCCCTTTAACTAGCCATCCATCTCCTCCAGGGAAATAGAGCCTCCCAAACTAATGCAAAAAACTGGCCTGTGATGACAAAGTGGCCCTATAGAATTCTCTTTTCTCTTTCAACAACACACTGGTCAGCCTACCTACATAAGATGTTAGTTGGTTCTGGTTCCCTGCAGAAACAACATCTCTTGTAGCTGTCTTAGCAGGGCCCCTTAGAGATAGCCAAGGCCCTGTGCCCTCCTTGATTGACTTGGACTTGTGACTGCTTCCCATGCAATTCCCAAGCACTGACAGAACTGGGCTTCTGGAGCCAATTCGGTAAGCGCTGAGCTACATAATCAGCACAGATAGGACAGTATTCCATTCAAAAGCAGGTGATGAATAAATGATTCAGTTAAAAACACACACACACAAACTCCTTGCATGTAGAAGATGAGAAGGGTATGCCAGAACCTTTCTCCTGATGTTCTAGTTTTCTACATGTGTGGATTCTTTTATGTGACTGAACATTTAAACTGACTGGTCCAAAATCACCCAGTGAGCTCCATGGTGTGTGAGGATTTGAACCTGGGTTTTCCCCATAAAAATCTTTATTCCTATGCATTAAATACATTATTTGTTCCTATGCACTAAACATGAGATCCAGTGTGGTGTAGTGATTAAGGTGGTGGACTACAACCTGGCAGACCAGGGTTTGAATCCCCACACAGCCATGAAGCTCACTGGGTGACCTTGGGCCAATCACTGCCTCTCAGCCTCGTGAAAACCCTATTCATAGGGTCGCCATAAGTTGGAATCAACTTGAAGGCAATACATTTACATTTATGCATTAAACACATTATTTGTTTCTATGCATTAAACACATTATTTATTCCTATGCATTAAACACATTATTGCAAGCTATGGCAGCCTGGTTTTAAATGTCAGCTTTATTTGGCATAGTCTTTTGTGGTGCGTTATGCTTTCCCATCCTCTTACTGCTCATGTCATCCAACCACTCATGTGAGCTTCTCTGCACAAATCAAGAGCTGATTCACGGTGTATGAACTGGCCCTGAATTCCTGCAAGGAAAGGCCAGAACACAAATTACCAAGCAAATAAATGAATGTGAGGATTTGACAGTGCTCCATGTTTTCCACTAATTTGTACATGCCGTACATTTTCCCCAAAGGGCATGGCGGTCTTTAAGTGGAATCAATTAGAAGTTTAATACTTGCTGTTCTTTCTTCCACAGCACTGGATCGTGGGGAAACCTGAAACTTCTCATTAAAACAGCCAGCCAGATGTGCAGACATGCTGAACTGCACAGAGATATATGTTCCTTCAGACCTGGAGAAATGAAAAGGGTCTCCTTATGACCTCATTAAGTGAAAAAGGGGGTGGATGGAGTGATGGGTCTTACATGCTCCAGCAATCCAGAGCATAAGGTTTCAGAGAATGACTGGTCCTAGGAAAGGGAGTCTTGTATTTCTAAATATTCATCTATTCTAAAAGAGGCCACTGTGGCAGAATTGTAGTGCTGGGGTTAAGATTGCACCTCATGTAACACTTCCCATGTTGTTGCAGCCTTTCATCTCAAGTGGCACTCGCATTTCCATCTTTGACTGATTGGGGTTTTACAAACCTGTGAGCCTTCCAAGCTGATGGAAGAACACATTACGGAGAATATCCATGCCTCCTCCTCCTCCCTGTCTCCATTGTATATAAAGCAGGGATAAAGAACCTCAGGACTGGGGGACAAATGTGGCCCCCAAGGACCTCTGTCTGGCCATTGGGACTCTCTCAGGCCACACCCCTCATCAGCTCTGCTCTGCACCTGGGGGTGCTTTTGCCTGGTGGGAACGCGTCTTTGGACTGTGATAATGCCTCTTGCTTGCCTAGATGGAGAGAGGGGAGCGTGTGCATGTGTACAGGGACGTCTGACTTACATGGTTGCAATGTAGCCTATAAAGGTTTGAATCACATCCATTGCCTCTGGCCCCCACCTGCTGCTGCCATGTGCCCCCTGGAAGGTTTCCCATGAGGGAATGTGGCCCTCAGGCTGAACAAGGTTCACCACCCCAATGTAAAGCTACAGTTATATGTGATGTAATCTCAGTGGATTGGATCTAGATTTAGCCATGCTTAGAGCAGATGCACTGAGTTACTCATGACATGTCCTATTGATTTCAATGGGTCCACACTAAGCAAGGCTAAATCTGGATTCAGCCCATTGTACTTAGAATATTTATGCCTTCACTCCACTACTTGGAAGTATCTGCTTGTGGGAATGGGGAGACTCAAAGTACAAAATACAAAGCTGATGTCCAAACCCACATTTTGTAGGAATGTACATTATGTAGAGAAGGTCAATCGCACATTCTCCTAATTATACAGCCACGAGAGTCAATTTTTCGCATTCCGCAATGTTAAATTGAAAATACCCTCCATGCCATTCTGATGGTTCACATAAGCTCATTTCAAAACAAAACCTTACAAACCTTATAGTCCTGAACTCAGAAATGCTTGCTTAACAACCCTGTAAATTTTCATGGCGATACACAAAACAGTCAGAGAGAATCAAGAGTTCAAAGTCTAAAAAGAGAGAGAAAAAAGAAGTCCTTTTGGACTTTTTCCTGTCATTGTTCTCATAATTTGTTGAAATTCATTAAAAATCAGCCATGTTCACAGAGTACCTGAAATCTTATTACTGACCTTGCCCCATACTCTGACTTTCATCTTTGGCAGTTTCAAAGTTTAAAAAATGTCTGGCTGATTTTTAATTAATTTAAGAAATTTTACATCAAACTCAATGATCAAATCAGGCATGCTCAGTAAGAACCAACTGTCAGTGTTCTAAAAGCCAGACTCACAGTTGCTGGGCTTGGCTAATCAGGGGGCCACACCCACGCCAGACCTTTATTGCACTTGAGACAGTCATAGCTTCCCCCAAAGAACCCTGGGAAGTGTAGTTTGTGAAGGGTGCTAAGAGGAGACTCCTATTCCCTTGACAGAGCTCCAGTGGCCAGACTGGTTTAACAGTCAGCCGCTCTGATTGAAGCTCTGTGAGGGGAACAGGGCGTCTCCTAGCAACTCTCAGCACCCTTCACTAACTACACTTCCCAGGATTCTTTGAGACAAGCTATGACTGTCAAAAGTGAAATAAAGGTCTGCTCAGAGGTACATGTTGCCAAATTTTTCCAAGCTACACAGGAAGTGGATTGGACTGTGAAAGACCAACCCAAATTGTGTTTGCATTTTGACAAATTTGTAGGGCAGTCCAATATCTCAGAAAGGAGGTCAGGTCTCCTGCTCCCCTGGTGCATTCACCATAGCTGCCCAATTTCCCTGCTTTTTAAAGTTTGATAGGAATATCTGTTGGCTATAGGTATGTTCTTAAACTATTAGTGAATAGACACATGTTTGCATCCAATGTTGCATGCTATACAATAGGGTTATGCATGCTCCTGATCCAATTTAGGGCCTAATCTGGTGCTTCAGAGCAGCCCTAATCTGACCCGGGATGATACAGGGCTGACTTGACCAGTTTCCTGGCTTTGAACTGAATCGAGGGCCTTGCACAGTCTTTAATCAGGGTTTAAAACCCATGCGGTCAGGAGTGTGGGAAAGAAACACATGCAGGCTGCCTTCTCCCCTCTCTCCTTCCTCCTTGACTGCCCCTTATGGCAGCCCCAGATTGTTCCGGGTGCACACAATCTTATGCGGGGTGATCCAGGGCTCCCACAGTCTGCTATGGCCAAGGGATGGCCCAAATCAGCCCGATTTGGTTCAAGATTTAGCTGCAGCCGGTGCACAGCCCTACTACACATGGATAATTGCCTGCTTTGGATGAGGCCACACTCCCTCTGAAATAGCAGGTCCATAGTCTGGGGGTGCTCCTGGATCCATCTTTGTCACTAGAGGCCCAGGTGACCTCTGTGGCTAGGAGTGCCTTTTACCAGCTTCGGCTGGTATGACAGCTGCAGCTGTTTCTGGACCGAGATAGCCTGACCACTGTTGTAATGCCCAGGCTGGATTACTATAATGTGGGGCTGCCCTTGAGGTTGATCCGGAACCTGCAGCTGGTGCAAAATGTGGTGGCGAGACTGCTCACTGGGGCAGGGCATCGCCAACATGTCACCCTGCTGAAAGAATTGCACTGGCTACCCATTAGCTACCTGGCTAAGTTCAAGGTTCTAGTTTTGGTGTACAAAGCCCTACAGAGCTTGGGACCCGGATACCTGAAAGATCATCTTACCCCTTGGTAAGATAAGGTGAGGGCCTCCTGCAGATAACATCTTATCAGGAAGTCCATTCTGCACAACATAGGGAATGGACCTTTAGTGTAGTGGCACCTAGCCTTTGGAATTCCTTCCCCTTAAATATCAGGCAGGCACCATCTCTGTTATCTTTTTGGCACCTACTGAATACATTCCTTTTTCAACAAGCCTTTTAAGTAGAGACCTTATCCCAGTCTGCGCCTGTGTTGGAATTGCTTTTTAATATGTTTTAAACCTTTTTTTTTTTATAAAGGATATTTTTAAAGCTTTTTTAAAAAAAGCTTTTAAAGATGTTTTGTTTTAATATATTTTTAAGTCTGTTTTTATGATGTTTTAAAGTGTTTTTAGTGCTTTTGTTTGCTGCCCTGGGCTCCTACTGGAAGTAAGGGCAGGATATAAATCTAATAAATAAATAAATAAACAATTTTTGCAAGCCATTTTAAAACATAATTTTGCAATGAATATAATGCATTTTATATGTCATTTTCTCTAATATATGCATTTTTGTGCAGATTATTTGGTGAACTACATCACAGAATTCAGAGAAGGATGAATTTTGAAGAGTAGCACTGTTTCAGTTGTCATACTGTTTCAGAAAGCACAAATTTAGGTAGGTTTGCATGACAAACCGAACCGAACCAAATTTCTTCTTCATTCCACCATGCCAGTCAATTTCTATAAAACTGACAGCAGGGGAAATTGTTGAATTGGACAGAGTGAGTACTTGGAAAGTTGTCTCACAGCAAATGCTTGGATTCTGACAGGCTTCTGCAGAAATGAAAACTGGCTGCTAATTCCGCTTCATTGTTAGCACCTGAAAAGCATCTTGCTAAAGGCCTATAGCTGGCTCAGTGTATTATTTTGTAGAGATTTCTTCTGCTGACACTCATACAGAAGTTGACCCCATCCCAGGTATGCCGAATAAGCAGCACTCTGAGTCTGTGGACAAAACAGGCCGATCGGCGTGACTGCCACGGAGGCCCCCAAAGAGAATCTTCTTATTAGCTGTCATTTTAAATGATTCATGCGGTGGGGAATAATCTTATTTTTGAGGCTTCACTAACGAGGGGAGGGGCAAGCAAGCCTTGAATCAATCATAAGCCTGCACTGTTTGTGATCCACAAAGCCAAGCATTGCCTACGGTGGATGCCCATCCAAAGCTTGATAATTAGTCTGGCAGGGGAGACACCATGGTCATGAAGGTGAGTCTCCTTCATTGCACTCCGGGTGTTCTGACCCCTGTGATTTCCCCAAATTCTTGAAGATACATCGGTTTTAGACAAGCATTGCCCTGATCTCCTGACTTGAATCTCCTGCTCTGATTGTTGTTTCACCTGTTATGCTGTTTTAATGGGTTTGTGTATTATATATTTTAATTGTAGGTGTTTCAATGTAGTTGTTTTACTATGTATTTTAACTGCAAGTGGCTGTATTTTTGTCATTGATTTTATTGATTATTTGATTGATTATTCGTTTTAATGATGCATTTTAAACTGTTGTAACCCACCTTGGGACCACAGGGTGAAGGGCGGGAATAATAACAACAACAATAGCTATTTTGCTATTTTATTAGTTTGCAAACCACCTTAGTATTTCTTCTTGAAATGAAAGATGGTTGATCATCATCATCATTGTCATTATTCTGGTTTTTTTTTGTCTACTTGGGCCTGTCTGGCAAAAATAGTGGCGCCCCAGATTTCAGGAGGCCTTGGCATGGTACCACTGGTAAGCCCCCACCTAAAACATCTCCCTCCCATGCGGATCTGCTTTTTCTTCTTCTGATGCAGTTTCCGATTGTGTCAGCAACACATCCCACCACTTCCCTCCCTGGGTAGTTTTTAGTGGTAAGTGGGTGATGGTACCTTTTTCGATCAGGAGACAAACATGGCTCCCATCCACTGGAGGCTGGCCCATTAGGGCAAATGGGGCCCTGACCCACTAACCCCAGTCTGCCATCAGCCAGCCCCCACCTGCCTGGCACTGGCTGTCCTCCTCAGTGTTCCCCTTGTAGAACTAAGCAAGGAAGGGGGACAAGACTATAATCAGTTCCCTCTGCCTGCCATTGGCTCTGGCTCCGCCTACTGTTGGGCACCCTGGCTTCTGCCCCACCAATCCCAATGGCCACCAGCTGCCATTGCTCCCATCCTCAGAGGCCATCTGCCATCTCCACTGACTCAAAATGCAATGCCCTGTCCTCCTTCATAAAAAGCTGAGATGGGGTATTGGATTACTGTAAGGATTGCCCAGATCACTAAGGAGTATTATATGAACCTCTGACGTGCTAAACTAAACTAACTGAGAGTATAGGAAGGATACCCAGGGCTGGGCCATTTTCTTTCTCATTATGTAATGCCTTCACGTGCCAGTGTGGCAAAGTGGTTAGTGTGTTGAACTATGATCCCCACTCGGCCATGAAGCTCACTGGGTGACCTTGGACCAGTCACTGCTGCTCAGTCTAACCTCTCCCCATAGGGGAGAAACTATGTACGTCACCTTGAGCTCCTTGGAAGAAAGCGGGATATAAATGCAATAATGAATAATATAATAAATGTTCCTCACAAGAAACTGGAAGTGTGGAAGCCTTCAAAGTCTGTGCTAGCACTACAGTGTGAGCTGGATGAAATGCTCATATTTGAAGCACCTAACTTGTAGTGTCCAGACAAAGACGCTGCGAAGCATATGACAAAATAAGAGGCTATGTTCTCCTCTCACTTGTGACAAAGGCTCTGCAAGACTCTGGTGATGGACTTTGCAAGAGTCACCTTGATTCACAGGAAAACCTGGACAGGGTCTCGGATGTTTCCAAATGGTTAACCAAGAGAGAGAAGCAAGCTGCTAGATATATGGGGGTACCATGCAATTTGAGCATGAGAGAGCCTTATTGATTTCCTCCCCTTACAGAATCCTATTTTCTTCACCTCCATCTTAATAGATTAACAGTGTTACTAGCATGCAATTATTTAGCACATAATCACACAGCACAGCATTTTTTGTGATGACACTCAGACATCTTAATTGTGTGATTTCCAGCTTACTCCTAGCTAAGTTTACTTGGAAATAAGTCCTACCAAATTCAGTGGGACTCACTCCCAGGTAAGTATGTATAAGGTTGCAGCTTTTAGACCAGCTCACCAAAACTAGACAGAGGAATTGCAGCCACCCAGTATTATCATCGTCCCTTTCAAGTGTGATTATTAAATGTTGTTTATAACTACCATCAGCATCATTCAAGAAGTTCAGAACTGAAAAAAGGAATTCCTGTTTGAAAGTGTATCTTCTATTATTTCTTAAATTATTATTATTAATTAAATTGATATCCCGACCTTCCTCTCAGTGGGAGCCCAGAGCAGCAAACAAAAACACTCTAAAACATCTCAAAAAGCAGACTTTAAAATATATTAAAACAAAACATCTTTAAAAATAAATTAAATCTTCTTCAAAAAAACAATAGTTTGATATATACTATTTTAATAAATATCATAAAATGTAGGAGCAGAAGAGCCCTGCTGGATGAGGCTGTTAACTAAACCAGTATACTGTTTCCAACAGTGGACAGGCCAATGTTTCTAGAAAAATTCTCTGGGCAGATTCCAATAACAGCTCTTTTTTTTTTTAAAGCCCAAGTTAAATATGAAACAAAACATAAAGCCATAAAATTAAAGGCAATATAAATACAACAAAGAAACAAAAACTTGCCACAACCCCGAAGCTAAAACACAGAATTAAAAATGGAGATGGCCAGACTACATGCATTTATCTTAAAAATGGAAATGGACTGCCTTCAAGTTGATCCTGGCTTATGGCGACCCTATGAATAGGGTTTTCATGGTGAGCTGCATTCAGAGGTGGTTTACCATTGCCTTCCTCTGCGGCTGAGAGGCAGTGACTGGCCCAAGGTCACCCAGTGAGCTTCATGGCTGTGGGGGGATTTGAACCTTGATCTCCCAGGTCATAGTCCAACACTCTAACCACTACTCCACACTGGCTCAGCCCTGGGTTATTTAAAGGCCCTTTGGGTAAGGGCCACAGCTCAGGGCCACAGCTCAGTTGTAGAGCATCTGCTTTGCATGCAGAAGGTCCCAGGTTCAACCCCTGGTATCTGCAGGTAGGGCTGCAACAGAACCTTGCCTGAAACCCTTGACAGCCACTGTCAACCACTCTAGACAACACTGAACTTGATGGACTAATGGTATGACTTGGTTAAGGCAGCTCCCTGCATTCCTGTGTTCCTAATTGCAAGGAAAGGAAGAGAAACCTCCAAGGGAACATACATCCCCCCATCACCATATTCGGCATTGGATTTACACCTCCCCACTGACACCACCAAAATGTCCATTGCAAGGATGCCAGGCCCCAGTGAAGGCAAAGGAAATCTCTCTTGCTTCCTTTATTATTTTTTCTAGATGCCTGTATCATCACCAATTTTCTAAGTGCTCTACATATATGACTGTTCCTGACCAGAGACTCACAATCTGATAGTTACTGTACAAAACAAAAAAGGAATTGGGAGGGAAGAGGAAAGCAAGCGCTGGAGCAGTTGCTCCTTCACTGGCCAGTGGGTGGGGACAGGTCTGCCTCTCCTTTGCCATGATGTTGGAAACACAGGAAGCTCCCTTATTGTCTACTCTGAACTGACTAGCAGCATCTCTCCAGGTTTTATTTATTTTGCTTTATTTATTAAATTTCTTAGTCACTTTTCTACACAAATATGTGCACAAAGCGACTTACAGTTAATAAAAATAAAAATTAAAAGTATATATATCTTGTTGTTATGTGCCTCCAAGTCGATTATGACTTATGGTGACCCTATGAATCAGTGACCTCCAATAACATCTATCGTGAACCACCCTGTTCAGATCTTGTAAGTTCAGGTCTGTGGATTCCTTTATGGAATCAATCCATCTCTTGTTTGGCCTTCCTCTTTTTCTACTCCCTTCTGTTTTTCCCAGCCTTATTGTCTTTTCTAATGAATCCTGTCTTCTCATGATGTGTCCAACGTATGATAACCTCAGTTTCATCATTTTAGCTTCCAGTGATAGTTCTGGTTTAATTTGTTCTAACACCCAATTATTTGTCTTTTTTGCAGTCCATGGTATGCGCAAAGCTCTTCTCCAACACCACATTTCAAATGAATTGATTTTTCTCTTACCCACTTTTTTCATTGTCCAACTTTCACATCCATACATAGAGATCGGGAATACCATGGTCTGAATGATCCTGACTTTAGTGTTCAGTGATACATCTTAGCATCTGAGGACCTTTTCTAGTTCTCTCACAGCTGCCCTCCCCAGTCCTAGCTGCTTTCTGATTTCTTGACTATTGTCTCCATTTTGGTTCACGACTGTGCCATGGTATTGATATATATATGGCAGTCGAGTGACCCTTCTTAAGAAGGCTACACAAGAGAAGCCCTCTTAACCTTCCAGAGTAAAGAACCAAATGCCTGGGAGAAGAGAAATGCTTTTGCCTGGCACCTAATAATGGATGTTGATGGCGCCAGGCATACCTCCTTGGGGAGAATTTTCCACGAATGGGACGCCACCACTGAGAAGGCCATTTTCTCATGTTGCCCCTCTCTGCATCTCCTTTGGAGAGGCACACGAAGAAGGGAGTCCGATGCTGAGTGCAGGGTCCAGGTTGGTACATACAGGAAGAGGCGGTCCTTGAGGGATTGGGGTCCTGAGCCATATAAGGCTTTATAGGTCAAAACCAGCAGTTTGCACTGAGCCAGGAAACTAATTGTACGCCAGTGCAGTTGCACCAGAATTGGTGTTATGTCCTCAAACCGTCCTGTCCCAGAAGCAGCCATTGATGGTTGATGTTGGAGTAATTGATGATTGTGTTTTTATATTGTATATTGCATTTTATTGTATATTGTATTTTATTTTATATTGTGTAAGTCGCCTAGAGTGTCCGTCAATTCGGACAGATAGGCGACTAACAAATAAAATTTATTATTATTTATTATTATTATAGGCAGCCCCACGTATAACACGTTGCAGTAATTTAACTTAGACGTTACTAGAGCACAGACAACAGGCGTCAGGCTATCTCTGTGCAGATAGGGTCGTAGCTGGGCCACCAGCTGAACCTGACTGAAGGTACTCCTCACCACCCAGGCCACTTGAGTCTCAGGTTTTCAGACAGGGGATACTTCCAGCCATACCTTGTTTTGTCGGGGATTGAACCAGGGACCTTCTGCATGCAAAGCAGATGCTCTACCACTGCACTATAGCTGTTCACTTTCCAATGTTCTTTGAGGGAGGCAGGGGTTGCAGCCTCTCAGTCACCCCTAATGTCCTTGCTGGTGGTAGAAGGCAGTTTATCTCCATTTGGTTCTCCGGTACAGTAACACCTCAGTTAACCAATCCTCCAGGAATGAAGTTCCTTTTAAGGAAGGGTTTTTTAAAAGGTGAAACTGACCAGTTTTGTTATCAATAAACTGACAAGCCTGTGCCTTTGCTTTAAGGTGAAATGGATCAGCCTACCTCTTTGCTTTGCTATGGATAAACCTTCAAGTCTGTGCCTTTGCTTGAAAGGTGACACTGACCAACCTGTGTCTTTGCTTGATAGGTGAAACTGACCACCCTGTGTCTTTGCTTTGCTATCAATAAACTGACAAGCCTGTGCCTTTGCTTTAAGGTGAAATGGATCAGCCTACATCTTTGCTTTGCTATGGATAAACCTTCAAGCCTGTGCCTTTGCTTGAAAGGTGAAACTGACCAACCTGTGTCTTTGCTTGATAGGTGAAACTGACCACCCTGTGTCTTTGCTTTGCTATCAATAAACTGACAAGCCTGTGCCTTTGCTTTAAGGTGAAATGGATTAGCCTACATCTTTGCTTTGCTATGGATAAACTTTCAAGCCCCTGCCTTTGCTTTGCTAGGGTGAAAGTGACAAGCCTGTGTGTTTGCTTAGCATTAAAGAGATCTCTTGCTTTCTCCCAGAGCTGGGGAAGGAAGGATCCAATACATTCAGAGAAGGAGAAGGAAGGGAGGGGGGGAGGAGGTAGGTGCTGGGTAGATACCCTTTAAAGCCCCTGTTGAAGCTGCCCCCACCATCTGTGAGAGGGTGTAGGAACCTATCCCTGTCCTTTCCATGTTATTCCTACCTCTGTTACCAAAGTTTCTGTTAAAGAAGTAATGTCCAGGAACACATCTATTCATCTGTTAGCTGAGGTATTATTGTATATGGACTAGGCATTAGGGAAGAGGCCATAGCACCCAGGTTCAATCCCCGGCATCTCCCAGTAGGACTGAGAGAGATTTCTGTCTGAAACTCTGTAGAGCTGCTGCCAGATAGAGTAGACAATACTGAGCTAGATGGACCAATGGTCTGATTCAGTATAGGGCCGCTTCTTGTGTTCCATCATTCATAAAACAAAACGAAAGCCATCAGCTCTGCCCCAAGGCTTACAAAAGGAAGGGAAGGTTCAGAAGTGAAGGGGAGTAGTTGGAATTAATGGTAATTACTGATATTAATCAGCATTGATATTCATGAGTATTGAACTGGGCCACTTCTTTGAATGGGGAAGTATGCATTTGTCTGCTCTGCCCAAGTCTTCTAAAGTCTGCAGTTATCAATGAGCATCTCTGCTTGCTTTGGCTACAGAGGACGTGCTGTCTGAAAACACAGCCACGAGTTCATCACAAGACACGGAGCTGCAGGGCCTTTTCATCAAAGCCGCTCCCAAACTCCATTGCTGTTGACTGGAGGGTGTTGACAGCAGTAGGAACTTTCCTTTGGTTCCATTATTTCCATGTCCCATGAATGGATGGCATACTCAGAAAATGACTCATAGCCCCTTTGGACTGCCAGTATAACAATTATCCAGTACCCTTAGGGGGAGGGTGTGCTTTGCATGCATGCAGAACGTCCCCAGTTCAATCTGCTGCAAGTGTAGTCAAAAGTAGCAAGGCAAGGAAAAACCACATCAGTGGTGACCAACGATGAGCTGTTGCCACTCAGACCAGGCAATGCTGAGTGATGTGGATCAAGGGCCTGATACACTTGTATTATTTTTTTACCAGCAGTAGTATAGTGGCAAACTCAGAAGTGCAGGGTCCTTTCTTGATAGTCATACCACACCTCCGTCATAGCTGTACCCCCCTTTCCACTTTCCCTCAACTTCTTTGCTCTCCCTGTCCTCTTTCAAGTCCACACTCCACTGCAACAAACATCCCTAGGAGCCAATCAAAATGAAAGGGGAGGCTACGGGTTAGCTACTGAGAAGAGTCTTCTCAGTGGTTGACTCACCCCATTTCACTCTGATTGTCTCCAATCAGCACAAAAGGACAAGGACTCTTCTCCATGGCTAATACGCTCCCTTTTCATGCTGATTGGCTCATACGTAGGGACCTGGTTGGGACTCTGCTACCAGAAAAGTAACAGGTCTACAACAACACCCCTACAACTTCGGAGGACTATATCTCTGTTTACCTGTCATTTGTCACACGTGCATAATTTCGGTTTGTGGCCTCAACCAAAAAAGTAACTTCCCTCAAGTTCCAAAGGTAGGGAACAAGTAATTGACTCCAGAAATCATCTCCACACTCAAGACACTAAGTGTGGTATAGTTTTCAGAGTGTTGGTGTAGGACCTGGGAGAAGGGTTCAAGTCCCACTCAGCCATGGAGCTGCCTGAGTGGCTTTGGGCCAGTCACAGTTTCTCAGTCTAACATACCTCACAGGGTTGTTGTGAGAATAAACCATGTATGCCACCTTGAGCTCCTTGGAGGAAAGGTGGGATATTGATGTAATAATAAAATAAATAAATAATAAAGTTCAGTAAACTTGTGGGGGGGGGAGAATCCCACCCTGACTGTCAAAGTGCTCCCATCCTTGCCTCCTGACTTGTGCCAGATGTGTGGAGTTTGGTGATGGAGTCAGTGGGCCTGGTGATGCTTGCTTATTTGACGTATAAATGGACTTTCATCTAGGGTGGTCATGTATCCTACTTTACAAAGGACAGTCCTCTGTTTGAGGAGCTGCCCAATCCAAGTGTGGTTTAAAGACAGCACACAGCTTCCTCCAAAGAATCCCTGAATAGTTTACCCCTCACAGAGCTATAATTCCCAGCACCCTGAACAAACTACAGGGTTTGGAGGGGGAGTTATGTGCTTTCAGTTTATGGTGTGTGGGCAGCCAAAAAGTCCTAAGAAGGGAGATCAGAGACCTTGAACTGACACATTAACAGTTAGCATCAGTAAAACAGGCTGAGCAGTCAGGCATACAGGTCACCTGGGCTGCCCTCTTATTCCTTACTAGGCTGACATATATTAGTTTGCTCCTCCACTTGCAGTAATTATTTCTAAATTTGAATCTATACATATCAATTAGCATATGCAAATCACTGCACTCCCCCCCTCCTTTTTGGCAATATGTCACTGCCAATTGCACCATGGATTCCCTGGTCAGGTTATCCAAATGTTGTGATGCAGCTCTTCAACCAAGGAATATTTGCCAAACATGCATATATTTGGGGAAAATGTGCATAAAAATAAATACATTTGTGAACATAATATACAAAAATGTATTATGTTAGGAGAAATTGCTTGCAAAATTGTGTACATTAGTGAAACCAAGCAATATGTATATATTGCTGCAGAAATGTGGAGAATTGAACTGAATTTTGGAAAATTGAGGAACGGAGGGAACCAAAATGATCAAAGACTTCCATCCCTGGTCCCAAGTAACATGGATGGCAGATCCAGGAGGCACAGGCTCCCTCCTCCTCCTACACATTCTCTGAACACACCGACTATAATTTCTAAAGAAGGCTGAGCCACCAGCTCAGTCGGCAGCTCAACCCTCCAGTACCAACTCTGTTGTCTTTTTGGCACCAGGCAAGATTACTTCTGCAAGGCTTCCAGTGCATAATCTGTGCCCAGCCAGGATTGGCTCTAAACTCAAGATCCTCTTTGGCAAAATCCGATCTGCTGGTGTCATTTGGCTTACTGCTGGGGATGGGCTTGCCCTGCCCCTGTGCTTTTATCAGCCATCCATGCAGAAATCAAGTTATTTAAAGTTTTGGGGGGTTGCATTTGAGTGGCATGGAGATAAATGACAGGATAACTTTCAGCTGTTTCATTTCTGTAAACTGGAATCAAAGCTGGAGAAGTTGAGCCAGTAGACTTTGGAATTCATAAATCTTTCACTTTGTAGTTTGCTTCTTGTTGATCCTCTTTCCCGTCACTGCATACTTACTTGCAAGACATGTCGTCATTTTTCTTTGGTATGCATGTGAAGATGGCACATAGTAGGAGAAGGGCCATAGCTCAGTGGCAGAGCAGCTGCTTTATATGCAGAAGGTCCCAGGTTCAATCCTCAGCATCTCCAGGTAGGGCTGTCTGAACCCTTGGAGAGCTGCTGCAAGTCAGTGTAGGCAGTACTGAGCTAGATAGACCAATGGTCTTAACTCAGTATAAGGCAGCTTCCCAAAATGTGCTGCTGTGCTCTTGGACGTGATGCACTCTTTTGATAAATTTCCCCAGTGGAATGCCTAAAATATTTGGTTATTTCTTTTATGGTTCTGTTGTATTTTACTTCCATTTGTATTTGTCTACATAAAAACAATCGATAAAATGGGAAGGAGGGGAGGGAGGAATAACCCTAAGAGTCAGTGTGGCCCTGTGGGGTACTGCAATCCAGGAAAGTTATGAAATTTAAGAGCCGTGTAAAGTGCTTCAAATCCAATTAAGTTCAATGAAGACATAGACATGCCTTTTACTGAATTGTGTTCATCCATTCTCTCTCTCCCCCCCCCCTTGGCTGTAAGAAATCACTAGCAATTCTGCCTTTCTATATCCTTCCTTGGAAATGTCAGCAAACCTCCCCTCTCCCTCCTCCTTGCCCTTTATGGGCAGACCACATCCACAGACGTCCCTCTGATAATCTAGGTCAAGACCCACATCCTCTCTTGCGACGCCACAAATGGGCATTTTTACGCTCAGTGCCGCGCAACAGGTTTCCTCGGAGGGAGGGAGAGATCAAGAAACGACACACACAGGGGTGACTCAGTAGCTCAGCATTGTCTAAATTACATATGTCGGAAGGTATTCCAGGCACTCCTGTAATTAGCCAGTGAGGAAAAGCATTTCTGATTCATTAGGTCAACTTTAATGGTTTCCTCATTAAAAGTTTTTGCTGTTAAGCTGACAGCAGCTAGAATTTAATAGTGGCTCTTGGCACTTTCTTTATGAGCAGGTCTCTATTGAATCCGTCTTCATCACCTGAAGAGAGATTTTTAAATGGAAATTCCTTTGCCCTCAGCAACACAGATTGACCAGAAGCCTGGAGATGGGTTCGGCCCCTGCTTTAATAAACCAGAGGCCTAGATTGCTGCAAAGGTCATCCCTCGTTAGGGATGGCCAGGCAGCTTTTAAATGGATTTTCACTCCCTCGTCCACTCTTGTCTTCTTTGGTGTTAAGCAGACATACAAAGAAGAGTCTCTAAATTTGAATCTTGGCTTTAAGGAGAAGCTCTGCAAAGGTGTAGCAACTCAGATTGCACAGGTAGTCTACCAGGACTTTCGTATCATCCCTCTTGCATTGCTCTTTCTAAAAGCAGGAGTTGGCTTGTCTCCTGCATCGAAGCCATAAAATGTTTACCACTCTCCCATTTTGTGAGTCAAGTCATACCATCCCCATGATTTGGTCTGGATCTGTCTCAGCCCTTTTGTTCTGTTCCACTGACGTGGGAAGGAATGCCTGCTATAGGTTTTTATATCAAGATAAGACCATTTGAATTGCCTTGGAGGATGATATCCAAATCCCTCTCACCCAGCATTCTGCTTTTTTCAGCAGTCAGCTGGATGCTTTATGGGAAACTCACAACTGGCATAAAAAGGATAGCCACCCCCTTCTATTTGTCGCCAATGTCTGGTAATCGAAAGGGCCCTCCCTCAAGTGTGCATGGAGGTACTGTGAGTGATGACACTGAAACACAGAGTTAGAAGGGATCTTGGAGGTCATTTAGTCCAATCCCTTGCTCAATGTAGGACCTCCAGCGCAGGATGCAACTAGGGATGTTGGAAAAATCTGATGAAAACAGAAGCAGAAACAGCTAATGTTAGATTGTTCTTCCCATGTCTGGAATGGAAATTAATCCAGCAAATATGATCTATATTCACTCTTGTTGTTTTCACTGTGTTCCTTTGCAATGAAATGAATTGGGTGGACTAATGTAACAACAACGTGATTTATGCAACTAACAAGATTAATTACATAAGTTACATAATTTTACCATAGCAGACATAGAAATGGATGATGTAGTTTTTGGTGGGAGCTGAACTGCAGCAGAATGGAAACAGTGCTGCATGCAACGAATGCAGGGTAGAACAGAAAACAATGCCTTTGTACATCACTGGATGCAACTGCAGTATCCCTGACAGATAATTGTCCAGCCTCTGCCTAAATGCATCCAGCAAAGGAGATCCCAGCACTTCTTGAGTCAGTCTGTTCCGCTGTTAAACAGCTCTTGCTGTTAGGAAGTCTTTTCTTTTTAAAAAGAAATGAATGAATAAATAAATAAGAAATGGAAAAGAAAGAAACAATGTCAGCTCACGTTAACAATGAATAATGAATCAATCCTAATTTAAACATGTATATTAATATAAGCAGTCCATCCATCCAGATAGATATCCAAGCAAGATTGATGATTATAAGATATACTTTCAAATGTAGAAAGGGCAGTAAGATATTCAGATCATTGAGTAATTAATGGTGGGTGTTTATCCTTCCAGCCTTGGAGTATAAATCTCTCTGCAACCATCAGGACTCGCAGGATCCATGTTCATTGTGCCTCTGTTAGCCCCCACATCACAAGAATATAATTTAAATGTTCACGAACATCTACAAATATCAAGGATTTTTCCAAAACAAAGTTAATACGAACAACAACTTCTGACCAAAACCAAGTCACCTCAGGGCAAGCCCACATCACGTGTCTTAAAGGCTTAAATGTTTAGCTGAAGACTGCTTCCCTACAGTTTCCATTCTAGTCTAGTCCTAGTCTGCTCTGCCTTCTGCACCAAAGCCCTCCAGATCTCCAGTTTGTTAAGGTCCTTCTGAAAATGTGATGCGCCAAACGATGCAGCACAGAACAGCGTGGAATGATTTTTTTCCTGTGATGAGGACATAATTATTGTGCTAATGCCATCTAAGATTGTTTTAGGCTTTTTAGCAACTGCATCACACTGTTGAGAGAACGATTCTCACCATGACTTTGTCTAATCCTTTTCAGAGCCACCAGAGCTAGTGGCCATCAACATCTCTTGGGGGAGTCAATTTCATTCTAGTGTTGTGCATTTGTTCCCCAAAAATGAAAAAAAGAGAGGGCAAAATGGGGGGAGGACCATCCAATGCAATTTTAATACATTACAAAACAACTGCCAGGAGTAAGTGGCTATGACAAATGGGGTTTGTTTCTGTTACTCACTGGGTGGTGTGCCATCTTTGGCTGGTAGCAGAAGTCCTTTTAGAGGTTGTCACCTGGTGGCCACCATTTCCCCCCAGAATGCCCTGGATGTTGTGTCATTCCAGGGCATTCTGGGGCAGATGGGTGGGGGATAAATCGCAGCCACCTCAAAAAATGTTAGTGGAGAGCAAAAACAAAAACCAGAGAAAGAAAAAGAGTAAAGGACTGTGAGCAATGAATGAATAACCAAATGAATGTAATTTTTCATGAATAATAACTATGGGGCTCCTTCAGAAGACTGTTCATTGAGCATTCATCCTGATTTGCTTGCACAACATTTATGTGGAGATTAGACAATGTCTGGTCCTTAGTGAGCATTCGTTCTGATTTGCTTATAGGGCGGCAAGCATTCATCCTGATTTGCTTGCAGGGTGTTTACATGTCTCTTCCCCTTAATCATTCATTCATCACATTTTTCAGGTCATTTCCCTCAACTTCCTCATTACAAAAAATCTGTGGGTTTTGTTTTAAAAAGTGGATTTGTTGAGCTAAGGAGACAGTGCTTTAACTGCACAAGCCTAAATTTCTGGTATGCACTTGATTCCTTCCTGTAAAAGAGTGATGGTCTGGAGGCAACCATGGAAGCATGTGGGTAGCATGTAAGCCTTTGATAAGAAGGCCTCAGACATCCTCCCATATTATAGCAGAGAGATGCTGTGATTCCACTGCCTCTCAGGTTGCATTGGCTGAAATAATTGACGATAGCATGGCAAGGAAGGTCATGAAAAAGTCATCTTTAAAAGTCACCTTTTAAATTATGGAACAGGACAGTCATATGTTATGCTTTAGAAATCTCTGCAGGGGGCCATGGGTGGTAAGAGAAGCCTTATCTCTTTGAAAGTTTGTCAAAGTATGACTCCGGCTGTCCATTTAACTTGGCTGGATTGCATTGCCAAATGTATCCAGAGCTTTGAAACTCCTTGAGCTGGGCCTTTTCTTGCACAGTCATTAGGATGCTTTGCATCAGTGAGGTACAGGCAACCACGAGACATTGCAGACAAAAACCACAGGCGTCAGCACTAGGGATGGGGGAGGAATTCAATTCAGTTCATATTTAAAGGTTAACTTACCTAATTTGCACTTTGCGAACAAAACCACAGTCATTGTTTGAAATTCACACTCTTCACACTCTTCACTGCACTTTACAATGCAGTGTTCTTGCCAAATATAAAAAATGCATATATTAGTAAAAAAATCATACAAAAATGCAGTATATCAGGTGAAGTTGCTTTGAAAAAATGTGTATATTAGGCAAAATGGTAAACAAAAATGTGTCTATTAGGAAAAATGAGCACTAAAATGCTGGTGAATTTGCATGAGGGCTTTTTAAAAAATCACAATGATATAGAAATGTGGAGGACCGAACTTAAGATTGGAAAAATGAGCAATAGAGAAAAATTGGAATTGACATATTCTCCTATTGCTAGTCAACACTTACTTTTAGGGCATAACAACAGTTTGCATTAAAAGACACGGCATGTGGGTGCAATAGTTGCATCTGGACATGGTGGACTGCTTCATGCAGCAGAGCGGCCAGCTACTACCAAGACCATAAAGCTTCTGCCTGCCTTCCCCTGGTACAACAACTCCCTATAGGGCTTTCCTCAGAGACCTTGTTATGTGCCTTCAAGTCGATTACGACTTATGGCGATTCTATGAATCAGTGACCTCCAATAACATCTGTTATAAACCATCCTGTTCAGAACTTGTAAGTTCAGGTCTGTGGCTTCCTTTATGGAATCAATCCATCTCTTGTTTAGCCTTCCTCTTTTTCTACTCCCTTCTATTTTCCCCAGCATGATTGTCTTTTCTAGTGAATCATGTCTTCTCATTATATGTCCAAAGTAAGAGAACCTCAGTTTCATCATCTTAGCTTCTAGCCATAGTTCTGGTTTAATTTGTTCTGACACCCAATGATTTGTCTTTTTTGCGGTCCATGGTATCCGCAAAGCTCTCCTCCAGCACCACATTTCAAATGAGTTGATTTTTCTCTTACCTACTGTTTTCACTGTCCAACTTTCACATCCATACATTGAGATTGGGAATACCATGGTCTGAATGATCCTGACTTTAATGTTCAGTGATACATCTTTGCATTTGAGGACCTTTTCTAGTTCTCTCACAGCCTACTTTTTTAAAAAAAATGAAAGCTCAGTGTCTGAGGCTCCTATTGGCTGTGTGCCCTCCTACTGGAAAACCTGCTGATAAAAATGTTAAAGAATGGCCAATGATATCCCATAACATATGGGAGAAACAGTGTGTTCATAACCTACTGCTTATCAACATGCTGTGCTATTGGTCCAGAAAGATATTCTGATGTTTTTTGACCTTAAAGTTGATGTTTCAGCTCTCCCCATTAGCACTTAGACTGAGGATATATCCCTTTTCATTTAACCATCATAGATTGCACCTGCCTTCAAACTGGCTGCACATTCTTTGTGCAGCTGGAATGGCTGTAACCTTATTTTTTAAAAAAAACAAACCTAGCCATTCATTAACATTAGAAATGCAAAACAAATTTCACTAAGCCAATTACGATTAGCCGAGTAGCCAATAGCTCTGTTCAAATTGACATGGGAGATGAACATGCCTTTGATGCCCTTGGTAACAAGTAGGTGTCACAGTCTCATGTTTCCGAATTATCTAATTCTGAAAGCATTAGGGCTATGCTGATGTAGAGTCACTCAGCTAGAGTTAAGAACATAAGAACATAAGAAGAGCCTGCTGGATCAGGCCAGTGGCCTATCTAGTCCAGCATCCTGTTCTCACAGTGGCCAACCAGGTGCCTGGGGGAAGCTCGCAAGCAGGACCCGAGTGCAAGAACACTCTCCCCACCTGAGGCTTCCGGCAACTGGTTTTCAGAAGCATGCTGCCTCTGACTAGGGTGGCAGAGCACAGCCATCACAGCTAGTAGCCATTGATAGCCCTGTCCTCCATGAATTTGTCTAATCTTCTTTTAAAGCCATCCAAGCTGGTGGCCATTACTGCACCTTGTGGGAGCAAATTCCATAGTTTAACTGTGTGCTGAGTAAAGAAGTACTTCCTTTTGTCTGTCCTGAATCTTCCAACATTCAGCTTCTTTGAATGTCCACAAGTTCTAGTATTATGAGAGAGGGAGAAGAACTTTTCTCTATCCACTTTCTCAATGCCATGCATAATTTTATACACTTCTATCATGTCTCCTCTGACCCGCCTTTTCTCTAAACTTAAAAGCCCCAAATGCTGCAACCTTTCCTCGTAAGGGAGTCGCTCCATCCCCTTGATCATTCTGGTTGCCCTCTTCTGAACCTTTTCCAACTCTATAATATCCTTTTTGAGATGAGGCGACTAGAACTGTACACAGTATTCCAAATGCGGCCGCACCATAGATTTATACAACAGCATTATGATATCGGCTGTTTTATTTTCAATACCTTTCCTAATTATCGCTAGCATGGAATTTGCCTTTTTCACAGCTGCCGCACACTGGGTCGACATTTTCATTGTGCTGTCCACTACAACCCCGAGGTCTCTCTCCTGGTCAGTCACCGCCAGTTCAGACCCCATGAGCGTGTATGTGAAATTCAGATTTTTTGCTCCAATATGCATAATTTTACACTTGTTTATATTGAATTGCATTTGCCATTTTTCTGCCCATTCACTCAGTTTGGAGAGGTCTTTTTGGAGCTCTTCGCAATCCCTTTTTGTTTTAACAACCCTGAACAATTTAGTGTCGTCAGCAAACTTGGCCACTTCACTGCTCACTCCTAATTCTAGGTCATTAATGAAGAAGTTGAAAAGTGGGACTTCCGGGAAGGGTGACTTAGCCTGTGCCTGCTTTTGAGACGGGCTCCTGCCTCAAAAGAAGCTTATTCAGATATATCAGTCAGTTTTTTCTTTTTTTTTGACTGATTAAACTTCTCCCGGGTAGGGAGAAACGAAGAGATTAACCTCAAAGCCTATTTTTGTTGGGACGACCAGATCTCATTAATTTATGGGACGAGGTCCAGCCGACGAAGGTGGGACGGATTTTCAACAGCAAGCTCTATCTGTTAAAGCGAACGTTCATCTTATCTTCTAAGAGAGAACGCACTAACAGGCAAGCACCCTTCTTTCTATATTTTTCTTTTACTTGACTTAAACTGTTGCTGTTTAAAAGAGATTTGCCAGATTGATCGGTTTTTGACATCTCACTGGGGAGCCGTAACTTCTCTCTGCTACGCACTAATTAATAGCTTATCTCTGTTTTTGTTGCAAAAAGCTGTCCTGGATTTGCATTCTAAAGATACACACAGAAGAGGGATTTCTATTCCAGATTTTTATTTTGAAAAATATTATACTGTTTTGAGACTACTCTCTTTTTGGTCTATTTTATTTTGACGAATCTGTTTCTTGACGATTGCCATTAATTGCTTCGATCCTGGGAACTGCATTTTGTTTACTTAACTATTGGAGAGATAAGGCTGTCTGCTCTGTTTATACTGTGATGTCACCAAGTTTGGAGTATTAACCCAATTGTTGCTGAAATAAGAAGTGGTTTTCCTATATTTTTCTTTTAAAATGGCAATTAAGAAAGTGGCTGAGAATCTGGAAATAACTATGTTTCAGAGAATAATGAATGAGATTGAGATAACGAAAATTGAATTGAGTAAAATGAAGCAGGAGATTAAAGATATAAGGGTCCCTGTGAGAGAGGTGACCCTGGAAGGGGTCCCTGTGAGAGAGGAGACCCCGGAGATTGGAATAGGGGTCCCTGTGAGAGAGGAGACCCTGGAGACTGGAATAGGGGTCCCTGTGAGAGAGGAGATCCCGGAGATTGGAACAAACGTGGAACAGGAACAAGATTTGGAGTCTATGGACTTTAGAAATAAAATCTATTGTTTGGAACTCAATGTTATCTCTGAAGAAATTAATGAAGACTCTAGAGATAAAGTTATCAATGGCATGGATTATCTTCTGGACTGGAATGATGTGATGGAGCCCAATATAGAGAAAATCTATGGAATTAACTGCAGCCATGTGACAATGGAAAAACTTTTAAGAGATGACCCAGTGTATTTTGAAAAAAAGAACAGAGATATGATTTTACAGCAGTATTTCAGCAACTTATTCAGAATGGATGGCAAGAAAATATTTGGGATAGAGGTAATTCCCATCAGACTCTTATTATATGACTATGGCTTTGACAGCAAGATTATTATGGAATACTGATAATGGAAGATTGGATATTGAAATTACTGGACTTAACAAGACTACTGAAGATGGAAGATGGAAAATGGAACCAATAGAGATAATAGAACAATGGCTACTGAAATTACTGAACCTAACAGATTCTGATGTGATGGATTAATTGAAATGTTTATTTTGACTATGGTTATGACAATAAGATTATCATAATTAGTAATGAGATGGATTAATCGATATGCTTATCTGGAAAAAAAAAATTGATAGATATATTTCTTAAAGAATTGAAACCCCTCTTTGACTTTTTGTGGAAAGAATAAAGTAATGTTTATGAGATTTGATGATTAAGTAAGATAACTACTGGAGGAAAGTGATTTTATAATATGACTTAAGAGACAGGATTGCTATATATTATAGACTTATAACTGATTTGATCTTTGACAAATGGGAAGTCAATATTTTACTCTTTATTTTTTATTTATTTTTTTTTTCTTCTTTTCTTTTTTTCTTTTTGTTTAACTATTTTTGATTTTGTTTTTTGTCTTTGAATGTTTTATGATTTTGTCTTGTATGTTTTATGAAAATCTGAATAAAAATTATTGAAAAAAAAAAAAAAAAAAAAGAAGTTGAAAAGTACAGGTCCCAATACCGATCCTTGAGGGACTCCACTTTCTACAGCCCTCCATTGGGAGAACTGTCCATTTATTCCTACTCTCTGCTTCTCAACCAATTCCTTATCCACAAGAGGACCTCTCCTCTTATTCCATGACTGCTAAGCTTCCTCAGAAGTCTTTGGTGAGGTACCTTGTCAAACGCTTTTTGAAAGTCTAAGGACAATATGTCCACTGGATCACCTCTATCTATATGCTTGTTGACACTCTCAAAGAATTCTAATAGGTTACTGAGACAGGACTTTCCCTTGCAGAAGCCATGCTGGCTCTGCTTCAGCAAGGCTTGTTCTTCTATGTGCTTAGTTAATCTAGCTTTAATCATACTTTCTACCAGTTTTCCAGGGACAGAAGTTAAGCTAACTGGCCTGTAATTTCCGGGATCCCCTCTGGATCCCTTTTTGAAGATTGGCGTTACATTTGCCACTTTCCAGTCCTCAGGCACGGAGGAGGACCCGAGGGACAAGTTACGAGTTGAATTCCTCCTTCACTTACATGTTAGTGCATCAGGTTCATCAGGTAGTGCAAGTTGCTGCTGTTACTACAGTGCAATCCTCTACATGCTACTTGTTGTTCAGGTAGGCTTATCACCAAACAAGCATACCTTGGTTTGCAGTGAAATAGAGATGTTGTCATTGTTGTTATGTGCCTTCAAGTCGATTACGACTTATGGCGACCCTGTGAATCAGTGACCTCCAATAACATCTGTCATGAACCACCCTGTTCAGAACTTGTAGGTTCAGGTCTGTGGCTTCCTTTATGGAATCAATCCATCTCTTGTTTGGTCTTCCTCTTTTTCTACTCCCTTCTGTTTTTCCAAGCATTATTATCTTTTCTAGTGAATCATGTCTTTTCATTATGTGTCCAAAGTATGATATCCTCAGTTTCATCATTTTAGCTTCTAGTGACAGTTCTGGTTTAATTTGTTCTAACACCCAATTATTGTCTTTTTTGCAGTCCATGGTATTCACAAAGCTCTTCTCCAACACCACATTTCAAATGAGTTGATTTTTCTCTTATCCACTTTTTTCACTGTCCAACTTTCACATCCATACATAGAGATCGGAAATACCACGGTCTGAATGATCCTGACTTTAGTGTTCAGTGATACATCTTTGCATTTGAGGACCTTTTCTAGTTCTTTCATAGCTGCCCTCCCCAGTCCTAGCCTTCTTCTGATTTCTTGATTGATGTCTCCATTTTGGTTAATAACTGTGCCGAGGTATTGACAATCCTTGACAAATTCAATGTCCTCCCTATCAACTTTAAAGTTACATAAACCTTCTGTTGCCATTAATTTAGTCTTTTTGACATTCAGCTGTAGTCCTGCTTTTGTGCTTTCCTCTTTAACTTTCATCAGCATTTGTTTCACATCATTACTGGTTTCTGCTAGTAGTATGGTATCGTCTGCATATCTTAAATTATTGATATTTCTCCCTCCAATTTTCACACCTCCTTCATCTTGGTCCAATCCTGCTTTCCGTATGATATGTTCTGTGTATAGATTAAACAGGTAGGGTGATAAAATACACCCCTGTCTCACACCCTTTCCGATTGGGAACCAATTAGCTTCTCCATGTTCTGTCCTTACAGTAGCCTCTTGTGCAGAGCATAGGTTGCGCATCAGGACAATGAGATGCTGTGGCACCCCCATTTCTTTTCAAGCATTCCACAGATATATAGTGACAAATAAAAAATGATATAGATACACAGAGCCAAATGGAGCAATCCAACAGATAGGCCTGATTCACATACCACAATGGTTTGTTGGGTTAGAAATGACTTGCATACTCCCTCCTTCCCTGTCGCTTTCCTTCCTCTCCTGTGCCCAACATCAGAGAAAACTTCCTGGTTTGTTAAACCACAGTTTTCCATGACATATGAATTGGGAAGCTATGGTTTCAGTGATCTTTGTAAACCAAAATTACAAATCAAAAAGGATCAAACTATGGATTACAATCATGGTTTGTAAGAAGTGCTGAAGCCACCAACAAAATGTGGTCTATTGGACTTGGAATGTGACATCAGAGAGAAAGAGGGATGCAGGTGAAGACCACCTCATAGTCTGCTCTGTCTGGATGTTGTCCTTCCCTGCCCAGGACCACATATCACCAGCTGTCCTGTGGAAAGGATTCTGGGAGTAGTTTAGGGTCCTAAACTGTGTAGGGATTCTGCACAAGTGTAGGAGGCTCCCAACTCCAGACCTTCATCTAACATGAGTTGGAAGACAGTGGTGCATGTGTGTATGTGTGTAGCTAGCGCACTCATCCCAACTGCCCCATCATGTATTTACCTGAACTGTAATCCCTGAAGAGAATGAGTCCTGTAATGTTTGCCAAAACTGCATAGACCATTAGCTCTACTGTCTTCAAACATATAGAAACCAGACTAACTGATCTACAGTTATCTGTCTTTAATCTTTTTCTTCTTGGAAAGAACAGTGCTATATTTGCTCTTGGTCAAACTTTTTTGCCATGCTGTTTCTTGATGAGTTGTTAAACAGGATAGCTACTGCTTCAAAGATGTCTATTTAATACCCTCAGGATTTTCAGGTGAATGTCATTATCCTGCTGACACAAGTCCATTTGAGTTGTCCAATTATATACTTTTTTTTACAAGTGCCTTTGGACAGAAATGCCCATGGGTCAAAATCTTTTGCTGCTTAAAATCACCAAAGCAACCAAAATGACAAAGTAGCATTAAACTTGTTTTGCAATCTTATAATTCTGTAAAACATACAGAGCAAATTAAACTAGATTTGCCAAATCCTAGCTCCCATGCTCAACCCAAACTAATCACAAGGGTAATCTTTAAGCTATGCTTTTTAAAAACCCAACAAATAAACAAAATAAGCACTATGTTGCCTAGTTATGTAATATAAAATGAGCATGGTACATCTCACACCAGCGTTTCATTAAACCCAAGATGGAGTTTCCCCCCAGAAGTGGTTAGGTAAAATAAAAAGGGCTCCAATGGGCAGTCTCCTTAAATATTGGACTAATATCCAGCTAACATGTCCTATCAGCACAAAGATTTCTTCTTGCGCAATAGAACATCACCCTTCCTCCCTACATGCAGACCCCACACCCTCCCCAAATCTGTTCCACAAGGATAGGAGAGCCCCTAGAAAATATTTAGGGGTGCATAGGGTGGAGGAGATGGGGGAAGTTCTGTTACACAAGCAGAAATCCTTGCATTGATGGAACCATTACTTAGTACTACATTGGACACAACCCATAGTCACATCTCTATCATCACATAAATATTTCCCAATGCAAGAAGGTCTCTCTTTCTCTCCATCTTTGTGTTTGGAAAGAGAGACCATGGACCATGTTTTCTTGGGTCATCTCAGCCTGCCATTGACTCTGGCTCCACTTACTGTTGGTCTTCCCAGTGGGCACCAGCCACTACTAGGTTTGTGCCAGTGTGTGTGTGGCTGCATATATGTGCAGCAGATGCTTTCCCCTCTCCTCAGATATATAACCTCTTGGGATGGAGGTTAAGAGCTGAAGAATGCCAACTCACCTGAATATTTTTCAGAAGGTACCCGCTTCCATTATACAAAATGAGAACACAGCATGGACCAAAAAACAATGTGACAGAAAATGGAGACTGTTTCTGATAAATAGGGATAGTCAGAGTTTATGCAGTCAGGGTTTTGTGTGTGTGTATGTGTGCATGCGTGAGGTGGTGGCGGCGAGAGATGACATAACAGCAACAGGACCATTTCCATCTAGGCTGAAAGGCTTGCCGTTTGGCTGTTGAGAAGAGGTGTCAATTGCTTTGCAGCTTTATGGCCTCCTGTAATATACTTGTCGGTTTACGACACCTCTCTGCTGGATATCTTTCATTTGCCAGACTTGCATATGTCGATAGATCCAAACCCTCAGTGCAATCTGTAGGCCGTAGAACTTCATCGCTGGGGGAAAAGGGGGCATGCGCCAACTGACATCTGAGCTCCTTTCTTCAGGAAATGTCAAGTACCAGTTTCCTGCATATATTTTGAGGGAGTTATTCTTAAGGTACTAACTATTGTGTGGAGAACACAGGGCTGTTGTCACAGAGGGCTTATGGAAGCTGCCCGATGTTTCCCCCAGGAAATTAGGAGCAGATGTTTGAATTTTCAGGGAAGGGAGTAAAGTCTGCAATGTGAGGTCCTTTGTCCTTGGTGAATGTAGATTCAGCCATATAGCTCAGTAGTAGGGCACCTGCTTTGCATGCAGAATGTCCCAAGCTCAATTCATGGCATCTCCAGGTAGGGCTGGGAAAGACCCTGCCTGAAATCCCAGGGAGCTGCTCCCAGTCAGTGCAGTGGAAGCTGGTCTGTCAGGCAGAATGTCCCACCAACCTTCATCTGATCTCAGCCAGCCCCCAACTGCCTGCATTTTCCCCTTACGTCACCTCCAGTGCCTGCCAGCTTCCTCCACCTTAGTTTCAGTGTTGCCATTGTGGAACTCAGCAGGGAGGAAGATGGTGACAAAACTAGGCTGGCACTCAGTTGTCATTAGCTCCACCTGTTGGCTCGTCTCCTCATTGGCTCTGGCTGCGTGCGGGCTTCCCATGGGCATCTGGTTGGCCACTGTGAGAACAGGATGCTGGTCTAAACGGGCCATTGGCCTGATCCAGCAGGCGCTTCTTATGGCCTTATGTTCCAGAGCCTGCCCTCATTGGGAATATTCCAGGCTGTCTTCCTCCCTGAATGTTCAGTTTTAAACAAACAAACATGGCTTGGGTCAGCCGTTGCTCTCCTACAAACAGAAACGGTCCTTCCATGTGCTAAAGGGCCTTTGGCCCAGCAGAGGCTCTCACTGATGGAAACAGAGGAGGTAATTTTCATCAATCCCCCCCTTCCCCATGCAATCCCCACTCCTCCTCCCCACTGCTCCATAGGGTTGCCCAGCCCTATGGAGCACATTTAGAGGATGAGGTACAAAGGGCTACAGGTGAAATGGAGAACTGACAAAAATCCCCTCCCCTCCCCTTCCAGCACAGTATTTTATGAGTAGAATTCCAAGCATGGGATCTCTAGATCCAGTCCTAAGCCTCTCTAGCCCAAGGAGAATCAGTGTTCTGCCCCCCAAATGTGCTCCATGCTACAGCTCCCATCAGCCCCAGACAACATGGATGATCTCCAATATTTCCTACTTTGACTCCCCATTCTTTTACCTAGCTAGTCCAGATCCTTCTTTTGCTTGCTACTATGGCTAGGGGGGTGGGGATTGCGTTGGGTCTCAGCAACCATTTGTGTGATAACTCTTCAATGGAAAGAGCCTACCAAATAACCTTACTTTGTCTCATATAATTGTCAGGAGCTGGTGTGTTAGGCTGGGCATTCACCAAAGGGCTCAATACACTTCTGTGCCCACATTGCTTCACACATGCCTGACCAAATGGGAAGGGAGATGCTAGAAGAAGCCAAACAATGGCAACTGGGGTGTGTGTGGGTGTGTGGGGAGAAAGCAAAGGAGACCTGTAAATTCAAGGGTCTTTGGAAGGCCCTTATGCAAGATTTGTTGCCAGATAGTGCAAGAGATCTTATTGCCTCTGAAAGTACTGCATCATTGAAACAGGGATAATAAATTTGATGTGTCCTCCGAGAAAAGTATTTTTGCTTGATCTTTTCATCTATATAAGATTTCATAATATCATGCACCCATATAAAAATGTCAATTATGGCTTAAGGAACATTATTATCCTGGCTGTGCCTGTTGGAAACAGATTCAGACCCACTGGTGTATTTTTCTTTGTTGTGTTTAATGTGAAACTCTTGGGTCATCTTACAGATTACACAGGACTCTGCATCTCTATATAGCGTAACTAGGCATGACTACTCAAAGCTAAGATGTTGTTGCAGCAGATAGATACATACCCCTAACACCCATAAGTAGATTCGGGGTGGGCTTTTTCTACTTGTGTGAGGAAAGCATCACAAAACAGGAATACATGAGCAAGCAAGCGCTCCCCCCTTGTTGGAAAAGTGGGGGCTAGTTGAACATGCCAGCTGTGTGTTTGGGGTGGCAGCAGCACTTCACTGAGATCCTCCATCTCTAGAGGAGGGGTGTGCAGTGCCATGATTTGGATGAAAAGCAGGGGTGGAGGGGAGGAGAAGGGACTGGCTTCTGGTCCGCCAGTGTTCCCTCTGTTGGAACTGGAGCTAAGGGGGTGGAGCTGTCACTGTCAAAAGTGCTGAAGCCTTCTGCTTTGGCACCTCCTTGTGGATGGACTGCCTTCAAGTCGATCCCAACTTATGGCGACCCTATGAATAGGGCTTTCATGGTAAGTGGTATTCAGAGGGGGTTTACCATTGCCTCCCTCTGAGGCTAGTCCTCCCCAGCTGACTAGGGCCTGCTCAGCTTGCCACAGCTGCACAAGTCAGCCCCTTCCTTGTCCGCAACTGCCAGCTGGGGGGCAACTGGGCTCCTTAGGACTATGCAGCTTGCCCACAGCTGCACAGGTGGCAGGGCACGTAACCCCTGAGCCACTCACTGTGGGGTGAACTTTAGCTGGCCCTTGACACCCAGGAGACACGAGCGGGGATTCGAACTCACAGACTCTGGACTCCCAGCCAGGCTTCCCTCCTCTCCTGGGTCCCATTCTTCTTCTTCTTCTTCTTCTTGATCACTCCAGGAATGTTCCACAGGGCTCATGACAGTTATATAACTTAATTTTTGCATTATATATTATATATTTTTGCATTATGCTAATCCGTTCCTAGGGACAGTCAAATCCTGCTATCAACATGCCTCAACAAATATTCTTTAATAGATTTCCAGGATTTTTTTAAAAATCAAGTATCAACAAATGTATTGAAAAATTGAGGATTTTGTTAATTACTGGAATGCAAAATTTCAGGACTATGTTCACCTTTATATATTATTTTCACTCATATAATTTGATGGTTCTGCTTAGAATATAATAGTAACCAATGGCACCTATTGAAATATATAATGCCAACCCACACATATTCAGGATGGTGGACTAACCTAAGTCACAAAATGATATTTCTCTCCTCCTTCCCCCTCAAAGTCTAGGGTGGCCTACAGTGAGCACGGGGTTGGACTCAATAGCCTTATAGGCCCTTTCGAACTCTATGATTCTATTGTTCCTTGACATCTTTTCGGCATAAGGTAAAGTCTTACCTTTTCCTCCAGGCATTTGATAGACTGAGATAATGTTGTTTGTTAGTAGTATGTTAGTATGCTGCCAAAGCTTCCTGTGGCTATATGGGAGTAGTTGTTGTTTTATTATTTTGTTTTATAGTATGATATATTTGTTTTTGTTTCTAACATTGTTGTGAGATGCTTGGAGATCTTCAGGCAATATGTATATATGTATGCACTGCCTTCAAGTCGATCCCGACTTATGGCGACCCTATGAATAGGGTTTTCATGGTGAGCAGTATTCAGAGGTGGTTTACCATTGCCTTCCTCTGAGGCTGAGAGGCAGTGACTGGCCCAAGGTCACCCAGTGACAAAGCATCAAGATGAGTTAAGCAGCAGAGCGAAAAGAGGGTAAGTAGCTCCCATTTATTCCATTATTAAATTGAAGTAAAACAGCTCAGAGCAATAAGTAATAAGGGCAGCCCAAGGTCACCCTGAGCTAGGAGCCAAATCCTGAAAGAACCTATATCTTAGGAGACAGATCCTAGGAGAAGGAAGCCCATAGAAAGCTAGTTTTCAACACCACCCTAGCAGGAAAGCCTCAGGGGACACTGTAAACAAGGCTAAATTCCAGTCGGAGAGAAGGGGGAAAAGGAAACTCCACCGACACATACAGGGAGAGAGTCAGCTCAGTCCTTGCTAAAAAGGGCAGCTTCAGCCTTCCTGAAACACAACCACAAGCTCTGTTTCCCTAGGTTAAAGAAAGGTCAGGCTGTTCTAGGGGGGAAAACAACAAACACAAAAGACTTGCCTGGAAGGCGCAGCCCCTTGATTAGATTAAAAGCAGCCAAAAGCTTAAACAGCCCCGCCCCTCGCTCAGGAAGGAAGGAAGCCTGAGAGAATACTAAAGAGTTAAGCCCCAGCTGATAGCCATCAGCCTCAAGTAACACATCATTGGCTGGCAGCAGTAGCTGGGAGGAACCAGCCACACATATAAAGTCAGAGCACCCTAGCGAGGGAGCCTGCTCCACGAGCTAGAGGGAGCCCCAGCTGATGAAGCGTCAAGGCGAGTTAAGCAGCAGAGCAAGTTCGGCAGCAGGGCGAGGAGGCCAGGGCCCCCCACTCTGCCCGTCTGTTCCCTGACCTCAACTAAACTGCAGTCTCCAACCCATTGACGTAATAAACCTTAAACAAAACTATGCAGGTAAGAAGCCAGCAGGGGTGTGGGGACTTTCCAGTGTTTTGCACCGCCTGCAGCATGTACGACTATCTGCCTGTTGGACAGAAGTCGTGGGTGTGCTCTCGGTGCAATGAGCTCCTGGCTCTCCGGGAACGACTTCATTTCCTTGAGGCCAAGGTGGCGGACCTGGAAAAGCTGAGAGAGGCAGAGAGGTGTGTGGAGGAGGCCTTCAGGGACGTTATAGCTGTGTCCCACTCCAACGATGATAGCTCTCCTGCTATCATGGAGAACGATGGTCTCGGGGAAGGAGAGCATCCAGCTGAGGAAGAGGGAAACGATCCCTTAGAAGGGACCCATTCCTTGGGGGATGAGCAGCTATCCTCTCGTGCCGAGGATATATCTCCAGGGGGTGGAGGGATCCTTGTAGTGGGTGATTCGATCATTAGGAACATAGACAGTGGGGTGTGTGATGGGCGTGTAGACCGCAAGGTGTTTTGCCTGCCTGGTGCGAAGGTTGCGGATATCGCCCATCGTTTAGATAGTTTGGTAGACAGTGCTGGGAAGGAGTCAGTGGTCGTGGTGCACGTTGGCACCAACGACATGGGGAAATGCAGCCGTGAGGTCCTGGAAGCAAAATTTAGGTTGCTAGGTAGGATGCTGAAAGCCAGGACCTCCAAGGTGGCTTTCTCTGAAATGCTACCAGTTCCACGCGCAGGACCAGCCAGACAGGCCCAGCTTCGCAGTCTCAATGCGTGGATGAGACGATGGTGTCGGGTGGAAGGGTTTGGATTTGTTAGGCACTGGGGAACATTTTGGGACAAGCCGGGCCTGTACAAAAGGGACGGGCTCCACTTGAACCAGAATGGAACCAGACTGCTGGCACTTAAAATTAAAAAGGTAGCACAGCAGCTTTTAAACTGACTGAGGGGGGAAACCCGACAGGAGCTGAGAAAGGTCCGGTTCGGAATAAACCTCCCCCCTGGGATAAAAACCAAAGAAATGATGAAATTTTAAAAGGGGTAGGCCTAGAAGTAGGCATTGTGAGAGCAGGGGCACAGGATATCAATTCAGAAGAGCAAAATTACCACAGGCCTAACCACAAGTGCCAAAGACACTTGAAGAGAGAGACTGCTTACAAGTGCCTGTACGCTAATGCTAGGAGCCTCCGAACCAAGATGGGAGAACTGGAGTGCTTGGTCTTAGAGAAGAGCATTGATATAGTGAGCATAACCGAGACCTGGTGGAATGGAGAAAACCAGTGGGATACGGTTATCCCTGGATATAAACTATATTGGAGGGACAGGGAAGGATGTATTGGAGGCGGAGTCGCTCTATACGTGAAAGAAGGCATTGAATCCAGCAAGCTCGAAACCCCAAAAGAGGCAGACTCCTCCACAGAATCATTGTGGGTGGTGATACCGTGCCCCAGGAGGAACTTAATACTGGGAACGATCTATCGTCCCCCTGATCAAAATGCTCAGGGAGACCTTGAGATGAGATATGAAATTGAGGAAGCATCCAAACTAGGAAATGTGGTAGTAATGGGTGACTTCAACTACCCGGACATAGACTGGCTGCATATGTGTTCCAGTCATGACAAAGAAGCAAAGTTTCTAGATATTCTAAATGACTATTCCCTAGACCAGCTGGTCATGGAACCGACCAGAGGGACAGCAACCCTGGACTTAATCCCCAGTGGGGACCGGGACCTGGTGCGAGATGTAAGTGTTGTTGAACCGATTGGGAGCAGTGACCACAGAGCTATTAAATTAAAGATACATGTAACTGGCCAATTGCCAAGAAAATCCAACACGGTCACATTTGACTTCAAAAGAGGAAACTTCACAAAAATGAGGGGATTGGTAAAAAGAAAGCTGAAAAACAAAGTCCAGAGGGTCACATCACTCGAAAATGCTTGGAAGTTGTTTAAAAACACTATATTAGAAGCTCAACTGGAGTGCATACCGCAGATCAGAAAAGGTACCGCCAGGGCCAAGAACATGCCAGCAGGTCCTGCTTGCGGGCTTTCCCCAGGCACCTGGGTGGCCACTGTGAGAACAGGATGCTGGACTAGATGGGCCACTGGCCTGATCCAGCAGGCTCTTCTTATGTTCTTATGTTCTTATGGTTAACGAGCAAAGTCAAGGAAGCTCTTAGAGGCAAAAAGTCTTCCTTCAGAAAATGGAAGTCTTGTCCAAATGAAGAAAATAAAAAAGAACACAAACTCTGGCAAAAGAAATGCAAGAAGACAATAAGGGATGCTAAAAAAGAATTTGAGGAGCACATTGCTAAGAACATAAAAACCAACAACAAAAAATTCTATAAATACATTCAAAGCAGGAGACCATCTAGGGAGACAATTGGACCCTTGGATGATAAGGGAGTCAAAGGTGTACTAAAGAACGACAAGGAGATTGCAGAGAAGCTAAATGAATTCTTTGCATCTGTCTTCACAGTGGAAGATATAGGGCACATCCCTGAACCTGAACTAACATTTGCAGAAAGGGATTCTGAGGAACTGAGACAAATAGTGGTAACGAGAGAGGAAGTTCTAAGCTTAATGGACAATATAAAAACTGACAAATCACTGGGCCCGGATGGCATCCACCCGAGAGTTCTCAAAGAACTCAAAGGTGAAATTGCTGATCTGCTAACTAAAATATGTAACTTGTCCCTCGGGTCCTCCTCCGTGCCTGAGGACTGGAAAGTGGCAAATGTAACGCCAATCTTCAAAAAGGGATCCAGAGGGGATCCCGGAAATTACAGGCCAGTTAGCTTAACTTCTGTCCCTGGAAAACTGGTAGAAAGTATTATTAAAGCTAGATTAACCAAGCATATAGAAGAACAAGCCTTGCTGAAGCAGAGCCAGCATGGCTTCTGCAAGGGAAAGTCCTGTCTCAGTAACCTATTAGAATTCTTTGAGAGTGTCAACAAGCATATAGATAGAGGTGATCCAGTGGACATAGTGTACTTAGACTTTCAAAAAGCGTTTGACAAGGTACCTCACCAAAGGCTTCTGAGGAAGCTTAGCAGTCATGGAATAAGAGGAGAGGTCCTCTTGTGGATAAGGAATTGGTTGAGAAGCAGAAAGCAGAGAGTAGGAATAAATGGACAGTTCTCCCAATGGAGGGCTGTAGAAAGTGGAGTCCCTCAAGGATCGGTATTGGGACCTGTACTTTTCAACTTCTTCATTAATGACCTAGAATTAGGAGTGAGCAGTGAAGTGGCCAAGTTTGCTGATGACACTAAATTGTTCAGGGTTGTTAAAACAAAAAGGGATTGCGAAGAGCTCCAAAAAGACCTCTCCAAACTGAGTGAATGGGCGGAAAAATGGCAAATGCAATTCAATATAAACAAGTGTAAAATTATGCATATTGGAGCAAAAAATCTGAATTTCACATATTCGCTCATGGGGTCTGAACTGGCGGTGACCGACCAGGAGAGAGACCTCGGGGTTGTAGTGGACAGCACGATGAAAATGTCGACCCAGTGTGCGGCAGCTGTGAAAAAGGCAAATTCCATGCTAGGGATAATTAGGAAAGGTATTGAAAATAAAACAGCCGATATCATAATGCCGTTGTATAAATCTATGGTGCGGCCGCATTTGGAATACTGTGTACAGTTCTGGTCGCCTCATCTCAAAAAGGATATTATAGAGTTGGAAAAGGTTCAAAAGAGGGCAACCAGAATGATCAAGGGGATGGAGCGACTCCCTTATGAGGAAAGGTTGCAGCATTTGGGGCTTTTTAGTTTAGAGAAAAGGCGGGTCAGAGGAGACATGATAGAAGTGTATAAAATTATGCATGGCATTGAGAAAGTGGATAGAGAAAAGTTCTTCTCCCTCTCTCATAATACTAGAACTCGTGGACATTCAAAGAAGCTGAATGTTGGAAGATTCAGGACAGACAAAAGGAAGTACTTCTTTACTCAGCGCATAGTTAAACTATGGAATTTGCTCCCACAAGATGCAGTAATGGCCACCAGCTTGGATGGCTTTAAAAGAAGATTAGACAAATTCATGGAGGACAGGGCTATCAATGGCTACTAGCCATGATGGCTGTGCTCTGCCACCCTAGTCAGAGGCAGCATGCTTCTGAAAACGAGTTGCCGGAAGCCTCAGGAGGGGACAGTGTTCTTGCACTCGGGTCCTGCTTGCGGGCTTCCCCCAGGCACCTGGTTGGCCACTGTGAGAACAGGATGCTGGACTAGATGGGCCACTGGCCTGATCCAGCAGGCTCTTCTTATGTTCTTATGTTCTTATGTTCAGTGAGCTTCATGGCTGTGTGGGGATTCGAACCCTGGTCTCCCAGGTTGTAGTCCAACACCTTAACCACTGTGCCATACTAATAAATCCTCCTCCTGCTTCTCCTCCTCTGGAACTGGTTCTCATGGGTCAAGCTGATTCACTTGATCAGGTTTTGTGAAGTTTAATATATGTGACAGAAAAGAGGAGAGATTGTTATTGTTATTTATTTGATCTCTACCCCCCTCCCTTCACCTTACGGTCCCAGGGAGGCTTACAGCAATGTAAAAACACAATATCAAAGTCATTTAAAACAATTTGCACTCAGAAGAATAGAGTGGGTACTAAAAATTATATATCGCGGGTACCAGGGTAAAGAGGTGTGTCTTGACTTCAAAGTATGTTGAAAGCTCTACAATGAAGATACCAGACACACTTGTGTCTAGAGATATTCCACAGCTTAGGGGCTGTCTCAGAGAATGCCCTCTCATGGCCACCACTACCCCTGAACTTCTGAGGGTGGTGGAACTATCAAGAGATACCTCTTCTTAAGATTGCACCTACTTCATCATGTGTGTGAATCCTCTTAGTCATATGCAAACGTATACAGATTTAAATTGATGACGATTTCTTTAGTCAGATGACAGCTCTGGTAGCTACATCTTTGTTTTGTTTAGTTTAGCTTTTTCTTTGAAGTACCACAGCAAATAAAATAAAATATCAAACTAAAGCCAGTTGGTGCCAAAGCAGCCATCTGCCCTAAAAAAAAATGGCCTAATATTTCAACTCTGACGCTCAGTGAGCTATAATCCATGAGCGACGCTTTACAACTTTACGCTTGGATTCCTTATCATTAAAGAAGCACAAGGCCTTGCTCTCTCAGGCATTGGGGTCATAAAAATTGAAGCTGTTCTATCCTTATTGAAATTCATAATTTTATGGTCTCACAGGAGAAACTGAATTTGGGCTTCACATTTATGTGAGAGTAAGTTGACTTGAGCCTGATGGAACTTCAAAAGGACTCAATAAAGCACAGGATCAGTCTGTAAGGAGAGTCAGAGGAGAAGTATAGTTGTAATAAATATTCTACCTATCCTACGTTTTAAAAATGGATGGGGTTTATGATTAGCATAAGAACTGGATCTGGTCCCCAAAAGCTTTGAGCAGAGGATTTTAGACCAAATGACACATTATTTATTTGTTATTTTTTTAAAAAAAAAATATCCCTCTCTTCATTTTATGAATTCACTGTGGGTTACAATCCAGTTAAAACAGAAATGCTCCAACGAACAACCAAAACAGATAAAATATCCTTAAAATGAAATTAAGATCAGCTAAAACACACACACCCCACAGCTCCTCATAAC
The DNA here is from genome assembly GCF_030035675.1 of Rhineura floridana. Classification (NCBI taxonomy): domain Eukaryota; kingdom Metazoa; phylum Chordata; class Lepidosauria; order Squamata; family Rhineuridae; genus Rhineura; species Rhineura floridana. The sequence continues at coordinate 220,092,303 of NC_084481.1, forward strand.
AGCACAAACTAGTGCTCGCCTCCTGAACAGGTGTGGGCAAACAAGTGGTTTTTTGTTTGGTGATGAAATGTCAACAGAGTCAGTGCCAGTAACAAACATGTCTTCTTTTTTTTGGTGTAGTGTTAACAAGTTGCTGTGGGTTGTATTCAATGTAGCACTAAATCAAAAGTTCCATCAGCACAAGGATTTCTACTTGTGCAACATAACATCATTGCTATCTCCTCTCCTTTCTTCCATTCTCTGCTAGTTTTGGATGTGCTGAATCGTAAGAATACTCCATCTTGTTTTTTCTTTCTTTTTAAAAAACCTATGAAAATTGCCTTTAAGTTGTATACATTTTTGCATGCATTTCCCTCTAAAATATACACATTCCAATGCATTTCCCTTTAATTTACTCCAGTTTTACACATTTCCCCCATAAAGTATGCATTTTTGAAGTGAAACTGCATCACAAAACTGCAAGAAGTGCACAATCCCAATTGTTAGCTGTGTTTTGATTTGATTTGCAACTGCAAATTAGGCCAGATCACTTTAAAATGAGGAGTGAACAAAATTCTACTCCATTCCAAAGTTCATAACATCTCATAATGATGGCATGTCCTATACAATACTGCCATACCTTTTATAAGGCCCATGCCATGGAAATGAACTGGAGGGTCTCACAATTAGTTTTTTAAAAATGCCCTGTTCTTTCTTGATGAAATGAATGACATGTATGTAAAATTGGACAATGGAATGGGGAAGACAGGAGCTGCCCATCCAGTGTTTCGCAGTTAAAAATTATTCTGTGCATTCTCTTTTTCCACACAGTGACCTTTCTGTGTCTTGGTGCTTTCCGTGTCCTTGCAGAGAGAGACAGTGCAATGACACCAGCCTCCCCATAGTACAACCCTTCTATTGCTGGTTATTGCTCCTGTGTTGCATCGCTTCATTCCTTGAACAAGGTCATTGTGCTTCCTGGCCCTGTAATGCTTGATAGAGGACAGAGATGAGAGACTTTAACCTTTTCTGCTTGATCCAAGGTTGCATCATCAAGACTCTCTGAGCTGGAAAAAATTACCAGCCATGGCTTCTGCTGCAGCAGGCCTTTTTATTGCAGTTGGGTGTCATCTACTCTTGGGACACTATGGCTGCCTGAAGTCTTTGACATAGATGGATGTTTCTGCTGCCACTCCTGGGTATACAATGAGTGCTTTTGTACAAGCACTGAAGGGCTGATGATGATTAATACAGTCCAGGGAAGCCGGATACATGAGAACTCATCAAATGGGATGATGTTGAGTTTGCCAGCTTTTGAACTGGCTCTTTCTCCTACGCTTGGCCTGTGGGCATCAGCAGAACATGCTGTGAAAAGCATCATCCTCTGGTTTCTGTGGCTCAGACTGATTTGAAAGGTCCAGGAACAGACTCAGGCACTCTGCCTCCCCCGTGCATTCGCACCTGAAAAAGGGGAAAGGCAGAACTGGCTTAAATGTGACTCAACTGTGTATGTGAGCATTGGCTATTATTTCAGAATTAATTGGACAAGGGTTTCCTTGAAAGCTGAGCGTTCATTAATACAAAAAGCAAGTAAGCTTCTAGTCCTTGTGGCTGTGTCAAAGAGCTTGAAAACAGGATTTCTGATGAAGTCCTAGCCGCCTCAAAGCGGGACTTTGGATTTCTTTTGAGACTTTCACACTAAGTGGTTCAAATCAAGAGTTATTCACTTCCCTGAGTTCCTCTTCATACTGATGATGCATTAAAATGGAGTGTTAAGAGGCATTATTAGTCTGATGGGTCACTCTTTATGGGCTTTTGTTGGGGACATTTACTTATCACAAGGAAGCCTGCGGCTAAACGGAAGGATAGGCCATATCTTCACCTTGAAGCAGAGCCAACCATTTGTCACTGTGTGTTACAGTCTGCCTGTGGATCCCCTGCTCCTTTGCAAGCCGGGTTACCCAGCAGTGCAACAACGGGCTTCAGAAAAGGACTCACAATTTCATGGAGGATAGACCTGTCCCAGTGGCTATGTTATACTGAGTGGCTGTTAAGACTGGAATCAACATCATAATCACAATCACATACGAACATCCTACTGGATCAGGACAGTGGCTCCTCTTGTCCAGCATCCTGTTCTCACAGTGGCCAACCAGATGCCCAGGGGAAGCCTGCAAGCAGGACCTGAGTGCGAGAGCACTCTCCCCTCCTGAGGTTTCCAGCAACTGGTATTCAGAAGCAAAGTGCCTCTGACAGTGGAGGCAGAACACAGCCATCATAGCTAGAAGAAACAGTGTATCTCCATCTTCAGTGCCTTACTAGCCTTAGAGTGCCTTACAATGTCAGACTGCAAGCTCCTGCCCTCTAGAAAGTGTCATGTGCATTGATGGCACTTTAATAGTAGCAACAGCAACAGCGTAATGAATAATCACAAGTTCAAAGCCCAATGGGGCCTCTCCCTATATGTGTGTGTGCGTGCGTTTGTGTGTGTGTGTGTGTGTGTGTGTGTGTGTGTGAGAGAGAGAGAGAGAGAGAGAGAGAGAGAGAGAGAGAGAGAGAGAGCGAGCATTTACATGTGGCTTTGCATAAGAACATAAGAAGAGCCTGCTGGGTCAGGCCAAAGGCCATCTAGTCCAGCATCCTGTTCTCACAGCTGCCAAACAGATGCCTGTGGGAAGCCCACAAACAGGGCCTAAGTGCAAGAACATTCTCCCCCTTGTGCTCCCTAGCTGCTGCTGTTGCGGAGGGAGAATATAGCCATCATAGCTAGTAGCCACTTTAAAGCCATCCAAGTTGGTGGCCATCACTAGGGACGGGGGAGAAATTCAATTCAGTCTGAGTTTAAAGGGCAGCATACTTGATTCACACTTTCTGAAACAGCACGCAAACCGAGACACAGCCATCCTCCAAAATTCACACTTCCCCAAATTTGGCAATGCAGTTCTCCAGCCAGGGAATGTGTACAAAAATGCATATACTGGGGCCAGGTGTGCATAAAAATGCAAAAGTTAGCAAAATTAACATTAACATACATTATATTAAAGTGCTTTGCAAAAATGGATATATTTGGCAAAATTGCATACAAGCATGTGTGTATTAGGAGAAATACACTGTTTTCTAGTTTGTTTTTTGTTTAGGACTTAAAACATCCCCTGTCCCCATGCGACAAACTGATGTGGGAATGCAGAGAGCTGAAGACTGGAAAAAGAGGAAACTGGGAGAAACAGAAACTGACAGATTCTCCCATCCTTAGCCATCACTTTGTCTTGCAGGAGCAAATTCCACAGTTTAACTATGCATTGTGTGAAGTACTTCCTTTTGTCTGCCCTGAATCTTCCAACATTCAGCTTCATTGGATGGCCCCAATGTATTATGACAGCATCATGGCAGTTGAATCTTACTTCAATACATACTTGGCAATGGCATACTTTCCATCACATCTGAAGGCAAGAGGATAGCTCTGGGACCACATGGGATACACAAAGATCTGCCCTCTAACGCCTTGGTGCTGCTCCCACCCAGCATCTGTTGCTTGAAGTAACTTCCTCACTCTGCCTAATGATAGGGCTGGCCCTGGCCATATTTTTTGCTACCTGTTTACTTTCATGGGAAAACATTCCATTATGCAGTCAGTCCACCACCTACAATCTGAAGTGGCACAGTTCAGAAATGATGAGATGATTGTCTAGACTAGACTTCATTCTCAGGCACCATAACTAAATCTGGGTGATTCCGTAAGATGGAGTTTGGGAGAAATTTACTGTAGAAAAGCATTTTAAGTGGTTCAAAAACTGACCTAATTGTATTATCCTTCAATCCTCTTCTTTCTCATATTGATTTCACTTTGTTTGTTTCCTACCAGAGCTTTACAATGGCAACTGAATTAGGCCAGTGTAATTAATTTTGATGTCTTATCGCCTAGGAAAAAGAAAAAAAACCCAAAGTGTCTATGGAAGCCGTTGAAGCAGGACAATACTTGTGGTGTGTGCTTTCCCCCCCTTCCATTGCAGCTCAGAATTACTAGGGCATTATATCTGTCTTCAATGTAATTTAAGAAAAGACAAATCCAAGATGATCCATAATAAAAATATCAAAGCAACATACTGAAGAGGTCATTAGTTTTGCAGCAACATCCATATATTGATTTCACACTCTGTAGGTACAGTTTGGATAGAGATGGCATTTGGAAATTGGAGAGAAATTATTCTGCTGTGTTTCGGTTGTGTGTGTGTATATATGTGTGTGTGCACGCACACCTTTTAAAAAACTCTTTCCATGTGAACATAATCCATCAGACTCACTAACACGACCTATTTATCAAGCATTTCTCTATGCAAAAATATGAAGGGCATTTGCATCCAAATAGCCAAGTCATTGTCATATTGTGTACTTGGGTGCACTTAGTGTGACTTGAAGACTCACCACATTGCCCTTAGGAATTTAAATCTCCTCTGACTTTCTGGGTGTGGGTCCTTCTAAGTTTCTGATCAGCTCTCTATTAGGGCAGATAATTCTACAGCAGGGATGAGGAGCCTGTAGCCCTCCAGATGTTGTTGGACTACAACTTCCATCAGTCCCAGCGAGCATGGTCAGTGGGAGTTGGAGTCCAACATCATCTGGAGGACCAGACATTTTTCATCCCCCTTCTACAGAATTTCCATGTGGGCAGGGATTGAATGATCTACTTGCACCCCGTGCAGAGAAATCTCAGAATTACCCACCCTGCATCTCTGTGTGGGTCAGCGCACCTCTTGTTCTTGCAACTAGAAGATATGTCTTGGGGAGAGGGAAAGTGAAAGGAAAAGAGGCAGCTTGGAAGGCCTGAGATTACTGATGAGCCAAGCCAAAATTTGAAAGGGATCTGGATCATAATAAACTGTGAGCCAAACTAGATGTCACTTTAAAAAAAATACTAAGCTCTCTCTCTCCTTCTCTCTGTGATTTTCATCAGGACCACAGCACCCTTCCCTTCTCGGCTGTGATCCCAATACCCCCCCCCCCAACTGGCATTAGAAAAACAGCCCCCAGGGATGATTTTCATCAATATTGTAGTTGGGGAGGAAAGGGTTAAACCTCCTGTCCCTGTGTGCTGCTTTCCCAATGAACATCCCCTCTGCACCCCACCCTGTTTAGTTTAAAACAACAACAAAAACCAGGTGTGGTTGCTAACTACACAACTAATGTCTAAATTGGTCCTCGGTGTTGCTGACCTGTGAGGTTTTGTTTCCATTTGTTCCTAGTTTGGAAACTGAGGCCTCATTTGCACTATACATTTAAAACACTCTCATACCATGTTCAAACAGTCATAGCTTCCCCCCAAAGAATCTGGGAACTGTAGTTGGAGAAGGGTGCTGAGAGTTATTCGGAGACCTCCTATTCTCGAGCTGCAATTCTCAGAGTTCCCTGGGATGAGAGATTGACTGTTAAACCACTCTGAGAACGGTAGCTCTGTGAAGGGAATAGGAGTCTCCTAACAACTCTTGGCATCTTTAACAAACTCCAGTTCCCAGGATTCGTTGGGGGAAGCCGTGCATGTGTAAAGTGGTGTGATATTGCATTAAATACCGAGTGCAGATGGCACCTTACTAACATCAGTAATGAAGGCAACTTATGTGACAGTTGACTGAGGTGATCTATGCACAGAATTGGTCTCTGTTCTCCTGTATTATGAACGCTGACATCTGGAAACTTTTAACAGTGAAATCTTTTGCATGTTTACTCAGAAATAAGTTCCATTATGTTTTATGGGGCTTGCTGTTTTATGAGTTTAGAATTTTCATTTAAGTCATTTCCCCCATTGATTTAATCCCGGGATGGGGAACTGGGTTCCCTCTGGATTTTGTTGGACTGCAGCTCCCACCATCCTTGACCATTAGCCATGCTGGCTGGGGCTTCTGTGGGTTGGAATCCAAGATCTTTAACAGAGGTGGGCAGACTTTAGGCGTGCCATATTTTCTTTGGGTTTTTTTTTACTAGCAAGCCAATATCTAGTAACCAGAGCCGTAGAAGATGTAGAATTAAAAGAACAGGGAGCTTCTGAGTACAGCTTAAGCCTAGGAATTTGTTTTCAGTACCAGAACAGAAGCCAATTCACAGTCCTTTCATATTCCTAGGGATGGGAGGATCTATCAAATTCAATTCTCTCAGTTTCTCATTTTTAAATCTTAAATTCAGTTCTCCACATTTTTGCAGCAATTTACATTTTTTAAAAAAAAAATCCTGATGAAAGTTCTTCAGGATTTGAGTGCAAATTTCTCATAATAAACCCATTTTGTTTGCAGTTTTGACTAATGTTCACATTCTTGCAAGTACTTTTAGCTAATACAGGAATACCCCGCTATACGGACCTTCACATTACAGACACTCGCGAGTATGGACACATTTACAGTAGCACCATTCCCGTTTACGTACGCTCGCTTCGCAAGAATGGACACTTAACGGCATGATGCCACCGCCTGATCAGTTTCCAACTACAAACTTTTTCTTAAAGTAAGGCCTACTGTGTTTATTTTAGTTATAAATGCATTATTTACATCAGTTATGCCCGTATATGACGATTGCAGTGCAGTATATGCATCGATAAGTGAAAAAAGGTAGTGCTTCACTTTAAGTACATTTCCGGTTTACGTACTTGCTCTGGACCCATTGTGTACGTTAATGCGGGGTATTCCTGTATGCCTTTTTGTATGTTATTTTCACTAATATGTGGGAGGAAGTGCAGGACAGAAATCAAATAAATAAATATTCATTTTTATGCAGATTTCCCCATAATTTATGCATTTTTGTAAACATTGTTTGGCTGAAGAACTGCACTGAAAAATTCTGAGAAGTGTGAATTTCAAAGGAAGGCTGTGTTTCGGTCCCCCTTTTTTTTGAAAGTGCAAATTTGATAGATTTCCCATTAAATGCAAACTGAATCTAATTTCTCTCCCATCCCTGCACACTCCCTGTTAGCTTTCTTCATTAGCAGCCTAATTTAGGCTGTGGAAAAAAGGCATTGGTTACTGCTATTATGAAAAACTCAGAGCTGGAAACCCTTGCCAAAGCATTGCAAATCATTCAGAGATCTACCAATAGATCCTGATCTACCTTTCGCCCACGCCTAATCTGGAGAGACACAGATTGCCCATCCCTGGTTGAACACACTGACTCTTTCTCTTCACCCCTCTCGACTGGTTTTTCTAAAGAAATGTGAATATTGGATTTAGATGTTTCATTATCATCTGATATTGCAACATCGTGCATTTTATACCTACTAAAAGAGAGAAAGATTTAGACAAATTCACAGATGATAGATCTATCAATGCCTGTTAGTCGTGACAGCCACACAACCTGTATGACAGGAGAAAGTTATCAGATGCTTTCAAGAGTGAGAATCCGTAACTGACAGAAGGTAGGCCCTCCCTGGGTGTGAGACAGGGGAGAGGGAGTAGAGGCTCTTTTGTGTGACAGGGACTGAGCTGGTCTTGCGTGCTTTCAATAATGCTATGCCCAATTCTGCCAGATTCTTCTTGGGATAATTGGCTGTAGTGGATTTTGTTAGTGGGCTGTTGTTCATAGAATCATAGAATAGTAGAGTTGGAAGGGGCCTATAAGGCTATCGATGCAGGATTCCAACTTAAAGCATACCCAACAGGTGGCTTGTCTAGCTGCCTCTTGAATGCCTCCAGTGTTGGAGAGCCCACCACCTCCTAGGTCATTGGTTTTATTGTCATATGGCTCTAACAGTTAGGAAGTTTTTCCTGATGTTCAGTCGAAATCTGGCTTCCTGCAACTTGAGCCCGTTATTCTGTGTCCTGCACTCTGGGATGATCGGGAAGTGATCCTAGTCCTCCTGTTTGTGGCAACCTTCCAAGTACTTGAAGAATGTGATCATGTCTCCCCTCAGTCTTTTCTCAAGGCTAAACATGTCCAGTACTTTCAGTCTCTCCTCATAGTGCTTTGTTTCCAGGCCCCTGATCATCTTTGTTTTTACAGTGTGTGTTTGGGAGGAGTTTTGGGAAGGACAGAAATGGATGATGCCATCCCAATTTCTGTGGCCATGGGTAGAAGGACATACAGCTTGGAATGCAAGGGCAAGGCTATTTAAGCCTTTTTCATCACTCCCACCCCTCCCATAGCCAGGTTCCTGGTTGCTTACCTGCCTATGCATGTTGTTATTTAGGGTTGCCAGGTCCATGGCCTGAGACTGATCCTGTATCTTTAGGAGAAGAGAAGGTCAGCCAAGCGCAGGTGATCTTGCAACACTGTAATGAGAAAAATCGCAGGGGGGAGGGAGAATTCCACCTTGTGGTTTTTCCCATTATAGAGTTGCAAGAACACCTGCACTTGGCTGACCTTCTCTTCTCCTAAAGATACAGGATCAGTCTCAGGCCAAGAACCTGGCAACCCTAAGCCAGACTGGTATAAATAAGACCTTGCTTATCCACAATTTGATTTGGTATTCAGAGGCAGACTGCATCCAACTGTGGAGGTGGAACTTAGTTGTCATCATGGCTAGTAGTCATTGATATCTTTATTCTCCATGAATATGTGGAATGTTAATGTTATATTAGAATTGTATTGGTATTGGTACTGAAATGCTTGTTATTTTTGTGTTTTTCTCTTTTACCTTGAATACTGTGAGCTCCCTAGAACACAATTTCCTTTGAGGAAAGGTGGCATATAAGTGACAATCTAATCGAATCTAAAATGCTGACTCAGGAAACAAGCTGTTGACAAGCATGAAATCATGCTCTCTTGTATCCAACCTGGTGCCATGCAGTACTTAATCATTCTCATTAAAAAAGCTGTGCTGAACTTGAGTTGTTTGCCTGTTAATAAATAGGCCTATTAGCACATTGCTGAGCTGAAAGGAAAGTCAAGACAAAGTAGCCATTGTACTCTCAAGAACACTGGTTCCCAGAGTTCGGATATCTTTGGTAGATTGTCTTTCTGCATTAAAACTGGAGGCACTCTTCACTCATACATGAAAAACTTTACTTCTACAGTGCACTCCTATTCATTTCTACTCAAAAGTAATGGGACTCGGTGAGGGTATATAGGATTGTGTATTTTAGTGAGCAATCTTCCACCAAACTAAGTTAAGAATGGTGCTAGGCTGAAGCATTTGGGCCAGTTGTTGACATGGGTTTTGCGGACAGGGCAAAAATGCTCCCCTGAAATGATTTGAATTATACAACAGCCCAGTTTCATGATATGGCACATTATGTATGATTCATCAGCACACAGTTAATGGTTCCATTATCTACCTGTATACTTACCTATGAGGCTTCCTATGCTTTAGTGCATTAGTTTTTTTTTTATTTTGTTTTCATGTTGAGATATGGAAGTGAAGGGGACTATGGGTTTCAGGGTTTGGACGTTACATGATTATAAGCATAATTATTACCTGTATACATTGTATGTAACAGGTCTCTGTTGGCTCTCTCTCTGTCTCTTCTAGTTTCTCTGTAATGTCATATGCTTCTTCTCTGGCAAACAAAACATGTTAATAAAATATATAATGTTTAAATTATGAACAGTTCCTGTACATAAAAAATACAGAACTCGCAACATTACCCCTCTCAATAAATTATTAATTAAATTAAATTAAATTAATATATATAAATGCGCCCCTGAAGATTGGATTGGATTACTCCTGTGAATTCTATGAATTTTCAGAGATTTTTCATTTTACTTTTACAAATTGGCCAAAGGCATGTTTTTCCTTCTTCCTTTTAACACCTCCCCCAAAGCCTTACTACTTCTTCAAGGGAGTGTAGTGTCTTCCCGTGAGCATTCTGGGGAGGAAAAAAAAAGGTGTCTCTTCTTTCCAATAGTGGCTATCACCGAGGGTGTCCTTAGGGAGTGCCCAGGGGGCCCAAGTCCTGGTTCTTTTGTCATGGGCTCAGGATCTCCTGCCCCACCTCCTTTTAAAATTATGAATACTTCCTGTTCATTAAAAATACAGAATTCACAACATTATCCCTCTCAATAAATTATTAATTCAATTCAATTCAATTCAATTAATATCCTGCTCTTCCTCCTGAAGGAGCCCAGGGCAGCAAGCACATTTACAACAAAACATTTTAATAACAATAAAAAGCATTCTCAAAACAATTAAAAGCATTAAAAAGTAAATTAAATTAAATATTAAAAACATACAGTTAAAACATTCCAAAAACAGTTACACATAACAACAGGAACAGTCTCCTTCAGCCATCAAATGCCTAGGTAAACAGGAGTATTTTCAAATTCGTCCTAAAAGTCAGTAATGATGGAGACAGATGCACCTCACCAGGGGAGCCACAACTGAAAAGCCCCTGTCATGTCAATGCCAACTGAACAGCTGCCAGTAGCAGCACCGATAACAAGGCCTCATCTGCTGATCATAGGGCCTGAGAGGGCTTTTAATGGTGAAGGCGCTCTTTTAGGTACTTGGGTCCCAAGCCATTTAGGGCTTTATATGCTAATACTCACACCTTGAATTGGGTCCAATAGCTCACCTGCGGCCAGTGCAGCGCTTTCAGAACATGTTACACATGGTCCCATTGGGCTGCTCACTTACCAGTCTAGCAGCCACACTCTGCACTAGCTGCAGCCTCTAGACCAGCGATTCCCAACGTGGGTGGTAGCGCCCCCCTGGGGGGCATTACAGCCTTTCAGGGGGGCGTTGGTGAGACTACAAACTTTAGGGGGGCGTTTGGGTTCATTAGGGGGGCATTGACTTTTGGCGGTCAGTTGAAGCATTTAAGTTTAATTTTATTTAATACACAAATCATTAATTTTTAAACTGTTTTGTCCCCAGTTAGAATGTATTTAATAGTCTCAATTCATGGAAATAACACTATAATAGTGTGTGCTCTTTAGTAAAGAAATTCTGAATAGCGGCCAGTGTCATATCAAGGAATGGGGATATTAGCCACGCCCTGGCACTAGGTAATGTTCCGATGCTGTCTTGAGGGATGTTGGAACCAATCATGAGAGAGTCTTTGATAAGCTGGGTGTATTGGTGGAGGGCGCATTCTTCCAGCGGATGAGTGCTGTGTGCAAACGGGTGACACAGACAGTCAGTTATTTGCTGGTTTTCTTCAGGAATGGGACACACTCGCTACCCGTTGTTTCTGTGATGTTTAAATGAACTTGTTTAACGAAACAATGCCGGTAAACTGAATGAGTTTGTTGTTCAGTGATTTTGTATTTTATGGATTTATCGACCTACTGGAACGTTAAAGGTAAGTTCACAGCTTATCAAGGATTTAGTACAGTGAATTGCATACTAGTGAAGAATCGAAACCGTTTGGATATTGTTAGTCGTGGTGACTTAAGACTATTACTGTCCAAGTATACTCCAGATATTGTGAAGTTAGCCAAAACTCATCAAGTTCAAGGATCACACTAGTATTTTATAATAAATCTAATTTTATTTACTTTTCTATAACTATGTATGTATATTAATAAATCATACTAACAATTCAATGTGTAATCTAAGTGCAATAAAAAGGCATGATAAAAACAATCAGTAATACCTTTTATGCATTACTCATATTTTAAGGGAAGAATAGGAAGCATTGGCATATACTTAATTTGAGGGGGGGTTGGGAACAAAAAGATTTTGCAAAGAGGCGTTGGGTCGAAAAAGGTTGGGTAACGCTGCTCTAGACCATCTTCAAGGACAGCTCCACATACAGTGCATTGCAGTAGTCCATATAGGAAGTCACCAGAGCATGGAGAACTGACACCAGACAATCCTGGTCCAGGAACAGCCACAGCTGGCAAATTAGTCTAAAGTGGGCAGAACTCCTAGCCACAGAAGCCACTTGGGACTCTAGTGACAAGTTGGAATCCAGGAATACTCCAGGAGACTACAAAACTGCTCCTTCAGGGAGAGTACAACCCCACCCAGAACAGATCATACACTTCATTCCCAGACACAGGAGTCACCCATCTATCTCCACCCCCTTCCTGCAAACATATACGTTCTTCTACCCATCAAGACAATATGGGCTGTCCATAAACAATCAAACAAAATAATAAACAGTAAGATAATAAATTAATGGACGAGGTGGCTGGGCTTGTGTGTGCGCGCCTGCGCGCGCGCACTCGATGCCAGCCACCCTGTCTATGCCCCTGGGAGGACACACACTGGAGGGGCACCCAGCCGCAGAAGGCCTGGGAACACCGGCGCGCCTCCCTCGCCCCGCCAACGCTGGAAGCCCATGAGGATGAAAACAAGAGCTCTCTTCTCTTTTCTGCCCCCCTCCAAACTGGTATTCAATAACATATGGCCTCTGGACACAGAATGTAAGAAGAGTTCTGGTAGAACAGCCCGAAGAATCATCTAGTTCAGCATTCTGTCCTCATGATGGCTAACTAGATGCTCCAGTTGGAAAACCCACAAGCAGGATTTGAACTTTTCTTAAGATCAAAGCCTGATTTTAGGTGATTCCTCCCTCCCTCAGTACCTGTCATATTATTAGTTAAAGACTACTTGATTTATTTTACAGGAGTGGTTGCCAAAGTAACATCCTGGATTGACTACTGTATCCCATTTAATGCAGGGCTGCCCTTGAAAACTTCAGTTGATTCAAAATGCAGCAGCTACTGTTGATTCGCATGTGCTATGTAGACCACATCTAACCAGTATTTTTAACATTTGCCTGCAAACCTCCTGGGTCTCTACCACAGGGCCTACCCTTCCTGAAATCCCAGACAGCCAGCTTGGCCAACTGCATGCAGGGACCAGGTTGCCATTAATATACATACATCTTGCTCCCTCCAATGTATATTTTAGCAGGTTCAAGCAGGGTTGGCACCAGGCATGACTGGGCCCTTGGGCACCAGCCTGCCTCAGGCCCCCTGCTCCCAGCCCCCCCTACAGACAGTGTGGGACTGCTCCACCTATCTCTTCTCTCTTTCTGTGAATGCCCTGCGTGCTGGGCACACAGGTCGCTGCCGAGGTTTCTCTAAGGGGCTGCCGCCATTTTGTTGATGGCATGTATGTATGCTGCACACACACACATGCCTGCCATCAATCAACCGTCTGCTGCCGCCTTGGTTGATGGCAGCTGCACCCACAGTGTGCAGGGCATTTACAGAAAGGGCGAAGAAGTAGGTGGAGCAGGCTGGTGCTGTGGGCCCGCGTGGTCTGTAGGGGGCTGGGAGCTCCGTCTCTGTGATCTGTGGCAGGGTCGGGAGTGGAGGGGCCCTTCAGGGGTCCTTGGCCAGGGCCCGACGTGGCTGCCCTTTGGTGCTGGCCCTGGGTTCAAGTATACTTAGGAGCAATTTTTTCCTTTATGAATTGATTTCTTTCTCCCCCACCCGTTAACTCTCTCTTTATATAGATTACTTGCTACGTTTCATATTTCCAGGTCTATAATAATACAAGCAGCTTTTTTCAAAAGTGTTTGCGATAATATTGAAGGAAATTTGGTTTGGTCTTTGAAATGATCTCATCACAAAGATTCTTTCTCTCCCCGCCCTTTCTTGCACTACTACCAATTAAAATATAGCCCGAGATGAGTTATTTATTCCATCCATCTCTGTTGCCAAGATGAGAATGCCTGTCACTCAGTGCAAATTTGCAAGACCTGGGGGGAGGGGGGCAGGGGAGAGAAGAGAATAAAATAAATTGTGCACGCATTCCAAGCAATTAATTTTAATTTTACTTTCTTTTTTTAAAAAAGAAAGAAACAGAGAAAGAAAAGAGAACATTCCAGAAATCAAAACATCCTCATCTATTTTCCAGGCAGGCCACAGGAAGTATTTTCTCCTCATTTAATTTAGAGTTTTCCTGGTCTAGGAAAGTAATTGTACAAATTGCAAACAAGAAAAAAAAAGAGTCACCTGGATTTGTCTCCAGATTAAAGTGTTCTCTCTTTGCTGGCTGACTTTCTCAATTTCCTAATTTCACACTGTTTCTACTTCATCACTGTCTCCCTGCTTTGCTTTCTCAGCTTATTCAACAATTGCTGGCGGTTCTTTGCCACTTTGTAGTTTTATTGAGAGGCAGAGGTAGGAGGGAGACCTGAAGGCATGTGAGCTCGTTTTGTTTTCTGTTGTTGTACTGAGGTATTCAGCCACAGATGATGAATATGTGAATATGATGGAACACTGCTGTCAGCTCTTTTTTTTTTTTCCTGGGGAGGACTCATGTTGATTTCCACCAATTGAAAGATTATGGCTTCTACTCAGGAACAAGGCCACATTCACACCATACATACATTTATCCAACGATTATTCCCCCTTAAACAGTCATGGCTTCCCCAAAGAATCCTGGGAAGGATAGTTTGTGAAGGGTGCTGAGAATTGTTAGGAGACCCCTTTTTCTCCTCAGAGAGCTACAATTTCCAGAGTTCCCCGGGAAGACAGATTGATTGTTAAACCTCTCTGAGAATTGTAGCTCTGTGAGGGGAATAAGGGTCTCCTAACAACTCTCAGCACCCATAAGAAAATACAGTTCCCAGGATTCTTTGGGGAGGAAGTTATGGGTATTTAAAGTGGTAGGACGCTGCTTTAAATGTATAGTGCAGATGGAGCCATAATTACAAGTGGGCCTGCAACAAAATGTTGCAGTGTGGAGTGCCCCTGTTCAGGACACTCCATTCTAATCTTCCTTCCCCCTCCAGCCCCCCCTTACGTTTTTTCTTCCCCTAAACCATGTTTTTACTTCTGCAACCATGGGTTTTACCAAACTCTGCTGATGCTAGGGGTGTGCTCCTTGTTTGGCCGAGGCTTGGGCCTCTTCAGTGGCATTTGAGCCTCTGCCAAGTTGGGTTCAGACAGTCACAGATTGCTACGGGTCAGGTTGGATGACAAGGGGTGGGGCGTTGGGCAGGAAGAAAAGTCTATTTAGCAGAAGGGTCGATTCTGTATGATGGGAGTGATGCTCTGTGAACAGCTTTCCTTTAGAAAGGAAAATTTGGATTTTAAAACCCTAACCCTGTCCCTGAACTTATTTGGGAGCAAATCCGAGGTGGAGCAGAGGGGTGGTCCTGAGAACAACCCAGGACATGCTGGCCTGAAGACCCCCATAATCAGAGCCATGGGGTGGGCAGCGGTGGCTGTGCACAGCCCTAGCTGATAACTCTCTTGTGCATAGATAGCACTGTTTTTTATTTTATTTTATTATTTTATTTTATTTATTTAATTTGTATCCCACCCTTCCTCCCAGCAGGAGCCCAGGGCGGCAAACAAAGCACCAAAACACTTTAAAACATCATAAAAACAGATCTTAAAATACATTAAAATGAAACAGCATTAAAAACATTTTTTTAAAAAAGAAAAAAAACTTTTAAAAAGGGTTAAAATGTTATTAAAAAACATATCAAACAATTCTGATACAGATGCAGACTGGGATAGGTCTCAACTTAAAAGGCTTGTTAAAAGAGGAAAGTCTTCAAAAGGCGCCTGCAATATTCAAAGGGAGGGAATTTGTACCATAAGTCATGATCCTCACCTCTGAATGTTGGAAACAGAGGGATTGATTTAGGAATTTCTGAGAACCACAGCTATAGTTTGGACAGAGGTGGGATGATGAAAGAGATCTGGATCTGAGAAGATTCAGATTCTTCTCCTTTATTTGTTTATAAGATTTCTTACCTTCCTTTCACCATAAGGTCCCAGGATGGATTACGACAATATGCTATGCAACTATAAAAACAGATGAAACGATTACAATTATAAAACAAGTAAAAATATTCCAGACGGAACAGAATGGTATAAATTCAATAGAAGAGGTGGGCCCCACAAAACAAAAAACTGTCAAAGGCCAAGGTGAAGAGGCGTACCTTCAGCATATGACAAAAGGTCTACAGTGAAGATCCTAGGTGCACCTCTGTGGGGAGTGAACTCCTCAGTTTAGGGGCTGCCACAGAGAAAGCCCTCTCGTAGCTATTGCCCATACGTCTGAGGGTGGAGTAACTACCAGAGAGCCCCCTCTGTAGATCTTAACATCCAAGAAGGTTGTAGGGATGGAGATGGTGTTTTGGAATTATAAGAGGCGATGAAGCCATATGATTCCTCTTGAAAGAACATGGTTCTCATTTCCTTATGAGAATTCATGGTTCCACTAGCCCAGCTTCAACGTTCCCCTCCCCTCCCATTGTGTGTTGAGCAGGAAGCTCTAAAGGGGAAATCTTTGTGTATTGGACTGAATGGGGTTAGACTCCTCCATGTGAATGGGAACTCTGTGCAACTAGGATTCTCACCTGTCTGGGGATTATAGGTATCTTCTGCTAGGGATGGCCAAATCTGTCAATTTCAGTTTCACATTTTCCCAACCTTAACTTCCATTTACTCCATTTCTGCATCAATTCATGATTATGTGGGGCTGCCCTTTTTAACAAAACAATGTTTTTTTAACCTTTTTTTATAAGATTTCTTCAAAGCTTTTTAAAAATGGTTTTTAAAGTTGTTTTGTTTTAATGTATTTTAAAGTCTGCTTTTATGATGTTTTAAAGTGCTTTTAGTGCTTTTGTTTGCTGCCTTGGGCTCCTGCTGGGAGGAAGGGTGGGATATAAATCAAATAATAAATAAATAAAAATAATTTTTTAAATGTGTGCATGAAAAGTAACCAGCATTTTCATGTGCATGTCTCCTAATATATGCATTTTTGTACACTAACTTACTTAATATGTACATTTCTCTATGCAGTTTCCTCTAATATAATGTAGCTTCTTAGACTATTTTCACCATTTTTGTGCACGCTTTTTGGTTGGACAGCCATGACACAAAATTGGGAGAATCTGATGAATTTTGAAGGGTAGTTGGCTTTTGGTTTACTTACCAGTTCAGGAAGTGCGATCAGGTAAGTTCGCATTTAAATGGAAACTGGATGAATTTGTCCCCCATCCCTATGCCCAACTGAAAATGCAAATATTCCAATGAACATGGGAAGGTCTGAGGTTGCAGCCAGAAGGGTTGTGTGGCTACAGCTAGCATGTACGGCCTTACCCCACTCATTCTGAGAATGTAGGAAGAGAATGCCTGAAAATCATCTGCAAAAGAACCTGGAACCTCTGAGCACTGTTAACTAAAGCAAGCAAACTCAAGCTAGGTTCTTGGAAAGAAGCGAGACTCCTTTGCACACCTTTTCTTCATTATCGCCACCGTGTGACAAAGAGAGGCGCAATATGTTGTCCTAGGATTCCTGCTGTTCTTATATCTCCCTTGTCATTCATTTACTCTGCAGCCCAAAGCTTTCAAATGGCATCTGGTGTATCATGAGGCTTTACTTAAAAAAGCATCAAATAGGTGATGACACATTCATCACAATAATTATGGGCTGATTCATACAATGAACAGTTTGGGGTTTTTTTTCACGCGACAGTGGTTTTTCTTTCTCCAAACACCCAGAAGGAAGACTTAAGGTTATATCTCTATTCCTTTTCTCCCCCTGCATCTGCTTTGTGCCCCCCACAGTGTGCTCTGGAGGGTCTCCAAACCCCTCGGAGCAGATTTTGAAGATACACAGAAAAGACTGCAGGGGAGAAGGAGAGGAAAGTGAAATCCTGACTAGAGCTTGAAAAATGTTACTTTTTTGAACTACAACTCCCATCAGCCCATTCCAGTTACCATGCTGGCTGAGGCTGATGGGAGTTGTAGTTCAAAAGAGTAACTTTTCCAAGCTCTGATTCTGACACATGAGCAGAAGTCCATTCAGCTCGTGCACAAACAGTGTTGGACATGTCCCTTTGCTAATACATTCACGCCCCACACTTCCTCCAAGGAGCTCAGAGGGGCATGCACAGTTCTACCATGTTCTATCAAGTTAGTCATGACTGCCAACTTGGATGGCTTTAAAAGAGGATTAGACACATTCATGGAGGTTAGGGCATCAATAGTTCCTAGCTACAGTGCCTGCATTCTGCCTCCACTGCTGGAGGCATTGTGCCTCTGAATACCACTTGCTGGAAACCACAGGAAGGAAGACTAAATCTGATTGGCCACTTTGAGAATTTAGGGTGCTGGACTGGAAGGGCCATTGGCCTGATCTATCTTGTTATGTATTTACCCCCTTTTGTCCTTCCAACAACCCTGTGAGTTAGAAAATGCACTTGATGATAGATAGATAGATAGATAGATAGATAGATAGATAGATAGATAGATAGATAGATAGATAGATAGATAGATAGATAGATAGATAGATAGATAGATAGATAGATAGATAGATAGAGAGGGGGGCATCCATACCTAACCACAAAATCCACATTTTCCATATTCAGTTGGTGGCCTTGAGATCCATACATGTCCTGTTTGTGGTCGGATATATATTGTGAAAACCCGATTTTCAAGCATCCCTATGTGTGGGCTTTTTTTTTGGTCTAAATTGCTTTAGCATTGGCCCCTTTCCCCCTAAATCTGCCCCTTTTCAAGTATTGCTCCATAATGGTCATTTGCTTTTCGCACGCTTTTTCGAAAGAGCACAGAAATGTATATCTTTTCTTAAAATTCCCACACATGCACAGGTTTGTGGATGTGTAAAAGGGCAAAGTTAATGGAGCCCCCCTCCAGTGCAAGCAAAATAAACATTTGGGCTATTACATAGAACATAGTGCATACTAAGGATGGGAGCCGCTGGTTACTCCCGATTCCATTGAATTTGTTGAACTGGGAGGCAAATCCCTTTCCGTGTTCAATTTCCCCCCCACTATCTCCTGCTGTTTCTGTTTCTGTTTCTGTTTCAAAAGGGCTTTCCTTCTGCCCAGTGCACCCACCAAATCTCCTCTTCATGCCTCCTCCTCCCAAATTGTATTAGATCCTCCACCGCCCGCCATAGGAGAAAGCAAGAGATCGTCTCAGTATTGTTGTTTCCTCCCTGCTAAAACAAGATCAACACAGCACGTCTTGTTTCTGTTATTTGTGCAGATTGCAGGTGTTGCCACCATTCACCATATGCTCAGAGGCACATGTTACCAAATTCCTCCAAGCTACACAGGAAGTGAATTGGACTGAAAGACCAACCCAAATTGTGTTTGCATTTTTACAAATTTGTAAGGCAGTACAAAATCTCAGAGAGAAGGTCAGGTCTCCTGCTCCCCTGGTGCATTCACTAGAGCTGCCCAATTTCCCTTCTTTTTAAAGTTTGATAGAAATATCTGTGGGCTATTAGGTATGTTCTTAAACTGCAAGTTTTTTTGCCTACTAGTGAATTTTTCTGCTTTTTAATCCGGAAGGTAAGAAATGGGATCCTGTGCAAGTTTGCATGCTTCTTGAGTTCAGTGGGATTTACCCCCCTGCAATCATGCTTAGGTTAGGTGAAACTAACCGCAGGGGATGGGGAGGGGAGGGGGAGGAGGAGAGGAAGGGCAGAGGGGAGAAGAGGGATGGAAACAGGCAGGAGGGGGAGGAGTAGGGCAGGTTAGATCATTTGCATGCTTATTGAGTTCAGTGGGATTTACTCCTGTGCTTTTAGAACACTGACAGTTGGTTCTTACTGAGCACGCCCAATCATATCATTGAGTTCAAGGCAAAATTTGTTAAATTAATTAAAAATCAGCTGGGCATTTTTTTAACCTTTAAAGTGCAGAAGATGAAGGTCAGAGTATGGGGCTAGGTCAGTAATAGGATTACAGGTACTCTGTGAACAAGGCTGATTCTTAATTAATTTCAACAGATTATGAGAACGCTGACAGGAAAAAAGTCCAAAAGCGGTCTGGTTTATTTTTTCTGTCTTTTTACACTTTGAATTCTCGATTCTCTCTAACTGTTTTGTGTATCGTCATGGAAATTTTGAGGGATGTTAAGCAAGCATTTCTGAGTTTAGAACTATATGTTTTGTAAGGTTTTGTTTTGAAATGAGCTTATGGGAAGGATCAGAATGGCATGGGGGGTATTTTCAATTTAACATTGCGGAATGTGAAAAATCCATGCTGGCTATAGTATACAGCCACTCCTGTGTCTGTATAATTAATAATCTGTGATTATTATCATTAT